>NC_083294.1:29312172-29612662 GCF_963506605.1 Zootoca vivipara
CTGACCAATTTACTACTACAACCATGTTACCAAGGATGGAAAGTGGCTGCAAGGTGGAAGAATTGGATCCCCCCCCAAATTCTGCATTTTTGCAGACTGGAAAAATCCAAATTAAATGGGGGGGGGGGGACACAGGGTGCCATTTTGTTGAAGATGTCCTGTGGTTGACGGACCTTTCAGATTTATGAGTATTACTGCTGTTATTACCTGCCTTTAACCAGCAGGTTCCAGGGTGGGTTGCAACAATTCAAAACTTAGTATTAAAACCATTAAAATGAATAGCAACCACAGGAATAAGTTGGGTCATGAAAACACAAATCTTAGGTGTTGGGCCAGTACTTTTGTGAAATCTGGGGCAATGCTAATAAATAGCAGACATTTCCTGTGCTTTCTTTAGATTGATGGATATGTTTGTTTTGTTTTGCTTTGCCCACTGGCCACAACAACATCAAAATAACCGCTTACAATACTGCTGAAGACTATTTGCAAAATTAAAAGCATGCAACTTTTGAAGCAGCAACAAGTTTAATATTCAATCCAAATGAGACATTTAAACCATTTGCACAATCCTAACCATTTGCACAATCCTAACAAGGCATATGCTAAAGCTGTCAAAGAGATTATTGCACAACGGTGTTAGAAGGCAGATGAAAGTTGAAGATTCAAGATAGTGAAATGGACTGGGGTCATTTTAATGGCTTTGAAGCTTGCAGGACAGTTGTTGAACCAACCTTTGTAGCTGCTGGAGTCAAGAAGCTTGTTCTAGAACAACTGCATTTGTGTAAAAAAGAAACCATTCTGTTGTGTCCCATTTCTGGATATTTCATGGTGGCGTTAGAAGCTCCAGAATGCTATCTCCAAATTAGTTGGCTGTGCAATGGAATGGCAGGTGGAATCAGTTACGATGTACAAAGTGACATACAACCCCAAGGCTTTGTGGGAATGGTGAAAGCTACTCCACTTTCCTACAAGCATCTCTACAGTAAAGAGTAAATAGACACAAATTTGACACCAGAAATGGCATCTCTCTGTGTGTGAGTGAGCGTGTGGCGGTGTCATGTCTGTGGGGATATTTTAACTTCCCAGGATACTAACTCATCTTACAAGTGGCCACTCTGGAACCAAAGCAATTTCAGAGGAAGACTGTAACATGAACCCAGGACAAAAGGATCGTTTATCACACTTACAAGCATTATTTGGCTTACTGATGCCAGGTTTTCTGTATTATTAACATTTTTGTGAATTGCCACTGTTGATAATAGTGTACTTCTCGTCACCTGTCCCTTTTTTTTTTGTATCTCACTTCCTTCTGCCTTCACTGTTTAAAATCACCCCTCCATTAGGATAATGCTTTGTGCATCTGATGCATGGAACTGTAGCTGACAAAGGCATATGCCATAATACATGTTAGTCTTTAAGGTTCCATGAGACTCTTCTTGTTTTCACCAAAATTGAATGCATTTTGGATTGATTGTCAGCCTTAGCAAGAGGGCTGCCTGCTACCTGCCACTCACACTTAAGGAGGAGAGACGCTCTGTGGAGCAAGACTCATGAAAAACCTGTTTGATTTCCTTTCATCAAATGGGTGGTTTGACTTCCACACCCTTCTTCTTGACTTTCAGCATCATTCACCCTGTTTGGGGAAAGAGAAGGGTGAAGGAAAGCAGCCTCTTGCCTTCTGCCTGGTGGGAGATTGACGGTTACTGAAAACAGTGGGGAATCCAATTAAGTTCTGAGGCTCTTAAATATAGAGCTGTTGGAAAGAGATTAGGCTTTTGCCTGATGTTATACTTGGCTTGTGAAATTTGGTGCCACAGTGGTTCACTGAGAGGTCAAATAATCATTATTGGGCTCATCAGTCTCATTTAGAGAGCTTGAGGATTTATAACCAAAGCACAAGTGTTAGCAAATCAAAACACAAGAATGAAACACACACACCACACACACTTGAACATGCAGAGCAAACTGCACAAATCAGAAAAGAATATGCATCTCTGCAGATGCACTATGCAGAGATGCATAGTGCAAATCATGTCTACCAAACTGTTGGCTCCTTAAGTCACATGGAGCCCAATACCCATGTCATTGCCAATGGCCAGATGATGGACAGCTCACCTGCTTTGTCCAGTTCTAGGAAGGCAGCCAAATGAAAAGTGGATTGTCTCTAGTAGGCTTCTATGCATGTCTAATGAACTTGGCATGCCATAAATTGGCACTTGGATTTGTGGAGGGGGGAGTCAAGAGGTTGCTTTGGTTTTTCTTGTTATACATGAGCTTCAAGTTTTCTCAAACCCTTAATGACACCATGCTTTATTTATGAAAGTGTTTATATCCCGCCCTCTCACAAAACACCAGGGCAGGGTATAGCAACCTAAAAATAAAAACCTTGAAAAGCAGTACAGAAGGATCTGTTGGCATAAAAAGTCTTCGAGATACGCCTGAAAGCTAAAAGTGAGAATGACTGCCCAATCGTTGCTGGAAGAGTGTTTGAGCACAGGGCTAGCAACACTTTTAGTAGTAGCAGTTGGTGCAGCTGTTGCTGTAGTTGTTACTTGATTTATGAACTGTTTCTAATGAGGCGCCTCAAAAAAAATTAAAATACAATTAAAACATGTGTAAAATAATTACATAGACAAAACAGCTGCAGATATATATTTTTAAAAAAACCCAGTTACATAGAAAACCATTTAAAAATGACAGCAATTGCATATTTTAAATCGACTTCACCGTAGTAGGCTAACATTCTGGATCTTCCTTGTGAACAGAAAAATGAAGCGGGGAGAGAAAATGAACATTAAGAATCAGCTGTTAATGTTTTCCTTAGTTTCTCATTTTTACATTCTTTAGAAAACCACATTTTTGCACCTCTTTGTGGACTTTTAAAATCCAACTTGAAAATCCATACTTACACTTTGTGTGCACACTTTATCCTAATAAATTCTTTTCTTTTCTTTTCTTTTGTGTGCACATTTTGGTTGGGTGAACAGCGTCACAAAATTTGTAGAAGTGCAAATTTCAAAGGCTAGCCATGTTTCAGTTTGCATATTGGTCCGGGAAGTGTGAATTAGGTTTGCATTAAAATGCAAACTGAAAGAGTTTGTCCCTCATCCCTATCTGGTCTGTAGCTCAGTGGTTAAGCATCTGTTTTGCATGCAGAAGGTTCCAAGTTCTAATCCTGGCCTCTCTAGGTAGGACTGAGAGAGAAGCCTGCCTGAAATCCTGAGGAGTTGCTGCCAGTCAGTGTGGACAATATTGAGCTAAATGGGCTAATGGTCTGAGTTGGTATAAGACAGCTTTCTATGTTCATATGTCTTTCAGGAAAGGTCTATAGCTCAGTGGCAGAGTATCTACTTTGCTTGCAGAAGGTCTCAAGTTCAATCTCCTGTATCTATACGGGAGGAGAGATACCCTGCCTGAAACCCTGGAGAGTTGTTGCCAGTTTGTGTTGACAATAATGGGCTAGGTGGACCAAATGGTCTGAACAAAGCAGGAGGTAGCTTCCTATGTTCCCAAGTTCCTACAGAAATAAGTTCCCTAAAATATAAAAATGCAACAACAACAACAACAACAACAACAACAACAACAACAACAAAAGTAGCAAAATAAAACAGCTAATTTCTCAATAGCCTAGTCCAGCCTTTCTCAACCGCTGTTCCGCGGCACACTAGTGTGCCGCGAGACGCTGGCTGGTGTGCCGCGACGTGCGGCAACTAGAAGGGCGATTTGCATTGTCACGTGCCTGGCGGCCGCCAATAAACAGCACTAACCCGCAGGAAAGCAATATTTCTCCTCCTCTTTCCCAAAGCTCAGTGCAAACGAGCCTGGCGGCCGCCAATACTCAACCCTGCCCCGCCGGAAAGCAATATTTCTCCTCCTCTTTCCCAAAGCTCAGTGCAAACGAGCCTGGCGGCCGCCAATACACAACACTAACCCGCCGGAAAGCAATATTTGGCAAGTGTTTCTTACAGTCATAATTATAATATAGGGCGGCACAGAGTTAAATTTTTTAACTTTTTTAATGGTGGTGTGCCTCGTGATTTTTTTCACGGAACAAGTGTGCCGTGGCCCAAAAAAGGTTGAGAAACACTGGCCCAGTCTATGAACATTTTATTAACTTTTTGTTGTGGGGATTATTGTGAGAGCCATCTGTCCGTCCCTTGATGGGTGCTTTAGGTTGGAGACCTTGGTTAACAGCAGCTGAATAATTGTACAGAACGGGAAGGGGAATTGATTCACAAGGTGGCTGTTTGTGAACCCTCCTTGAGCGCCAAACCTTACTCCCCATACAGAATTTGGCAAAAGCAAAAGGGAAAGAAAAAAAAAAGCTACCGTGACTTGGTTTCCAATTCTCCTTGTCAGCCTAGGGTGTCTCTAGCGACAGAGGGCAGAGAATGTAAGGAATGTACTAGGGAGAGGCACCTCTTTGCCAAAGTGCGGGGGGGGGGGGGGGAGAGAGAGAGAGAGAGAGAGAGAGAGAGAGAGAGAGAGAGAAGGAGGGGAAGATTTTCTGCTGTGGAAAGAGAAACCTGTTTGATCCCCTGAAGGGCAAAAAACACACACCCACATTGTCATCTCCCTCCCATAACAAGGCTGGGCCTTTTTTTTTTTGGCAAGGGCAGCCTTAGCTGTCTGGGACGCATTCTGGCTTGCCCACACCTCCGCCGCTGAGCGCATTAGGACTAGCAGGGAGAGCACTGCTCCAGCCACAGCTGTGAGGGCGGGAGTACTGTTAAATGCTCGAGGACACCTTTGGAGAAGGGACCCACTGCTGTTGAGGTTACGAGTAAGTACCACCTTTTTGGTTTGAAAGATGAGCGAGTTTCCTCTCTTGCCCTTCTTCCCCTGCTCTTTCCCTCCCTTCCCTTGATTTTCCTTTCTTTGAGGTGGGAGGACTGTTTCCCACCAGGGATCAACAGGTTGTGGAAAGCAAATTCCCCAATGTGCCACCTGTTGAGAATTCCTGCCCTCATGGTCGCTTCCAAATTTACGATTCTATGAGCTGGCCTGGCTTTGAACAGTTATCTGGGCTCTGCATACTATATATTTAAAGCACATCGCTTTCCTTCAAAGAACCCTGGGAACTGTAGTTTGTTAAGGGTCCGGTGAATTGTAGCCCTAAGAAGTGTAAACCACTGTTGCCAGGATTCTTTGGGAGGAAACAGTGTGCTTTACATGTACACCATACATGTAAAGCACATCACTCCCCCCCCCCAAAAAATATCCTGGCAACTTATTTCATTTTTACCCCACATTTTCCTCCAAGCAGCTCAAGGTGACGTACAAAGTCATCAGATTTTATGCTCACGACAACCCTGTGAGGTAGGCCAGATGGAGAAGTAGCATTTGTCCCAAGATCACCCAGTGGATTTGAACCTGACCCTAAACCAGCACTCTAACCACTATGCCACACTATGCTCTCTATAAGTCCAGCTTGGCAGCTGCTAGCATGGTCCATTGCTTTGTTGTAACAATTGCCGCTTCCTCCCCTCTCCCCACCCCCACCCCAGCAGATTTCCTGAAATGTTAGCTTTATATTTTCCTCCAGTATGCAGATGCAGTGATGTGAAATGTTGCTGCGGTTCTTATTTCTTATGCAAATCTCTTCCTTGGTGCTCATTGCTATTTCTACTAATCTTTACAACAGCCCTGTAAGGTAGGCAAGTCCTGGAGAGGAGGTGGCATTTGAGCCAAGAACACTGCAGCACTTTCTCTTAATTACAACACTTGCTGTATTATATATACTGTGAACGTCTGTCTGCCATACAGCTGTTAGCATCATCAGTACAAAAAGTTGCTTAACTGGGGAAGTGGGAGAAGGATTTGGCATCATTTTGCCGAGGGGTCCTCTGCCCTCCACCTTGCTGGAAGCACACAACAGGGACAGGAAATGATAGAATTATGGAGCTCGAAGCAGGAGTGCCTAGTTGGCCCCAAACTGTGGGTGCCCAGGGCCGTGAGTGCCATGCACCTTGCATGACCCTGGCGCCAGAATTTGTGGGTGCCCAACCCCTCATGGGGAATTTTGTGGATGCTAGAGAACCATGTATGTTACCCTAAGCACCTATGGCTCCAAGGAACCTTGGCAGATGCTCTATGAATATCTTTGGGTTAAAGGTAAAGGTAAAGGGACCCCTGACCATTAGGTCCAGTCGTGACTGACTCTGGAGTTGCGGCGCTCATCTCGCGTTATTGGCCGAGGGAGCCAGCGTACAGCTTCCAGGTCATGTGGCCAGCATGACAAAGCCGCTTCTGGCGAACCAGAGCAGCACACGGAAATGCCATTTATCTTCCCGCTGGAGCGGTACCTATTTATCTACTTGCACTTTGACGTGCTTTCAAACTGCTAGGTTGGCAGGAGCTGGGACCGAGCAGCGGGAGCTCACCCCGTCACGGGGATTTGAACCGCCAACCTTCTGATCAGCAAGCCCTAGGCTCTGTGATTTAACCCACAGCGCCACCCGCGTCCCTAACTTTGTGTTAGGGGCTCCCAAATAGACACTGGACATTATCATCAGTAACCCCATGAAGAGAATGCTGATTTTAAGAGATCTGCAATAATGGGGAGGTCAGGTGTTTTCTGCTTTTTAGAGGCACCCCTCGTTTGTTAATGTCCCACATTCATTTTTCATTATTTCTTTGCAGGCCTCCAGTGCCTTTTAACAAATGCAAAGCAGGCAGAAATTCAACTGGTGAAGTTCACCCAACATTTATCTGTGGCATTTTTTAACCCTCCTGCAAGGTGCTTAGGGTAGCATACATGGTTCTCTCAAACCTATTCTATGTTCACAACATTCCTGTGTGGTTGGAGAAACACAGTGTGACTACTCCATGGTAATTCGGTGAGCTTTATGGCGAAGTACCGATTTGTGTCTGCATCTCCTATTATGCAATATGGCCTTCTCAGTATGTGGGTGCAGTGAGGGGGAACTTCCTCTGTGGGATTTCTGCCTGCTGTGCCAGGGTTAAATCCTTGCCAGAAAAAAAAAATGGTGACAAGCCTGGTTCTCCAGCTCAGAGTTTTCACTTGTGTATTTAAACATCTTTTAAGTTCTTTTTCAAGGTAGATATATTCCTATGGCAGCTTACAATGCACAATTCTAATTATACAATTCATAACTGTACAATGTTGTAGAAGTTAGGCGAACAGGCACCAGTTGGCTGCAGTTTAAGAAGTGCTTCTGCCTTCCTGGTGGTTCTTCCATCGAATTTTTGTTGAGAATCTGTCACAATAAGAAAGAAGGAAATGTCTGAGTAAGGGAGGAGCTGATAGAATGGGCAGTGCTGAAGAGTTCCTCCCTCAGCCTCAATTTTCCACCTGATCACAAATCCTGTTATCTTCCCGTCCTCACACCCAGGCCTCTAACTGTCACAATTGCAAACAACACAGATGCTGTTGTGAAAGCATCATAATAACAGGCCTTGTCCACATCCACGTTTACCTTGTGTTTGCAGCTGTTTGTATCCCCAATTTAATTTGCAGCATTATCTTTCAGCAATACCAATCTCCATGTTTTCCTTCTGTATCCCACTTGGTTCACAGATTATTTGTTTCAATAGTTTTGGGTTGGTGGGCAATAAATGACCACTTTCTGCTACTGCCTTTTCAATTCCCACTACTTCCTCAATACTTCCATTTCTTTACCAGCTGTACTCAGGAAATCTCCACCCCCTTTCGATCCCTCAGATATGCACAAAACTGGGAAACTGCATGCACAAGCAATATTACAATTGCATATCTGTGTGCTTTGGCCACTTCTCATGCAGGGTTTTTTTTTTTTTTAAAAAAGAATATGCACAACTATCAGCACACATGCCCAGTTAATGCTATGATCATAAAATCAACAAATTAGAATGTGGGGAACAAACACAAAAGGGAATGGCTACTCATATAAACAGGAATGACTGAAGTGGCTCCTCATATACAATTTCAAATGCACACAGGTGTGGACTACTCCAGTCTACTCCGCATGAGGAAAAGTGGAGAAATAGCTGAATAACGCTCAAATGTAGAAAAACCCATATATGCACCAAGGAGTGAGGAAGTGGCTTCTTTTATAGCACCCTCTGCATTCCATCAGAAAACCCCTACTTTTCTCTCTCCAAAAATTAAAAAGCCACAGATTCTCCAGCCCTAATCTAGTCCACTATCATTTGTGCTCCCAAAAGTAAAACTTGCTGATATAGATGGTGTTCCCAAGCCAGGGCTTTCTATGTTTTCTGTCTGACTGCCTCATTTGGTAAAGGTAAAGGTAAAGGGACCCCTGACCATTAGGTCCATTAGGTCCAGTCGTGGACGACTCTGAGGTTGTGGTGCTCATCTCGTGTTATTGGCCGAGGGAGCCGGCGTACAGTTTCTGGGTCATGTGGCCAGCATGACTAAGCCGCTTCTGGCGAACCAGAGCAGCACACGGAAACAGTTTAATGGCTGTGGTTTAACCCACAGTGCCACCCGTGTCGCCTCTTTTGGTACTGAATGCCAAATTCAATATACTGTAATTAAGAATCCATCAGCTTCCTTTCTTTACTTATATATCTCTATCTATCTATCTATCTATATCTATCTATCTATCATCTATCTATCTATCTCACCACCTTTATTCCATCATAGTACACATGGAGTAAACACAGAGTAAACATATATTAGTAATAAATAGAGGCAGTAAACATAGAGGTGCCCAGGTAGCCTCTCCTGCACACACCAACCAACTCCAGACATGCTTAGCTTCAATGAGGGCATTGTGTCATGTGTCCAAATGTAGGGCAATCTTGGAAGTGTGTGAGTGTGTGTACTTTGGCATTTCTGAAACCAGGGTCAGGGAGGAGCAGAATATGATTTCCAGTCATTTGCAAGTAGACTCTTGGTGCCTTGTGCCACCCTCCCCTGCTCTTTCTCCTAATTGTAGGTGGGGAATAATCTCATGCACAAGAAACAAGAAATATGCAAAGATAGTTCATCTGTACAATATATGCAGGTTAAAGAAGTGGGTTGCCTTATCAGAATAAATGAATTGATAAGTGTATGACAGGAGCTGGAGCGGCTCTGGCAAATAAAACTTTCAGATCTGTGATGCTGCTTTATGCTTTGTCATACCTGATGCTCCATTTTAGTCCAAGGGCTCATCAGCCCCAGGTAGCACAGATAATGGCCAGGGATGATGGTGGGAACGGGAGTCCAACATCTGGAGATCCACAGGTTCTCAACCTCTTATGTAGATCAATGTCAGACATGCTCTGGATGCTGTTGATTCTGTAGAGGCTCAGGCAGGGGGGAGTCTTTCCCAGTTCTCTGCTGAGATGCTTTTAATTCCTGGGGACTGAACCTTCTGCATGCAAAGTTGTGTGATGTATTCCACCACTCAGCTATCGTTTTCCCCATTTGCTGCAACCCACTCTCTTATGGGCTTATATGAAACAGTCTTCTATTAACTCTGGCTCTTTGCTTCCTCTCTTGACACTGTCCGTGGTGTGTGTGTGACTTTCTCAGCCATGGGTCATCCTTTTCTGGATATCCCAAGGTTGGCGCATGGGGCTCCTCCAGCATGCAAAGTTACACATCGTCACCAAAGAGGATAATACTGATTTGCAACACTCCCCTCCAAAATGTCCTAATGTATACATATGGATACAGATTTAGAAATAACTTATTTAATATGAGTACCGGTAGAACTAAAATGCATCTCATTATGGTGGGAGACATGAATGTGACCATATGAACTTCTGAGAACATAAGGAAAGTTCTGCTGGATCAGGCCAATGGTCCATTTATTGCAGGAACTTGTTCCTGCAGTGGCAACCAGAAGCTTGTGGGAAACATGCAAGCACTCTCTGGTAACTGGTATTCAAAGATATTAGCCTAGAACATAGGAAGTGGCCATATATGGAGCCAGATCATTGGTCCATCTCACTCTGTATTGTCAGTACAAACTGGCAGCTCCTCTCTTTGGTTTCATATGCTGGTCTCTACTAGTCCTACCTGGAGATGCCAGAGATTAAACCTAGGACCTTCTGTAGGCAAAGCATGCGCTCTACCCTTGAGCTGTGGCACTTTCCTTGTGGCCTGTGTGCCTTCTTAGTCTACTCTCTAGCTACCAACTGTGGATGGGAAACTTCAAGGCCTCTGCAGGTTTTCTTTCTTGCAGCTCTTGGACTGCAGAGCCCTTAGTTAGAGGATGCTTTCAAACCAAGGACTATCATCTGTGCAGCAGGACACTTGGCCGTCTTAATGCAAAGCAGATGCTCAGCTACCGAGTTAATAGGCCCTCATCTAGTTGTGCATGGGGGGGGGGTTGCTTTTCATTGAGCAATAGCTTCTCTGAAGTGAATCTAGTAAGCTGCCTTCTGTTCTGTTTATTACAAACCAAAAACTGATTGGCAGCTGATCTCCAGCATTTCAGACATGAGACTTCCCCTGGAGATGCTAGGGATTGGACCTAGTCTTCATTGCTCTATGCAAGCTCTTTCCCAGTGACACATACAAACACCTCCCAATGCTTCTTCTATTTCTGTAATTGGGATGGAAGGCTGAGTCTAGCGTGGGTAGCACTCCTAATTGCTGTTCCTGCTAATGCTGAACCGAGTTTATGCCTTATTGATTTGATCAGATATGTGCATAAAATTGTGGGGTATGAATCATTTGTTTTGCTACCAGAGAACTTTGATTTATTAACCAGTTGGTTTATTATTATTCCACTTTCCTTATAGCCCAAACCCATCAACTGTCAGGGCAAGGCTGTATGTACATTGCTGCTTACTCCAGCTCCAGCACACTCCCACCACTGGTGATTGAAGCGGAGCACACACGACAATAGCCACATTCATAGGTATCCTGTAGCTTCTTGAGAAATCCCCGTTTGAAGTGCTTTCCTTCAAACCATCTTCTGTCTGATTTGAGAACAGAAGCGAGGTTGCGTACGTTTCAGGCAGCTGTTGTGCATAGGTAGAGGACAGAATTTGGCATGGGAAAACAATTCAGAAGCACATTAGATAAAGACATCCCTGCTGCCTCTCTGGTCTGCACAGCAGTGTAAGAATACGAACCGCAATACAAGGTTTGTGTGTGCGTGTGTTGACCTTACTACCATTGGCTCAGATGGCTTTTAATGAAGAGATTATTATGTAAGGTCACCAGAAATGTAATATGGATGATTGGCTTCCCAAATTGACCAGACGAAATCTCAGGCAGTTGTACATATTATAAAACAGATTTATTAAAACATTTATTGCAATAAATGGTGGCAGTGAGAATGAGTTTCTCATTCTGCCCAACCCATGGGCATACACAGAGTGCTTTTATACCTTTTTGACAGAGTGAAGATCAGCCTTTCTGCAGTACTTCATCAACCAATCAAGAGAGAGCACCCCAAGATGCAAAGTCATTTACCTAACTCCACTAAGTGGCGTTATGTACCTGGTACTTTCATACACGTGTAACTGCGGTTTTGTGGCAGGGCTACATCCTCTGACAGTGGGTTGAAACAGGCCCTGTCTAGTTTGCTAGAATTTCTCAGAAGTGCTGTGTGTGGTTAGATCTTTGCATTAGATGTGCAAACATGCTGTGCCTGTGTGCAAAGTGCTGTCTGGATTACTTTCTATCAGAGGCAGAGAGATTTAGAAAATGGAGTTCCTCTTGCTTTTAGGGCCTGCATGGCCTGACCAGGATTATTCTGGCCCTGGTCATTGCCACCCTATATTCCCTCCTCTTCAATATGGAGATGAAGAACAGGTGTGTTTCTGCATCTCCATTTGATTGACCCATCGCACTACAGTGTTTCCTGGTGTTTCCTGCTTGGCAGGGGGTTGGACTGGATGGCCCTTGTGATCTCTTCCAACTCTATGATTCTACAGAGGAGCCAGCAGCTTCCCATGCTCCAATGTTAGGCCAAAGGATGGGCAACAGAGAGCAAAGTAAGTGAGGAAGCTTCTGCTGACTTTTCCCAGCTTGTTACTCAGCTTGTCTCAGAAGGGTTACCAGAAGCTTTTTACAAACCAAGGTTCTGCATAGGGCTAAGACAATAAGAAAGAAAATTAATATTACAAGCAGAATCTCTTTTAACTATGACCAACCTGGGAGCCAAGAACTAATCTAACTCCATACACTGGGCAGACCTTCACCGTCTAGGCTAACCTTGTGGTACAAATCAGCCTGCTTCTTAATGTTTTTAACATCACTCTCAACACGTTTACTCTAGTTGTATACAGATGTTAGTTCAGAGCCCTCAGAAGATTGCTGGGCTTCAAAGAAGTATGTAGGGCAGAAGAAGGCTAACTGGAAGCTTGCTCAAATGTTAGGTTTTTGACTTCCAGGGAAATAGTGCAAGGCAGATAGATAACTTCGGGGTGGGGGCTGCCTTTTCTACTGAACAGTTAAAATACCTGACCAAGGCTGTTAAATGTTTCTTAGGGTCACCAGAACTAAGAAGGTGCTAGGAACTAGCAGTCATTAAAGACATTAGTGCATTACTTTCTTAAATCAAATAGCAAAATATTTCACAAACAGACCTACATTTTGTTACCTGGCACATTCAGACCTTCATTTTGAAACTTCTTAACTTAAGGTATACAAGCTAG
This sequence comes from Zootoca vivipara, assembly GCF_963506605.1. Taxonomy (NCBI): domain Eukaryota; kingdom Metazoa; phylum Chordata; class Lepidosauria; order Squamata; family Lacertidae; genus Zootoca; species Zootoca vivipara. The sequence continues at coordinate 29,324,740 of NC_083294.1, forward strand.
TGTTTCTAAAACAAATGAATAACGTGCATTACTAAACAGGTTCTTAAAAGTGCTACCACACATACACATGGGGTTGGAAATCTTTCCTAAGGGGGAAAGAATAATTCATTGTTAGGACAGACACCATCAGCTAATTCATAGGACTATACACAAACTCTGAGAGCCTGTAGATTAAGGCATTCAGTCTGCAGAACTGTCAGTGTAAAATAACCATGAAAGTTTTTTCTTTTTCTTTTCCTGCTTCAGCTTGATGCTATAAACCAGAGTAAAAATGCTTGCTGAATTTAAGCCTGGTTCAGCTTTTGATTAATCTATTTCCTTAACTCCTAAGCATTTTCTGTTGAAGTTTTTAGCCTTCGTGTTAGACCTAACTGGGAACACATATTTGCATTATACAAACATCATTTTTGTCGAAGCACAAGTGCCACTTTCTACTACATTGCATTTCCATTTGAGGCACAAAAAAAAATCGCAATACAGACTTTTGGCAACAAAGGGTTCTTTCTCTCAGGTGGGCCATGAATCTATAATGGCCACACTAGTCTTCAGAGATACTGGGTGTGTAACTATAGTTGCTGGAAATCTAAAAGCCAAGGGGCTTTGGCCACTGTTTCCAAAACTTTATGTCAGCAGGAAAATACACAGTTCTCTCTCAGCTCAGTACTGGGCTTCAATGCAAATCAGTGGGTTTCAAGAGTTCCTACACAGTTCTAAAGGCCAGGAATATATATATATATATATATATATATATATATATATATATATATATATATATATATATATATATAAAACAATTGGAGGTTTGTCCTAGCTGAGCATTTGGCTACAGAAAGAATGGCTATTGTTCCAGTTTGCCAGAATCAGGAGAGGCTTGCATTAGATATCAGTGGGCTACCAGAAGCCTCTCCCATCATTTCCAAAACCAGAACTGAGGGGTGCACCTGGCCAACTTCTTCCAGTTACATCCCCAACCCAGCTATAGCCCTGTATCACCTAGGGAGTTGCTGGAACCCTCCCCATATCTGTATGACCTAGGGAGTTGCTGGAACCCACCCCATGGTTCAATTTCTGAAACTGTTTTGGGTCTGTTCGCTCAAGTGAGGCAGGTACACTGCCCTTCCTTCCAAATTAAGGATACTGCTTTGGGGCAGGTAGAATTCTACTGTGGGTCCCACTCAATTGATGCCTCCCATACAAATATACATACATACATACATACATACATACATACGGGTCTAAGATTTACTGTGCCTTCTTGATGGTTGGCGGACGTTCCTCAACCCGTGCGTCGAGTGACAGCGTCCGGAGTGTCACAGCAGGGGCTACTTCGGTTTCCCATGCGCTGGGCGTCTTTTGCCGGTCAGACGCTGCAAGGGGAAACTGGTGCACCGTGCGCTGGGTACCCACTTCTGATTAGGTACAGCAGGGTGTGGATCCAGGGGGTCACCTCAGGCACTTTCACCGGATGGAATGGATACCTCACCACCTAGGAATGAAGAGGGTCTCGTCTCCATTCCTTCAGGGATTCACTCAGGGACTCGCTAGCGTCAGGCTGGAACCATCGTGTCAGGCTCTGCAAGGCTACACGCTCTTCGCTCGAGTGATTTCCTGTAGATAAAAAACAAAGGAAGGGGGGGGAGAAGAGATTGTCCTTGTAGCTGCCGCTGCTGTTTTAGAACTTCTTGCTGGTAAGTCCACCACCAAACTCTCCGAGGTAGTGCGTCCCACGTATTGGACATTGAGGTGTGTCTGGCACACAGAAGTCATCTCTGGGATGTAGCAGCAGTTAGTTGAGAAGTCATCTCTGGGATATAGCAGCAGTGCCTTACAGCAGTCTTTGCCGAATTTCACAAGGCTTGCAACAGGATTCCACGTCTGGTCCATCTTTCAGGATCTCCCCGTGGTTTCTCTTTCCTTCCACAGAACTTCATGCATGTGCAGGGTTAAGGAGGGGTCCTTTAAATCCGTATTTGCCTCCCATCCAGCTGCCGACGGCTGAGTTCTGCTAGGATACTGAAGCCTGTTTTTCAAATTATGCAAAATCTTGTGGTTTCTAGAAGAAGAAAAAACTTACAGCTGCTTTGTAGCAACGGGCTGTTTCCGTGAGACATAAAAATTTTTAAAGTCAAAGCATTTAGAGCAGTGGTGTTTTTGTAAGCTGAAACGTGGACCTCCAAAGCATAACATCTTTTTCTCCCTACTTTCACAGCAACGGTCTTGGTCACACAATGTCACACAATAGAATGTCCGAAATGGCAACACCAGCCAGGCACAGCCACAGTCTCCAAGTGCAGGTTGCAGGAGAAAACAAGTTGTGCAAATACAAATCATGCAGAATCGCTTGTGTAACCAAATAAGGGGGGTTACGCCACACATCTCTGCCGGAGGTTTGAGAGTTATTGAGATGTTGCAGTCTGTCTTCCAACGTAGTGTTAGATTCAAACAATGTCTTTACACACAAATCTCAATTCAGTATAACTTCCTTCTACCTTATCCTGAATTCTTTAGTTGACAGACATTCATTTCATTAAAATATGCAGTTCTACAAATTTTCCAACATGTTGCTGTCACAAAAACATATGAAATGGGGTTGCAGGTAGGAGGGTTAAACCCTTTAAACGTAGTTTGCTTTTAGAAGGACTCAAATGTCTCTTTTTCCCCATTCTTGTAAGTTTCCCCAAAAACTAAAGTCTGCACAGTTCCAACAGGACTTGGGGAAAAGATGTTAATTGTTCAAATAAAATCTATTGTCTCTTGCGTTGTGAACTACTTAAGTACATGATTTTTTCCTTTTCTTTTCTTTTGAAGCCAGCTGAAGCATATGAAAACATTTTCTGAGCACCGTTACTGGCATTTTGTCAGTTTCCTGTGGGGGTGGGTAGCCTCATTTCTAGTGTGGTGAATAGCATTCTAAAGGTTGCAGAGATGATTTTTCTGAACAAATCCTCCGCTGTCTGTTTGTACAGCCCTTTTAGGCATAAAATCAGTCTGATGCTTCTTTTGGCTTTTTGGTGCTGTTTCAAGGATATTTAAAAACAGAATACTGGGTGCCTATGTTTATAACAAAGTCCAGATGCAGGTAACTCTTAAGTCACCTTGACCATGGCTCCTTGCCATGCCTGCCAAACCGACGAACTCTCTTCTGCTGGGACCCCCTTGTCCCATCTTTCTCCGAACACTCTTCCTTCCTCTTTTACATTGACCGAGACATCTCCGTCCTAGCAACTGACCTTCACCAGTGACCTTTGAACCCCTTCTGGTTCCTCACTGGTCCTTGAGCCATTATTTGTTGCTGTTTAACCACTGCCTTTCTCTTCATCTTCTTTCTCAAAATGCCTTTCTTCTCTCTGGGGTGAGGATACTGGTTTGCACACCCCCTTTTTCTCTGGACTTGTTGTTGGCAGGACTTGTAAATTAAATTTCTTTTATGACATTCTGAATTTATCTATCATGAATTCTAGGGAAATCACATTTTTCCCTCCTCTTGACCATACTCCTCCCATTTATGGCCCTGTAAAGTATCCCCTCATTCAACCAGAGCATGCACTGCAAACTTTGCCACACATACCATGCATTGGACACTTTACCACACTCTACCTCCCAGTTTTTCCTTGTTTCCTAAGTGTCTATTTGTCAGGGGACCTCCTCCCTACTGACTACTAACATACACATTTTCCTCCTCCCTTTGCCTCTTACCCAAAGCGCATGGTTTTCCCAGTTGACCTCTAATTAACTGAGTACTACCAACACGCTGGAGATGTGATCAGGATCTCCCTTCCCCTCATTAAAGGGGGCCAATTCCCTTCAAGGTACCTTTTCCCTTTCTACTTACCCCAGCCGGCTTTTCCTGTTCTTCCCTTCCAACCTCGGTCCTTTTGCCTCTTCGTCCAGGGCACGGAAACTCAAGGGCCACCTCTGATCCTCCGGAAAAAGTCTGCCGGTGTGCACCAGACCAGAGGCGCCGTTAGGAATCTGCGCCCTGTCCAGTGGGGCAAAAGGGGACTGCCTCTGGTTCAGGGAAATGCCCTCATCCGAGTCACGGCACCAGAAATGTAAGGTCACCAGAAATGTAATATGGATGATTGGCTTCCCAAATTGACCAGACGAAATCTCAGGCAGTTGTACATATTATAAAACAGATTTATTAAAACATTTATTGCAATAAATGGTGGCAGTGAGAATGAGTTTCTCATTCTGCCCAACCCATGGGCATACACAGAGTGCTTTTATACCTTTTTGACAGAGTGAAGATCAGCCTTTCTGCAGTACTTCATCAACCAATCAAGAGAGAGCACCCCAAGATGCAAAGTCATTTACCTAACTCCACTAAGTGGCGTTATGTACCTGGTACTTTCATACACGTGTAACTGCGGTTTTGTGGCAGGGCTACATCCTCTGACAGTGGGTTGAAACAGGCCCTGTCTAGTTTGCTAGAATTTCTCAGAAGTGCTGTGTGTGGTTAGATCTTTGCATTAGATGTGCAAACATGCTGTGCCTGTGTGCAAAGTGCTGTCTGGTTTACTTTCTATCAGAGGCAGAGAGATTTAGAAAATGGAGTTCCTCTTGCTTTTAGGGCCTGCATGGCCTGACCAGGATTATTCTGGCCCTGGTCATTGCCACCCTATATTTAGACACATTTGTTTTGTTTGGACCTGTAATGTATTACCTGGTTTTCTGCAATGTAGTCTACAACAACAGCAGGGGTGACTGACCTGAGGAAGTAACCTGCCTGGCAAACATCTCAAATACTCACACACTTGCATGAGGCCCATCTGGGATGCCACTTGAGGGAAGGAGAGTTACTCCTAGTCCATCAATGTTACAAATCAGGGGTGAGGAACTTTGTTCAGAGTGAGGGGCACATTCCTTTCTGGGCAGCCTTCTAGGGGCCACAGGCCATTGATGGGTGGGACCACAGGCAAAAGTGGGCCAAGCAACACACATAAATTTTACCATTGTACAGTAGGCTGCTTTTGAGAAACGCCGCTCCGTATTCTCCAACCAGACAAGTGAAAGTTAAGATCAGCGTTTAAGGAACATTCCAGCAAGGCAAATGCACTCAGGATGTGAAGCAAGGCCAGCGAGGGGTGTGGCCTTAGGAGTTATAAGGGCCAGAAAGTCATAAAGATAAACTCTATCTTTATTTATGTTGATGTTTTGATGTTTCCTACTTTGGGTTAATAAAGATACACACAGGAAGATGATGGATGGAAGATGAAGGGACTGGGTAGGGAGGAACTCCCAGGGTAGGGGGGGGGAAGCTCCCAGGTGAGAGCTGGGGGGGGCTCACCCTCCTTTGTGTGGAATAAGGGTTAAGAATACAACCTTGATAGAGGGCTTTTTATTATTTCCTTCCTTCCCTTCTTCTTTTTCTCTATCTTTTCTCTCTGTTTTATTTTTATTTAGATTCGTTTGGCTTTTATTGTGTTCTGTGTTGAAAACTTTCACTAAAAATTGGTTATAAAAAGGATTCTAGATGGAAAGGGGCACCTCTGTATATCTGTAATATCCCTATTTAAAATGCTGGTGGTATTGACCTTTAAAGACCTAAATGATTTGGCATTAGGTTATTTGAAGGACTGCCTTAAGCTATACAAAGTTGCCCAGGTCCTGAGGTCTGCTTCAGACACTCTGTCTGCAAGCCTAAATGTAAGATCAATCAGATTGGTGAGCATAAAAGATAGGGCCTTCTTGGTAGGGGCTCCGTGGTTATGGGACACCCCCCCAAGTGGCATGTGTGTGTGGCTCCATTAGCAGAATAAACATGTATTTAATAGGCACTAAGATCCCAAAAGAGTAAGTACCTGTCTGATAACCACAGGAAAGGAGTTCCAAAACACTGGGGCCATTGCACCGAAAGCCCTGCTTGGGTTCCCATGGAGCAGGACATCTGAGGCATGAGGTATTACAAGGGTGTATGTACCCGGATGACCTCAGTGATTGCACTTGTATACCTTTCCCAAAGTTATTCAGGGCTTTTTACGCCGAAAGAAGTTAACCTGGTCCAGTAGTAAGGATTTACATTTAAAGGTGAGCCTACCTAGTTCTCACTTTCCGAAACGGTACATGAACCAGAACAGAGCCGTCTGTCAAAATGTGCACTTTGCTGAATTTTGCAACGCAGCTCTCCAACCAAGAAATGTGTACAAAAATGCAAATGCTAGAATATAGTGTGCATTAAAATAAAATGTGTTTAAAAAATGTTTTGCAAAAATGTGCGTAGCAGGAGGAATTTGCCCGTTTTCTGGACATGGGAACTGCTAATCCAGGGGCAAAACTAGGCCTTATTTCACCTGGATCAAATACCCAGTTTGGCACCCACCCTCTTGTGCATTTGCGTAAACAGACACAGGCTGGGAGCCTCAATGGCACCCCTCTGGAGGCTTCACCCAGGGCAAAGACCCCAGTTGGCTCCCCGTCCCCAGAGCTACAGCACTGGCTAATCCAACATGCCTCCATTTTGCCAGGATTCAGACTCCGCTTGTTGCCTCATATCCAGCCCATGACTGTGTCCAGACACACATCCAACTTGCACAACCTTTCCTGACTGAAGTGTTATGGGGGGGGGGGAGTTTCTGTTAATGGTTGTTTTGCTGGTCTTTGTATTGTTTTCAGCTTCTCCTTAAAGCTATTTAAATGATATATGAGCTTGCCTCTTGCGCTTGTTTTTACAGTAAGTGAGCCAACTTGTGTGGGCTTTGCCTTAAAAGGCAGCGTAAAAAGAAAAGATTTTCACACCAAAAACCACACTAGGGATGGGCAAAGCTGCCAATTTCAGTTTATCTCTGTCTCATTTTTTAATTTCAGTTCACCAAATTTCTCCTATGTACACATTTTTCTATGTAATTTTGTCTAATACACACATTTTTGGAAGCGATTTTCCCCAATATAATGCATTTTTGTGCTATTTTTTACTAATATATGCATTTTTAAATGCACACTTTACCCTAGTCTGCACATTCTTGTAGACATTACTTGGCTGGAGAGCTACATTGCAATAATCAGAAAAGTGTGAATTTTGAAGGATGGCCATGTTTCAGTTTGCATATTGTTGTGAATTAGGCAGGATCACCTTTAAAGGCAAACTATATTTTCTCCATCATCCTTAAATTTACAACATAGCAAGATGCCTTAACCTGAGACAGATTGTCTGTCCATCTAGCTTTGTAAGTGGTGGCAGTAGCTCGCCAGAGTCTCAACTTAGATGTCTTTCGCATCACCTGCTATCAAAAGCACTGTGTTTTTTCCAGTTAAGAATAATGGAAGTTTTTAAAATCCCAGAACAGATTATTTGTCTGGCTAGCCCAGCACTACTATTTGGACCAAAAGGGGCGCTGTGGGGCGCTGTGGTCTAAACCACTGAGCTCTTTGGGCTTGCCAGTCAGAAGGTCGGTGGTTCGAATCCCCGCGACGGTGTGAGCTCCCGTTGCTCTGTCCCAGCTCCTGCCAACCTAGCAGTTCGAAAACATACCAGTGCAAGTAGAATAAATAGGTACAGCTGTGGCGGGAAGGTAAACGGCGTTTCCGTGTGGTCTGGTTTCCACCACATTGTTCTGTTGCGCCAGAAGCGGTTAGTCATGCTGGCCACATGACCTGGAAAGCTGTCTGTGGACAAACGCCAGCTCCCTTGGTCTGAAAGCAAGATGAGCGCCACAACCTCATAGTCGCCTTTGACTGGACTTAACCATCCAGGGGTCCTTTTCCCTTTACCTTTACCTTGTTTCAAATTGCATTATAGCCTGCATGTTTAGAAGGTAGATGTGTATTATTTCAAAAAGCTTCAAAATGTGGTAAACCACATTTTTTTGCACTGTTGTGAGGGGGCTCTTATTCAGTGGGACCCTAGACTTCTGCCCCAAAGCCCTACCCTGATGTACCCAGAAAACAGGGTCAGTGATTTACCACTGGAGCACATGGGTGGTGGCAGTTGTTATTGCTGTTACATTTCACTTCCATAGTACAGGCATATGAAAATAGATCTATGCAGTATGCAGAATCGCAATTAGAACCAAAAAGGCACCTTACATGAAATCAAGCATTATGTAATTTAATTATCACATCAGAGGCTAGGAAGCTGAAATCAAAGCAGAAATCCATATGCACCTCCTTAGGACAATTTCTCGAGTGTTGCTGATGCTCCAATGGTTGGGGAAGCTTCCTGAAACTGGCTGTGCAGGCTGTAGCAGCCACAGGGCCTCCATCCTCTTTAGGTAGATGAATCTGTTGAATAATCATTAGGAATTAATTATAGGCAACAACAATAATTACCAACAGCTGAAGTGGGGCGAGGCACTTCAGAAATGCCAATAATAACTGGAATTTCTGCCTGCCAGAAAGCTGTCAGAGGCAACAAATCTCTATCAGGTATTGGTAGTAGCAGTCAAGAGTGGGACGCAACAGCAGCCCTACATTTAGATTCTTCCCTTTATCCTGTGTTTCAGCACTGCGGAAACCTAACTCCACCTCTGCATATGGGGCCTTAGGCACTTCCATACCCTCCAACATTTCGCCAATGAAAATAGGGATGTCCTATTTAATAATAATAATAATAATAATAATAATAATAATAATAATTTTATTATTTATAACCATGCCCATCTGGCTAGATTGCCCCAGCCATTCTGGGTGGCTTCAAACATATATAAAAGCATAATAAAACATTAAACAGGAAAACTTCCCTATACAGGGCTGCCTTCAGATGTCTTCTAAATGTTGTATAGTTACTTATCTCATTGACTCGGGGGTCACATAACTCCATATCCTCCAACATTTATCTGACGAAGAAAAGGGAGAGGGACGCAGGTGGTGCTGTGTTCTAAACCACAGAGCCTAGGGCTTGCCGATCAGAAGGTGGGCAGTTTGAATCCCCGTGATGGGGTGAGCTCCCGTTGCTCGGTCCCAGCTCCTGCTAACCTAGCAGTTCAAAAGCATGCCAGTCCAAGTAGATAAATAGGTACTGCTGCGGCGGTAGAGTAACCTCCTTTTCCGTGTGCTGCTCTGGTTCGCCAGAAGCGGCTTAGTCATGCTGGCCACATGACCCAGAAGCTGTCTGCGGACAAACGCTGGCTCCCTCAGCCTACAGAGTGAGATGAGCACTGCAACCCTAGAGTCATCCGCGACTGGAACTAATGGTCAGGGGTACCTTTACCTTTACCTTTAAGGAAAAGGGACAGTCCTCCCTCTTAATGGGACTCTCCTGTTTGGTGTTCCAGCAGGGTGTTCTACTTTCCTCCTGTGCTCTGTGTTGTATTCCTGCATCCCAACCTTCACTCATTCCTCCTTGTGCTGTTTCTTAAAGTGTATTTACTTCCCGGTGTGTGTGTGTGTGTTGTTTTTAAATAAAGATTTGTTGTTGTTGTTTTGGTAGTTCCACAAACCTTGGGGCTTCTTTTTTTCTTTGTTCTCTTTTTTAATTTTTAATTTTCATTTGTATATATTACAAGAATTATTCAATCATAATTTTAACATTTCAAATTACGACTCCCTTCCCCCTCTTTCTGTGGTTCTTTACATTTCTTTTCATCTCCCTGCATATCTCAACACATTCTTTTATATATATCTATCCCCGTATATATCCCACATATATTTTGAAACTGCAGGTTTTTACATTAATCCTGCCAATATCTTAATCTGTTTACAGTTTGTTTGTAAATACCCAATAAACCATTTCTATATTTTTTTAAATAAAGTTTGTCTTGATTTCTTATTCTTCTGGTAAGTTTCGCCATTTCAGCATAGTCCATTAACTTCTGTATCCATTCTTCTCTCATCAGGGCCTCTTCTTCCTTCCATTTTTGGGCAAATAACATTCTTGCAGCTGTGGTTGCATACATAAATAAATTTCTATACTGTTTAGGTAGTTCTGATCTCATAATTCCCAAAAGAAAAGCTTCTGGTTTTTAAAATAAATGTTATTTTAAACATCTTTTTCAGTTCATTATATATCATTTCCCAGTAAGCTTTAACCTTATTACAAGACCACCGCATATGAAAAAAGTTACCTTCTTTCTCTTTACATTTTCAGCATTCAGTTTCAATTTTTGCCCTATCAGAAGGTCGGCGGTTCGAATCGCTGCAATGGGGCGAGCTCCCATTGCTCTGTCCCAGCTCTTGCCAAACTAGCAATTCTAAAGCATGTCAAAGTGCAAGTAGATAAACAGGTACCGCTCCAGCGGGAAGGTAAACGGCGTTTCCGTGTGCTGCTCTGGTTCGCCAGAAGCAGCTTTGTCATGCTGGCCACATGACCTGGAAGCTGTACGCCCGCTCCCTCGGCCAGTAAAGCGAGATGAGCGTCGCAACTGGACCTAATGGTCAGGGGTCCCATTACCTTTACTAGGTGTTAGGGACTACTGTATCTACATAACATTTTCATATAATTATCTCTTAAACTATAATATGCTATAAAATTTTAGATCCACATTCCATAAACGTCCCCTTGCATCCATTCCTATATTATGATCAATATCTATTGCCCAGTGTATCATTGAAGATTCACTTGTTTGTCCTTTGTCTTCCATTTCAATAACATCTTATACATTTCAGATATCACTTCAACATTACAGTTTAACAGGTCTCTTTCTAGTTGTGATATTTGTTCCCCAAACCCCCGCTTCATATCCTTTTTAAATAGTTCATTCAAATGATGATACTGTAACCATGTTGTTAACACCTCTGATAAATACTTAAATTCTTTTAATTTAAATTCTCCTCCTCCTTCTCTTAATAAATTTCTATAAGTTGCCCAATTTTCCATCATATTTTTCTTCTTTACTGCTATGGCTTCCAAAGGTGAAAGCCATAGTGGTGCTTTGGTCTCCAACAAGTTTTTATACTTATCCCTTACTCTGCACAATTTTTTCCTGATTGTATGGTTTGTAAAACCTTTATGTATTTTCACCTTTTCATACCACAAGAAAGTGTCCCAACCTAAAATATTATCATGACCTTCCAAATCTAAAATATTCTTCAATCCTTCAACCATTCCTTCAACCAGAACTGAGACCAAAGATGACAGCCATATCTTAGGACATATTGAATTTTTCAACTTTTAATTTCCAAAAATATGCTAAAAAGTTGTAACATGACTTGGGAATTCAAAAGGTATTTTGGTTATATTAATATAATTTAGTTGCGCTTGATAAGGAAAATGTGTGTAAAATTGCACAGAAATCATTAAAATTTAAAAATTATTGCTTTTGTTGTTTAGTCATTTAGTCGTGTCCGACTCTTCGTGACCCCATGGACCATAGCACGCCAGGCACTCCTGTCTTCCATTGCCTTCCGCAGTTTGGTCAGACTCATGTTCATGTTCGTAGCTTCGAGAACACTGTCCAACCATCTCGTCCTCTGTCGTCCCCTTCTCCTTGTGCCCTCAATCTTTCCCAACACCAGGGTCTTTTTCAGGGAGTCTTCTCTTCTCATGAGGTGGCCAAAGTATTGGAGCCTCAGCTTCAGGATCTGTCCTTCCAGTGAGCACTCAGGGCTGATTTCCTTCAGAATGGATAGAAAAATGATTGCTAAGTACTTGCAATTATTATTATTATTATTATTATTATTAGGCATTACCTGTCATTTTCAGAAGGTAACATTTAAATTCTTTGCTTTTCTGAAAACAGGCTTACCAACCTAAATGTTGCCAAGGCATAAAAATAATAGCAGATTTGAATTCCTCACATCCAAAAACATATTCTTAAGACCTCCTACTGAATAAATTTGCAAAAATTAAGTTTCACACCCTATAATAACACACCCTAACATCCATTACGGTCTGCCCTGGCTCCCTAAAGTGGAAAGGCACACCCTGAGATTAAAATCTATAATTAATCAGAGAGACATCTCCATCACTTGGGTTTGTAGGTTTTTTATATACACCCACATAAATTGATCACTATATATCTAGAGACCTACATTTTACTGACAGCATGCTGCCCCACTGCACTCATTGAGAGAGGCAGTGTGGTCTAGTGGTTAGTGTGTCAGACTAAGTCCTGGGGGACCAGGGTTCAAATCCCCACTCAGCCTTGAAGCTCATTGGGTGACCTTGAGCCAGTCAATTACTCTCAACCGAACCTACCTTGCAAAGGATAAAATGGAGGAAGAGGAAGTATGTATGCCACCTTGAGCTCCTTAGAAGAAAGGTGGAATAGGAATGTCGTAAATAAATAAAGTAATAAAATAAATTTATGAGTAGTGAAATATATGTGGCCCTACAAGCATCCCTGTCTGCCCCCAGGCTACAGCCCCTAAACAGCTCTGCTTTGTAGCCCAAATATATTTGCCTGGGATGTGCCATTGAGTTCGGATAATGCCAGGAGGATCAGGATACAGTCATACCTCAGTTTAAGTATGCCTCGGTTTGAGTATTTTCACTTTAAGTACTCCGCGGACCTGTCTGGAATGGATTAATCCACTTTCCATTACTTTCAATGGGAAAGTTCGCTTCAGGTGAAGTACGCTTCAGGTTAAGTACGGACTTCCAGAACCAATTACACTCATACCTCGGGTTAAGTACGCTTTAGGTTGAGTACTCCGTGGACCCGTCTGGAACGGATTAATCCACTTTCCATTACTTTCAGTGGGAAAGTTCGCTTCAGGTTAAGTACAGACTTCCGGAACCAATTGTGTACTTAAACCGAGCTACCACTGTATGTGCATTTAAGTAAGTAAAAATTAGCCTACTCTGCTGAGCACTCACTATTGCCTCTACTGGCACATGGCACTTGGAAGATTGCTCAGAAGTGAATGTGGCCCTCAGACTGAAAAAGATTTCCCAGCCCTGATATATACGGTAAGATTGTTCTATGGGCTAGTGGAATAGGTTTATGCAGTGCTTTTCTTCTTCTTCTTCTTCTTCTTCTTCTTCTTCTTCTTCTTCTTCTTCTTCTTCTTCTTCTTCTTCTTCTTCAAACATGTTTAGGGTACTCTCATTTTCCTACTCATATTGAAATACTGCCCCTCAATGAGGCCAAACTTAGAGTCACAAAATGTTTAGGGGTATGCATACCCCCACATCCCCCCAGAAAAAAAGGACTGGGTTTATGGTCTTTGTCTATAAGGGAAGCTATGCCACCCTCTTGGTCTTACTACACCTGATCCAACCACCCCTATTTCATACCCTTCAGGTGTCCTGACTTTCCAAGGACACTCCTGGAATTACTGAAGTCATCCCAGTTTCTGATTTGATCCTGGAATGTTCCAGATTTCCTTTTTCCTACTCTCCTTGTCTTGATTAAAAGTGGTGGAAATATCAGAACCCCCCTTTCCTATTCTTTTTGGAAATAGGAACTCTCTCTGTTTGTGTGTGTTTGTGTATAGGTGCAAAAACAGAGTCCTGTTTATACTGAAAATACCTGCATCAAGTAAAGAAAACAATGAAGCTGGCATGCAAAGCCCTTCCTATAGTTTTGAAGGAAAATGTAGCCATTCCATATTCAATTCTTTAATTGCAACGCTCCAGCAGCCAGTCATTTTTAAGGAAACGTGCATGCATTCTGTAGGCATGCTAGTGGTACCAACAAGCCACAACTTAGGAATGATGCTTGGTGGAGGCGAAATTCTACAGAAGCCAGTTTCTGAAGATGCAGATTCATATTGTTGTATTGCCATTTATTGTAAATGGAGCCTTACACTGTCTACTCAGAAGTTTAGTCTCACCATATTCAGTGGAGCTTATTCCTAGATAACTGGGCAGAGACTGTGCAGTGTTACATCGCAATCCTAAGCATTTTTACTCAGATCTAAGTCCCACTGAATTTAATAGGATTTATTCTCTTGTATATTCCTGATTGTTGTTGTTGTTGTTGTTGACCTTTTTCCCTGAGAGGGACTCAAGGCAGCATATAGCTAATAATTTATTTCATTCCATTTATCTGTGGAAGGTGTTGTATACAATCCCCTCCCTCTCACATTTTTTCTTTACAACTATCCCGTGAGACAGGTGAGGCAGAGAGTTTGTAATTGCCTCAAGGTGACAGATGTATATAGGTATATGACATCTACATGTGTGGTGAGATCGAATGCGGGAGAAGCTTCCTGATGTAGAATAGATTTTCCTATTTTCATCTGATTTTCCTATTTTCATCTGAGAGATGTTGGAGGGTATGCTGTTTGCCATGCAGAGTCCCAGCCTCAGGGAAGGGCCATAGCTCTGTGGGAGATCACCTTCTTTGAATGCAGAAGGTCCCAGGCTCAGTCCACAACATCTCTAGGTAGCACTGGAAAAGACCCCTGCCTGAGTCCCTGGAGAGCTGCTGCCAGTCAGTGTAGAGGCTACAGGGCCATTTAAAGCATATTAGGCGCCGTGGTGCGAATATCCCTCCGATGCCCCCCGCCCTGTTTCCCAGCGCCCGCCGAGCAGCTGCCATGGGTGCAGCCACGCGGCGCTCCCCTGGCGGCCCTGCGCCACCCAGCCTTGCCATAGGGCCAGCCCTGAGAGGCTATACTGAACTGGTTGAGCTAATGGATTAATTCAGCATAAGGCAGCTTCCTAAGTATCTTTTGACTCCACTTGAGATGAGCGTTGCACCCCATAGTCGCCTCTGACTGGACTTAACCGTCCAGGGGTCCTTTACTTTTTTACCTTTGGTAAACTACTCAGGGTTGTATCCAGCTAAACCCACTGAAATTAATGCATCTCAGCTAGTCATTCCTATTGATTTCAATGGGGCTACTTTGAGAACAAGCAACATTGAAAACAACCTTCAGTCTTTATTTTTGGGTTTCAGGGATGCTTTGTTAAAATTTTATTTGTATGAGTGGCTAGCATCGTTGCCTTAGTTCAGCTTCTTCCTCAGCATTTCCAGAAATTAAATTTTTATTTGTTGTGTTTATAAGTATCTATAAATTGCTTAATAATAATAATAAAATTCCAAAGTGGTGCACCTAAAAATAATATACAACAAATATAAATGATATACAAATAAAGCCAGCAAGATTATATGTCAAATTACGTCTGAAGGTGGATTGGCTAATGCACTTTCTTCCTACTTGGGATTGATGAGTCTTTGGAGGAGAGAACATTGGAGGTTTATGACATTTCTATGATGCTTGAGTTTACTTACAAATATTCAAGTTCACCAAAGGTTGAGGAAGACAGCTTGACACTCTTA
Organism: Zootoca vivipara; assembly: GCF_963506605.1. NCBI lineage: Eukaryota > Metazoa > Chordata > Lepidosauria > Squamata > Lacertidae > Zootoca > Zootoca vivipara. The sequence goes on from NC_083294.1 coordinate 29,339,847, forward strand.
TGAAGAACAGATCTACTCACTGTCCCCTGTGTCAGAACTCCAGAGATAACCTCCTACCCTTAGAAACTTTCAGCTTCGCAGAGCTCAAAGCCTCTCTAGAAGGGTGCTGCAAAATGAGAAGGCCAGAGATGACGCTGAACTTCATAAATGGAATGCTGATGGGGATCATGGGGGGAACCTGAACATTAGGTGGAATAGAATGGAGCATCTGGTATCCTGAATGGGGAACAATCCATGCTTCAACAATTTGTTGTAGGTCACACTTATAAGAATAATGTTGCACGCAACCCTGAACTGATCCCAGGGGTTCCAGGCCCAGGGTTCGGTTTACTTAGAATGAGGGACCGCAGAGACTATGGTGTGCTAGGATATATGATTTATTTACACATATACACAACCTGAACCTACAATGGAGGGGCTCACAGCATTAGCCCATCGGAAATTCTTGCTTCTTCCATAGCCACCCTTTTTTTTTAAAAAAACTTTTTATTAAAGGTTTTTCTTGGGTTACTAAAGTACATATATCATCTCTGTTTTCAGATCATAAAGTCCTTTCTACAGGTCAGTTGTATTTGATGTGAGACATTAATGTTGTATAGTATACAGTATAAAATTGGGGGAGAGGAGAGAAGGGGAGAGAGGGAATAGTAAACATTCTTTCTTTTACAATACAGTGGTACTTTGGTTTACGAACTTAATCCATTCCAAAAGTCCGTTCTTAAACCAAAGTGTTCTTAAACCAAGGCATGCTTTCCCATAGCAATGGGGGACTCAATTTACAAATGGAATACACTCAACAGGAAGTGGAACATATTCTGCTTCGAAGGCAAAGTTCACAAACCAAAACACCTACTTCCGGGTTTGCAGCGTTCTTAATCCAAGTTGTTCATAAACTAAGCTATTCTTAAACCAAGGTACCACTGTAGTGTATGTGCAAGGTTTTTGTATTATTTATTTATTTATTTATACCCCGCCCATCTGGCTGGGTTTCCCCTGCCACTCTGGGTGGCTTCCAACAAATACCAAAATACATTAAAATATCACAGGTTAAAAACTTCCCTAAACAGGGCTGCCTTTAGGTGTTTTCTAAATGTCAGGTAGTTGTTTATCTCCTTGACCTCCGATGGGAGGGCGTTCCACAGGGCAGGCGCCACTACCGAGAAGGCCCTCTGCCTGGTTACCTGTAGCTTTGCTTCTCGCAGTGAAGGAACTGCCAGAAGGCCCTCGGCGCTGGATCTCAGTGTCTGGGCAGATCAATGGGGGTGGAGATGCTTCTTCAGGTATACTGGGCCGAGGCCGTTTAGGGCTTTAAAGGTCAGCACCAACACTTTGAATTGTCCTCGGAAACATACTGGGCGCCAATGTAGGTCTCAGGACCGGTGTTATGTGGTCTTGGCATCCTCATGTGGGTAGGTTCTCTTTCTATTCAATTATTTTTCATTGGCATTGAGAGAGCTTGGGGGACCCAGGGCATGACTGGTTGTCTTCAGTGAGTTGCAGAAATCAATCATGTGGCTTCTGCCTGCTTCTAGCCCAGTTCACACACTCTAACTCCAGCTATTGTCTTTTTCACTGCCAGCCCACTCATTTGCCCTGTGGCACAGAGCAGCTTTCTTTGTTATGCTGACGCTGCTTAGGTGGTAATGACAGTCCTTGCCTGGCTAATTCAGTCCATTAGATTTTAACCCCATGCAGACTAAGCCCCCATACTCACAACAATACTAACTGCAGGTCATGGGGTGGTGGTGGTGGTCTCTTGTTCCAGATGACTCACCAGGATTGAGAACTGGGTGTATACATTGCTAAAAAGCAGGAAGCACATAGCCAAAAAAGAGAGTTTAATAGATTATTGTATTTTAATATTCTGTTGTAAGCCGCCCAGAGTGGCTGGGGAAACCCAGCCCGATGGATAGGGTATAAATTATTATTATTATTATTATTATTATTATTATTATTATGGTCTTCTGATCGTTCAGTCAGCGTAAACATTTCTGCCTCTTTCTCCCCCTGCACGCTATTCTGGGTGTTCTCCTGACCCTCTCCAGAGCCAATTTGGGGGCGGATTGGGGGCACACAGAGAGTGGAAAAGAGGAAACCCCATTATAATAGTGGGAGCCCTTGCACACTGGATTACTTGAATCTGGCCCAATGAGCTGTATCCAATGTTAGTCGCAGAGTAGACCCCTTGAAATTAAAGGACATGACTTAATTCCAATAATTTCACTGAGTGCATTCTGAGTAAAAATTTAGTTGGATACAACCCTGTTACTGTAATTTAAAGAACTGTACAATGCAGCTCACTTTAACAGGAAAGTCTGTGCCCAGGCCACTATTGATGGGGCATCTTCAAGAAAACTGCTCTCCCTTCTTATGGTATTGTTAAACTAGGCTTAAACTGCACAGCCTTTCAGAAATATGACTCCCTCAACTAGAATTGGGATGGGGAACCTGTAGCTTTCCAGATGTTGGACTCCAACTTCCATTGGCCATAGCCAGCACAACCAGTGGTAGGAGATGATGGGGGGAGTTCTATTCCAGAAACATCTGGATGTCCATAGGTTCCCTACCCCTAAACTGGAAGGCTGTCCTCTGCAAAGCGGGGCATCCTACCTGAGCTGCTGTGTTATAAAACCACTAAGAGGCCACACAACTTGGCACTTGCATCCTGTCCCATCTCTCTCACAGACCCACGCTAAAGCAGCCGTCTAATTTTTCAGAGACTTGACAATGTATGTACTGGCTACACCAAGGCTCTCTCATCAACAGGTCTAGACTGCCTCCTTTTCTCAATTAAACTTGGAATAGCTCATCCCAGACACTCAGGTTGCACTAGAATTTCTGGCTTTGCAGATTCATGCAGAACTAGGCAGATTGGAAGCACTTGCCAGGTATGGCTTTGGGGAACAACAAACAGCTCATTCCCCCTCCCACAACCGTGAGTCATGAAACAGTAGCAAGCCCTGCCCTTTCTTGACAGTTTCCTCCCAGCATGTTACAGGTACAAGCACTCTTTACAGGAATCTTTCCTGTTCCACCTCAGAGACACTCAGCATTCTATGTCCACTGAACATAGGTACATTGGGATTTGTTTAGTTGTTGCCCCTTTAGGATTCCCCCACCCACTGATGTTTTATCATACTTCTGCAAACCTTACAGCTCTTTGGAGGTTGACACTTCCCCTCTCCCTGCTTTGTCAATGCATTTTTAAATTTTTATTGATTTGTTAACAACAAAAAAAAGGTGCAGGTATAAAGAAAGGAAAATAGAGGAAAACAATAGAATGGGGAAAACCAGAGATCTGTTCAAGAAAATTGGAGATATGAAAGGAACATTTCGTACAAAGATTACCATAATCAAGGACAAAAGTGGTAAGGACCTAACAGAAGCAGAAGACATCAAGAAGAGGTGGCAAGAATACACAGAGGAATTATACCAGAAAGACATGGAGGTTTCGTACACCCCAGGTAGTGTGGTTGCTGACCTTGAGCCAGACATCTTGGAGAGTGAAGTCAAATGGGCCTTAGAAAGTACTGCTAATAACAAGGCCAGTGGAAGTGATGATATTCCAGCTGAACTGTTTAAAATTTTAAAAGATGATGCTGTTAAGGTGCTACACCCAATATGCCAGCAAGTTTGGAAAACTCAGCAATGGCCAGAGGATTGGAGAAGATCAGTCTACATCCCAATTCCAAAGAAGGGCAGTGCCAAAGAATGCTCCAACTACCGCACAATTGCGCTCATTTCACACGCTAGCAAGGTTATGCTTAAAATTCTACAAGGCAGGCTTAGGCAGTATGTGGACCGAGAACTCCCAGAAGTGCAAGCTGGATTTCGAAGGGGCAGAGGAACCAGAGACCAAATAGCAAACATGCGCTGGATTATGGAGAAAGCTAGAGAGTTCCAGAAAAACGTCTACTTCTGCTTCATTGACTATGCAAAAGCCTTTGACTGTGTCGACCACAGCAAACTATGGCAAGTTCTTAAAGAAATGGGAGTGCCTGATCACCTCATCTGTCTCCTGAGAAATCTCTATGTGGGACAAGAAGCTACAGTTAGAACTGGATATGGAACAACTGAGTGGTTCAAAATTGGGAAAGGAGTACGACAAGGTTGTATATTGTCTCCCTGCTTATTTAACTTATATGCAGAATTCATCATGTGAAAGGCTGGACTAGATGAATCCCAAGCCGGAATTAAGATTGCCGGAAGAATAATAACAACAACCTCAGATATGCAGATGACACAACCTTGATGGCAGAAAGCGAGGAGGAATTAAAGAACCTTTTAATGAGGGTGAAAGAGGAGAGCGCAAAATATGGTCTGAAGCTCAACATCAAAAAAACCAAGATCATGGCCACTGGTCCCATCACCTCCTGGCAAATAGAAGGGGAAGAAATGGAGGCAGTGAGAGATTTTACCTTCTTGGGCTCCTTGATCACTGCAGATGGTGACAGCAGTCACGAAATTAAAAGACGCCTGCTTCTTGGGAGAAAAGCAATGACAAACCTAGACAGCATCTTAAAAAGCAGAGACATCACCTTGCCGACAAAGGTCCGTATAGTTTTCCCAGTAGTGATGTATGGAAGTGAGAGCTGGACCATAAAGAAGGCTGATCGCCGAAGAATTGATGCTTTTGAATTATGGTGCTGGAGGAGACTCTTGAGAGTCCCATGGACTGCAAGAAGATCAAACGTATCCATTCTTAAGGAAATCAGCCCTGAGTGCTCCCTGGAAGGACAGATCGTGAAGCTGAGGCTCCAATACTTTGGCCACCTCATGAGAAGAGAAGAATCCTTGGAAAAGACCCTGATGTTGGGAAAGATTGAGGGCACTAGGAGAAGGGGACGTCAGAGGACAAGATGGTTGGACAGTGTTCTCGAAGCTACGAACATGAGTTTGACCAAACTGCGGGAGGCAGTGCAAGACAGGAGTGCCTGGCGTGCTATGGTCCATGGGGTCACGAAGAGTCGGACACGACTAAACGACTAAACAACAACAATAAAGAAAGGAAACAAAGGATCAAAAAATGGTGGTACCTCGACTTACGAACAACTCAACAACCAAATTTTTCGACTTACGAGTGGAGCAAATGGCCGCACGCTTACGAATTTCTCGACATCCGAATGGAAACCGCAGCGGTTTTAGATAGGGTTTTTTCGACTTACGAATTTTTAGATGGGGTTGCTTCGACTTACGAATTTTCCCATTTCCAATGTATTCCTATGGGAAATCACGTTTCCAATGGCGCTTTTCGACTTACGGATTTTTCGACCTACGAAGGTGCCTTCGGAACGGATTAAATTCGTAAGTCGAAGCACCACTGTATTCCCTTTACAAAATATATGTAAAAATATAAGTTTCCTCCACCTGTGGGTTCCATCATTACTGAGGTTCTATAAAGTCAAGAGGAGCCAGATATTTGCATAGACACCTCATTTGTTGGTGGCAGGGCTTTTATTTCAGCCAGAGCTCACCAGAACTCAGTTCCAGCACATCTCAGGTGGATGCCATTGCCATTCTAAGAGAACAATGGAGAAGTTCATGGTGAGCTGCAGCACCTATTTTTCTAGAAAAATAGCACTGGTTGGTGACAGAATTTGCATTGCATGAGTGGACTTTGTAGTACATTTCACAGAACATTCTCTACAGAGCGCTCCAACTTCTCCAGCAGTTTGGGGATGAACCCCCAATGCAGAATGTAGCTTTCAATCATCCTTGGTATAATGGTTGCTGGGGTGTCAAACATGCATTTCTCTCTTCTCATCCATGACATGTTGGAGAGTGTGCCTGTAGTCTCAGTACCTCTGATATTCCAGTACCTTGCTGTTATGGAAACTAGCATATTTGAGGGATCTGGGTGGGGATCCAAACCTGGTGCATTGGCTAAAACAAACACCTTGGAATCAAGGCAAGTTCCTGGTACTGGGGAAATAAGTTTTATTTCCTGCTTTCAGTGCTGTCGACACCAGTTCTTGACAGCTGGGCTGACACATTTACTGTTTAGGATTGCGTTGCGATAACTAGTGCACAAATATGCATGACAGGACGGGGATGCCAAGTGGTGGCTAGGCAGGGGGCGGAAGTGGCAGTGCTTACTTCATCCTAAAGCAACGGGAGTGGCTCACTGTCCCTTCCATCTTACAGTGAACTCATTCTCTGAGGGCGGATCCTTACGTACACACAAAAGGGTGGCAACAACAGGCTTGGGTGGCAGCCAAGGTTTGCAAAAGTGCAAGAAAACAGCCTAGGGCCAAAAACTGTGTGCTCAGTAGGCATGGAATGCTGAATGACTGTTGCGTGTGTGGCAGAGGGTTGGAGCTAGAAGCTGAATGGAGTATCTTTGGAAGGGCATGGCTGGCTGGCTTGAGTCCTGAACAAGAGCATTCCAGAGTAACAAGGTCTTGACCCGGTAACTGGTCAACACTATGATAATCAAAACTCTCCTCCTCTTTTCTCCTACTTCCCACAACTGTGTCCAGAATGTCACTGAATCTACATCCCCTTACAATAGCTGAGTTCAAAATGTCAAGGGTTGTGTTGGCCGTATGTTTTGGGGAGACCTTGGGTAAGATGCCTTCAGGACTCCCTTCCGATGCTGGCAGTCTTGGGTGGTTGCCCTCTTTCCTCTGCCCAATCCATTAAGCCACCCAGAGAGAGAGAAGGTGAGGCAAGCAGGGAGGGCAAATGGACAAGAAGACGGAGCAAGATGGAACAATATGGGTCTCCGTCGGTACCCAGTGATACTGACCCCTGGTGTCAGCCAATTCTATGAGCCATTTCTATGAGCTCCAGTAAGTAGGTCTGGCTCCAGGTAAGCGCTAAAGAGCAGAGGTCGATGGGGAGTCTGTGGCGTTCTATACAGGGCCGGCTCTAGGTAGACCCCTGGTGGCGCGGTGCGCCAGGGCGCCGAGCCATGTGGAAACCATGCTGCGCCCTGTGAGAGCGGGGGCGCTGGAGCGATCTCTGCCCCTAAGCACCAGGGCGCGCGACCTGCTCGAGACTGCCCTGGTTCTGTAAGTTGTGTCTTCCATCACCCCTACCCAACATAGCTGATGATTGGGGGTGATGGGAGTTAGCGGTCAGACAATACACGGAAGATCACAGACTCCCCATTAGGGTGATTACTTTTTTACAACCTCATTTCCCTGTATCATAATTTGATGAGCTTTCATTAAAGATTAGATAAAATCTTACTTTCAAAGAGATTTGATTTTTAAAAAACCTCACACACAAAATGATTTTAAAAATTTTATTTATCAGTTTTTTGACCATTTTTGAAGTCACTGTAAGCAGGTATAAAATTGAACCGAAGCTTTAGAGTCACATATATACAACATTATATAGGGTCATCAAACACACAAGGAAACTTTTTTTAGCTGCAGTAACAGTATAGACGTCGCTAGAGGACGATTTTTGCTACCTCCCCCTGTAGGTTCTTTTCCCAGCATGCCCGGCAGGGTCTGCTGACTGAGTTTTGAGGTCCCAAAAAGGGGCTTTTACCTTGCGCAGGTGTGACATTTGTATACCCTATGTTGCTAAGAACACTCCCCATTGTGGAATGTAGTGTTGTGTGCAAATTTGATACGAAATATATATAGAATTGTTAATACAATTTTTATGAAATGGTAAAACGGCATACAAAAAATTTTAAAATGGTTTGTGCGTAATCTTTTTTAATATTTCATTTTAGTCATTAATGCCGTAGGCAAAAGTTCATCCATTTGTGCTACAGGAAATAATTTTTGAGAAAAAGAAAAGAAAAAGTCACCACCCTCCTCCCCATCCTGCTTGTATGAGGAAAGCTGAGCATTTCCAAAGCAGCTCCCTACAGCTGTCTTCTCCTCCCTCTTCCTTCCCTGACCAGCCTACCTGTGATTTTTAATTTCTCTCTCTGCAATCAGGATAAGCTTTAGCTCATCGCTAAAGTCATATCACAGACACTACACATTATAAGACGTTGCTTCCTCTCTCTGCTTCTGTTAAGATTTTGAGCGGACTACTGGAACACACTTGCCAAATCCTCCCACCCCCCACCCCAAAGCTGCTGAATCAGGAGCCGAGAGGACTCCCCCCCCCTTCTGCATTTTGGAACACAAGCAGCTCAGCTGCAGGCAGTACGCATGCTGATCTCAGCACCCCACCTACCTAGATATTCTCTCTCCTTAGAGACACTCTTCTAGGCAGCTCTACCAACTGTTGATCTATCAAGACAAGAGACCCGCACAGCCAGCAGTAAAACCCCATATTGTAGAATCTTGCTGACAGCTCATTAGGACACACACACACACACACACACACACACACACACACACACACACACACACACCAATCATGAATTGAGACAGGGGTTTCCATATGTTGACTGCCAGTGGATGTGTTGTTGACCAACTTCATTCAGGGTGGTCTGCAACATGGATTTGTTGTTAATTGTATTTTTTTTATTTCTCATACATTTTTTTTGTGTGTGTGTACTGCAGTGTAATGTAATTGATTTCTGTAGAACCCAAACAACAATTCCTTAGTTTATGGTACATTTCCTGACATTTATATGTTTCCTGTCTTGTACCTTGAGATAAGAATTCTTAAGAAGAAACATCCATCTAGTTCAGCATCCTGTTTCCCCACAGTGGCCAAACAGGTACTTCCAAAAAGACTGTAACACAAGAAGCTGCCTGATAGCAAATGGGCCTATCTGTTCATCTGTCTAGCTCAGTATTATCTACTGTGTTTGGTTGTAGTTCTCTAGGGTCTTTGCTACCTATGTGAGCCTTTTAACTAGTGATGCCAGGGGCTGAACTTGAGAAATTCTTTGTGCACAGCCTGCACTCTGTTGAGATGTATATCATCCAACTCCTTAGGCTGGCTAGGAATGAAATTGCTTCTCCAGCCATTGTTCTCCAACAAGTGGTATCCAGTGAAACACTGCCATTGGCTGCTTCCAAATGTCCTGTTTACTTATTTTGAAGTTGGTTTACTGAACATAAGGACCAAAACCACATTCATTGTGCAACCAGAACTTGCTGGTATGCAACTGGACTCCACCTGCAAGATAACAACAATCAGGAAGGGGCTACTCACTGAACACTGAAGTTTCTTTAACCATTAGGGCTAATAATTTATTTAAATACAAGAGCTCCAAGTTCTTTTTCTCTGTGCCCATATTTCTGTAAATCCAAGGTGGATTTACAAAACAATATTTGGATTTACAAAACAACATTTGGATTTACAAAACAACATTTATTGGGGGAAGGGTTTGGATCCCTCAAGATGTTGGACTACATGAAAAGCCTAAAAGTGCCCACATGTGTTTTAAAATCTAAGTCTGTTTACAAAAAGCTCACATGAGCAGGATAAAACTACCTCCTGAACCCATACCCCAGGGACAAATGGTGCCATCTAGGCTTCTCTCTCTCTCTCTCTCTCTCTCTCTCTCTCTCTCTCTCTCTCTCTCTCTCTCTCTCTCTCTCTCTCTCTTGGGACTCTTCAGATCACACCCCCTACTCCCCCCTTAAGTACTTTTGCCTGGCTGGAATGTGTCCTTGAAAACAGGTGATACCTCTTGCTCGTCTGGATGGAGGCTAGAGAGGGATGTGCATCTGCACAGAAACAAACCAGCTATACAAAGATAACATTTTCATTCATTGCCTCACTCACTTTTGAATCTGGCCCTGTCCACCAGCAGCAAGTGGCCCCTGGAATGTTTTCCAGGATGGAATGTCACCCTCTGGCTGAAAAAATGTTCCTCATCCCTGCAGTAAGTAATGGAACTTTTGGAAGAATCATAAAAAATAGTGTCCATTTTGTAGAAAGTTCAGCAATGCCTGTAGTACTTCCATTCCTCCAGTCTCATTAATAACCTGGATTTCATTCTTTCCTTCCCAGTTATACCAGCTAGCACAAAACTCTGAATATTGAGGAAGGAGGAAACACAAACCATGCTGTCCCTTGGCGTTGTGAAAGGTAATGAACTGCTGAGTAATTATTACTCCTTCCCAAGGGTTTAAAAGTTTGCAGCTAATTCTACAGGGCTCTACTTTCAAGCTGCATACCCTTCAACATTCTTTGGATGAAAATAGGGACATTTCTCGCTGCCCCCCCCCATTTTTTGTCCCCTGCAATAGAGCATTTCCAATGAGAAGAAGGACAAGTGCCACTACTCTGTCTGCATTATGCAAGCGACTTAGCTAACACTTTGTGCATTCATTAGATGGCGTCATTCTACCTAGTGATGAGGATCGAAAGAGGATCATCACCCAGATGAAAGTGCGGACAACACTGAAAGGGGATAAGAGCTGGATTCAGCAGAGATCGGACCCTGAGGAGGAGCAGAACCACAGCCCATTGTGAGTAGAGGCATTCACCTGCCCTGCCTGCAAGATTGCTGCTCCATCTGCCCAGTCCTCTTTCCAATGCTGCCAAAAGATAATATCTCAATCATCACCCAACTTCTTAGAGAAAAGTTCACAAGGGATCAGACTTCAGATTTTGCATTGTGTACAGTGCTATTGAATATGAAGAGCCTTGCATCTTTTTTTAAAAAGGCAGTTGTTGAGCAGCTGGTGTCTGCCAGAGCACTGAGAGACACTGGCATGCAATGTCTGAGGTTTTATGTTGGTCCTAGCACAGGAGAGGGTGGAACCTTCAGCCCCTGGGCCAATCATGTTACAAGTTGTCCTGCAAGGCCATTTCTCCCAAACCACATCTGCCTGTCTATCAGCTGATGTCCCTGCACGGAATATACTGACAAAGCAGACCCCTTCAGCCAAAAGGATTGAATCCTCACTTCACCAGCTGGTGAACACAGAGATCAATCCTGAAGGGTGCTGCTTTGCCAGTGCATTCTCTATGGGGAATATACTGACAAGGCAGAACTCCCTCACCCTTGTAAGTCAGTTTTGCCAGGTGGGCAGAACTGCCCATCTATCAATTGTCTAGAGGTGGAAGAATATCTTCTCTCATTTTCTCAGTTTCCCATTCTCCACATTTTGCAACAATTTATAATCTTTTCAATTAGAAAAAAACCATGATGGAAATTCTTCAGCACATTAGTGCAAATTTTTCCAGGTAAGCACATTTTTGTACAAAATCAATTTTGACTGATATACACATTTTGCAGAAGATTTCCTGTAACACTGTGAATTTTTGTATATTATTATTCTCATGCTTGGAGAATAGCATCGCAACATTCGGATAAGTGAAAATTACAAAGGATGGTTGTGTTTTTGTTCTCCAGAGTTTATGGCGAAGGGTGTGTAATGAATAAATATTGATATAATGATATTGATATATTGATATATTGATTTAAATATTGATAACAATAACTGAAAGAGCATGAAAGCCTCTTACACCAGGGCTGCTTCCACCACACTGATTTCTAACTTTTGCCTCTCTTCTCCCCTCTCCCATCCAACAGGCATTCACCATTGAGGACCAGGGGCACCACTGGGAAATCTCCTGCCTCACCGAAGAGTTTGTCACCAACTCGCAGGTGCCTTTGATGAACTGCCTGCACATATCTTGCTTCCTTTGGGATCTATCCACTGGCGATTCTGGGTGGGCTTCATCAGTTAAAAGGAACTCACATTGCAGAGTTGGGAGGATGCCTCTGCATGATATTCTGGGAAGCTGTTGCCAGTCTGAGAATATAATATTTGGTTAGATGGGTCAAGAATCTGACGCAGTACAGTATAAGACAGTTTCCTTAATTTATATAAGGTACTTCATATTATGGCAGTTGACTCAACTGCTCAGCTACCTTCAAAGGCTATTAGGCAAACATCAGTCTACATAAAAGTCAAGTGACAGTAAGCTCTTCCTTAGCCAAATGCAATAGGACTCAAATTCCATCATGAATTTTTGATGTTTTAGTCTGCTATGGTGTTGTCTTTTGTCATCTAGTAACATTTATCTTCTGTTCTTCCAGATTAGCCTTTGATGAACCACCTTCCCAAGCAGAACCACAGTCTCCAAAAAGTTATTCCAAAAAGTTAGTGACTCACTTTTACTGCAAAAAGTAGGGCACTTAATGGGGGAGAGGGCCACGGTTACCTTAGATAAAGTTTGGCATTGCAGGTTGTAGTCTGTGAATTTCAGTTTGTGTATGTGTTTATTGCAATTCTTTGTAAAAACTAGATATCAAAGTTCTCCTGCACCAGGCTAGGAAATTAACATTGAGCAGTTGTAAATCCCACCTTACAATGAGAGAGGAACTTTGAAAACCCTGCAATTCTTCTCTGGCTTAGATTAAAAACTGAGCTGGAGAAGAATTTGCAACTTCTCCCCAGCCAATATCTACCATCCTTCCGTATCCACCCCAGCCCCAAACTCAGTAGTTCCTTCCTTTCTCAGATAAAAAAATAAATTGCACAGGATGGATGTAGTTCTTACAATGATTCTTCCAAGGTTTTATGAAACAAAACACACATTTCCCCAACAACTTGTTGACCACTGGTGCAAATGTAGTTTCCGCACAACAGCAGTGCTTCTCCATGTTAATGTGTCTGTTTGTTCAATCTTCCCAAAGCCAACAGTCCGGATAAAACCTTAAGCGTTATGTCTCTGCATATTTTTCTCCTTTTACCAATAATGTATTTCTGTTCTCTACCTAGATCTCCCAGTGCCACATCACCTTCTGGGTACCTCATCAGGTGAGAGAGATGGGACCAGAAAGAAGGAAAGCATTTTGCTTTTGATATAGAATCATAGAATGAAGGAGAGTCCACCACCTTCCAAAAAAGTTAATTCCACTCACAAACAGCTCTTAATGCCAGAAAGTTCTTCCTGATATTTAATCAGAAATTCCTTTCTTGTAACTTGAATCCATTGGTACGGGTCCTACCCTTTAGAGCAGCAGAAAACAAGCTTGCTCCATCTTCTACAGGACAGTCCTTTAGATATTTGAATATGGCTATCATATCTCTCCTCAGTCTCCTCTTATCCAGGCTAAATTTACTCAACTATTCCTCTTAAGGTTTGCTTTCTAGACCCTTGACCAAGGCAGAACACAACGGTACTATTATGTATCTTAATAAGGACACTAGACTTCTGTTGATGCAGTCTAGAATAGCATTAGCTGTTTTTTTTGATGCCGTATAACACTGTTGACTCATGAAGCTTGTGGTCTGCTAAGACCCCTAAATCCTTGGCAAGCCAAGTGCCCCCATCTTATATTTGTGCAGCTGGCTATTCCTGCTTAAGTGTGTCCTCCTAGCGGTGCAACAATAAAACTGCCAGCACATTTGCAAAGCTAAGCAGGGTCTGGTATAGTTTCAAACTGGTACAAATCCACCTAACAGTAACCTTGTCCAGCCCACATTTTACCAGCTTCTCTGCAAGAATATCATGGGGGACTTTGAAATCAAGATACACTATGTCCTTATGGAGATCAAGATCCACAGCATTCCCTGATCCACCAAGCTTGTAATGTGCTGTGTGATCTTGGAAGTTACTTACATATTTTCTCTCTGTGTCTCTCTTTTAGAGGGGTTTTCACCAAGACCATTGATAAGACTACTCCTTTGAACACAGCATCCAATGGCTCACAAAAGAGGTGTGTTTGATTAATCCCTGATCTTGGGACAGACACATGGCTTTGTCAATGAAGTCAAATCCATACGATCCAAGAACACTCCTTGCCAGAACTAAGGGGGGGGGGGGTTAAGAATGGGCAATCATTGAAGAACCATCAGAATATAAATTCAGGTAGCCCACATTTGTCTAAAAAACAGTGCCTACTCAGAAGTAGTTATGATAGAATGGTAGAATCATAGAGTTGGAAGGGATTCCATGGACTTTCTAGTCCCATGGTTCCCAATGTGGGGCACATACCACACAGGGGGGCAATTTGATTTGGGGGGGGGCAATTTGAGAATTAGTTAGACCAAGTTAATGGCCTTTTAGGCTTCCTCCACGTGAATAGGAGTTCACTTTTTTGAACAACAACAACAACAACAACATTATTTATACCCCGCCCATCTGGCTGGGTTTCTCCAGCCACTCTGGGTGGCTTCCAATAAAATATTGAAAATACAACAAAATAATAAGAATTATATGTCCGGGGGGGAGGGGTGCCCAGGATTTTAAAGATGATTAGGTGGGGCATGGCCAAAAAAAGCTTGGGAACTACTGATCTAGTCCAACCGCCTGCAATTCAGGAATGTTCAATGGGGCTTCCTCCCTGGTAAGTGTGAATAATCTCAAATTTATTAAATTGTACTATGTTCAAGAGTGTAATTGGATAGTCTTGCTGCACACTTTGTCCTGTATCAAGTAAAAATCTAGAAGCTTACTTAAAAGAAAGAAATCTGGACATTTAGAAAAGTGGGGTGGCTAAGAAGCTGGGACATCCGTGGATACAAAACCTCAGACCTTTGGCACTGCAACTTCTCCACACTCACCGTTATATTATGAGGATATAACCCTGCAGACATATCACTTCTGTTTGTTCAAACCACTGATTATCTCTGGGCGTGTTCTGCTTTCAGTGCCAAGAGCTCCAGCCTGCCCCGCTTCAGTCAAGGGCACAAGATGAGTACTGAGGAGTACAAGAAACTGTGAGTATACCCAGAAGGGATTTGCTCCCCTCCTCTAAGAAACCCCATCTTGGTCAAGGCAGGCACATCATATGTAATGATCAACAGAACTCAACCACAGGCACGGAAGACCCATTCTCATTGATGCTGGGGATGTTTGTTTGTTTTTACAAAAAAAAGCCTCAAAGTGAATTGCACCACATTTTAAAACATCAAACTACTTATCCAATGTTTAAAACTAGGTATGTAGAATAAGCACAAAATAAAAACCTAAAGGTGTTTATCCAGCAACGTGAATAAAAAGGATGCATCCAGCCCAACCTTGCTGAAAGAACAATATTCATTTATTATTATTTAGATTCATATTTAGATTCATATACGACCCTTCATTTGAACATCAATAATGATGCATCCTTTTTATTCATGTTGCTGGATAAACACCTTTAGGTTTTTATTTTGTGCTTATTCTACATACATAGTTTTAAACATTGGATAAGTAGTTTGATGTTTTAAAATGTGGTGCAATTCATTTTGAGGCTATTTTGTAAAAAAAATAAAATATCCCCAGTGCCAGCATAAAAAACACTAAGATCATGGCCACTGGTCCCATCACCTCCTGCCAAATATAAGGGGAAGAAATGGAGGCAGTGAGAGATTTTACTTTCTTGGGTTCCATGATCACTGCAGATGGTGACAGCAGTCACGAAATTAAAAGACGCCTGCTTCTTGGGAGAAAAGCAATGACAAACCAAGACAGCATCTTAAAAAGCAGAGACATCACCTTGCCTACAAAGGTCTGCACAGTTAAAGCTATGGTTTTCCCAGTGTATGGGAAGTGTATGGAAGTGAGAGCTGGACCATAAAGAAGGCTGATCGCCGAAGAATTGATGCTTTTGAATTATGGTGCTGGAGGAGACTCTTGAGAGTCCCATGGACTGCAAGAAGATCAAACCTATCCATTCTGAAGGAAATCAGCCCTGAGTGCTCACTGGAAGGACAGATCCTGAAGCTGAGGCTCCAATACTTTGGCCACCTCATGAGAAGAGAAGACTCCCTGGAAAAGACCCTGATGCTGGGAAAGATTGAGGGCACAAGGAGAAGGGGACGACAGAGGACGAGATGGTTGGACAATGTTCTCGAAGCTACCAACATCCGGGAGCTTCCAAACTGGTGTGCTCTGGTCCATGGGGTCACGAAGAGTCGGACACGACTAAACAACAACAACCCTTCATCACAAGATCTCAGAGCAGTTCACAAGATAAAACACTGCATATTTGCTTGAACATTATCACTTTCCACAATAAAACAGCACAACCTGACAATTAACAAATAAAAACAACAAAAAGAAAGCTTGGATTCCTTTTTGTTTTGTTCCTCTTTTTGTGTCAGGGGAGATTTCTTATAGTAACATAGGAAATGGCCTCATACAGAGTCATACCATTGGTTCCTCTGGCTAAATATTGTCTACCCTGACTGGCAGCAGCTCTCCAGGTTTCAGCCCTACCTGGAGCTGCCAGGAATTGAACCTGGGACCTTCTGTGTGCAAAGCAGATGCTTTGCAACTGAGCTACATCCTTTTCAGCCCCCTCCTACACCTGCAGCCCATCTGCTCCATATCCCACGCCATTCTCAAGGAGCTCCTAAGCCCCAGGATCACATTTCCAGGAGGAGCAGGGTGATGCAGATGGAAGGATAAGGCAGGGAGGTCTAATTCTGGGAACAGGAGCTATGCTCCATTCACAGAATGGAAGCTAGAATCCAAGCCAAATGAACTAAATCCTCCCCCCACTCCTATTACTTTACATAACAATAATGGCAGTTATCTGTCAGTATTGGACAGCAGTCAGACACTCTGTGACACAAAGCACCTTTTAGTTTCAGTAGCTTTCTCTCCATCTTTCATCTTCTTCCCAAAGTTCAGTTTTGTTGCTTTGCCCCCTCCTTTTTCCCTTTTTCTTTTCTCTCTGGTTGTTCTTCAACTCTCACTAACCACCATCACCCTCCTTGCCTTTCCCGCAAGCTCTGTGCTCCTTCTTTCACTTTATTGGTTCAGGAGGAAAAAGTAGGTATAGAAAGTACTCTTTGTTGAGAAAATTCCAGCAAAGATTTAAAATCACAAAATATGCAGTAAAGCAAAGGGTGAAAATATAGGCTATTTAGACCTTTAAAATAAAAAAAATTCCTTCAGTAGCACCTTAAAGACCAACTAAGTTTTTATTTTGGTATGAGCTTTCGTGTGCATGCACACTTCTTCAGATACAGTGAAATGGAAGTTTCCAGGCACTTATGTAGAGAAGGGGTGGGGAGGGGTGGGGATGGGGAGGGGGGATCACTCAGAAGGGTGGTGGAAATGGGTGATTGACTGACTGATAGCTGTTGATGACCGGAAACGACTGCAAATGGTTTTGCATGAAAAAGCAAGGGTGGAGATGGCTGAAGATCGCTTATCATGCATAATGAGATAAGAACCCGATATCTCTGTTCAAACCAGGTCCCTCCATGGTTTTGAGCTTGGTGATAAGTTGCAATTCAGCAACTTCTCTTTCCAGTCTATTTCTGAAATTCTTTTGTAGTAAGACAGCTACTTTGAGATCTTGTATAGAATGTCCTGGGAGATTGAAGTGTTCTCCTACTGGTTTTTCTGTCTTCTGGTTCCTGATGTCAGATTTATGTCCATTTATCCTTTGGCGTAGGGTTTGGCCTGTTTGTCCAATATAGAGAGCTGAAGGGCACTGTTGGCATTTGATGGCATACACAATGTTAGAGGATGAGCAATTAAATAGTCCTGAGATGGTATGTTGGATGTTGTTGGGGCCAGTAATGGTATTGTCTGGGTGTATGTGGCAGCAAAGTTGGCATCTGGGTTTATTGCAGGCTCTGGTACCAGTGTCCATGTTAAGTCTGGTGGTTGTATTATTGTGGGTGAGGAGTTGTTTAAGATTGGGTGGCTGTCTGTAGGCAATGAAAGGTCTTCCTCCCAGAGCTCTGGGAGGAAGACCTTTCATTGCCTACAGACAGCCACCCAATCTTAAACAACTCCTCACCCACAATAATACAACCACCAGACTTAACATGGACACTGGTACCAGAGCCTGCAATAAACCCAGATGCCAACTTTGCTGCCACATACACCCAGACAATACCATTACTGGCCCCAACAACATCCAACATACCATCTCAGGACTATTTAATTGCTCATCCTCTAACATTGTGTATGCCATCAAATGCCAACAGTGCCCTTCAGCTCTCTATATTGGACAAACAGGCCAAACCCTACGCCAAAGGATAAATGGACATAAATCTGACATCAGGAACCAGAAGACAGAAAAACCAGTAGGAGAACACTTCAATCTCCCAGGACATTCTATACAAGATCTCAAAGTAGCTGTCTTACTACAAAAGAATTTCAGAAATAGACTGGAAAGAGAAGTTGCTGAATTGCAACTTATCACCAAGCTCAAAACCATGGAGGGACCTGGTTTGAACAGAGATATCGGGTTCTTATCTCATTATGCATGATAAGCGATCTTCAGCCATCTCCACCCTTGCTTTTTCATGCAAAACCATTTGCAGTCGTTTCCGGTCATCAACAGCTATCAGTCAGTCAATCACCCATTTCCACCACCCTTCTGAGTGATCCCCCCTCCCCATCCCCACCCCTCCCCACCCCTTCTCTACATAAGTGCCTGGAAACTTCCATTTCACTGTATCTGAAGAAGTGTGCATGCACACGAAAGCTCATACCAAAATAAAAACTTAGTTGGTCTTTAAGGTGCTACTGAAGGAATTTTTTTATTTTACTTCGATCCAGACCAACACGGCTACCTACCTGTAACTAGACCTTTAAAATATGTCTTTCCAAGTGAGTTACAAAACAGTCCCTTCTTTCACCAGCATAGGAGAAGACATATTTAGTAAGTTACAAATGGTTTACTTACAAACTCTCCAAAGGTCCAGTTCATGTGCTTTTCCACACATCGGTCATGAAAGTTGCACAGGCAGCAAGGCCGGCCCACCCGTGAAGCAAGGTGAGGCAACTGCCTCAGGTGAAAGGATCCACAGGGCAGGAGATCCCAATGTAGGTCTTTATTCCACCTTTGTTCCTGATTTAGAACATCCCTGGTGGGGAGGAAAGTACCATGCCTTGGGCCGGCCTAAACTTAAGCATGTCAGTTATATTAGGCTGGTTATCTCACATGCTTTCCCCACATCCTATGATCTCACAGTCCAGAAGCCTCATCATTTCCTCCCATTTCCAAAGTTCAGAGGGGCATGTGGATCCTTATGTAGCCACAAGAGGGAGATATTGGCAGGCTTCAGAGAATCCAAAGTGTACTTTGCTGCCTTTCACTGTGGTTGAGGCGGTTGTAGAGAGGTGAGGCTGATGAGCAAGCTTCCTCCTGTGGCTGTTTGCTGAAAATAATAACAATCCACCTCTTCTTTCTTATACATGATCCAGTGCTCCTTATAACATCAAACGAGAGCTATCCGAACCAGGTGACGTGGAGCCTTCCGTTTCCCCAGATGAGCAACAAAAGAGGTACCACATCACAGTTGCAGCAGACTGCATATTGAGGGTTATGTTTGAAAGCAACAGAGTTCAGTCCCTGGAGCTGAGAGAGCACCATGGACAATGAGCTCTTGTACAGCTGTGCATGGGGGATTTACAGTGCAATCCAAATCCCAGACTCACCAGAATGGGGAGCTTTGGATCCAGCAGGTTTTGGGCTGCCCCAGCCGAGCCAGGGCTTCACTGGCATAAATCTCCCACCCAGGCTGAGCTGCTGCTATGCCAGGGTAGCTTAAGTATCCATAGCCCCCTCCCATGAAACGGGCGTTCCAAGGGGGTGGCAGGAGAGAGGGAGATAATTGTACTAATTCCAAACATCAGTTCATATAGATTGGATTGCTCTGTTAGACCAGGTTCTTGTTCTCACATATCTGACTGCACTTCTTCCAACTGCAGCTGTGGGCTCACCCGATTAAATGCTACTTCATATGAAAAGTTCCATCTGCACAGAAAACCAGCAAGTTTTCTGTGCTCAAGGATTTGTTGATTTGCATGGAGCTTTCAGTCAAGAGAGCATTTGCAGTCTGAAGCATACAGTACAAGGTGGCCATATGAGACCACAGAGGACAGTCCTCTCTTTTGAGGGCTGCTCTGCTTGAAAGACTGTCCAGTCCAAGTCTGATTTAGAGGTAAAAGGTAAAGGGACCCCTGACCATTAGGTCCAGCCGTGAACGACTGGGGTTGCGGCATTCATCTTGCTTTACTGGCTGAGGGAGCCGGTGTACAGCTTCTGGGTCATGTGGCCAGCATGACAAAGCCGCTTCTGGCAAACCAGAGCAGCACATGGAAACACCGTTTCTACTTGCACTTTGACATGCTTTTGAACTGCTAGGTTGGCAGGAGCTGGGACCGAGCAACGGGAGCTCACCCCGTCACAGGGATTCGTACCGCCGATCTTCTGATCGGCAAGCCCTAGGCTCTCTGCTTTAACCCACAGCGTCACCCGTGTCCCTTGATTTAGAGGTAAGGGACCCTAAGAAGGGAGTGAAGGGGCTTTGAAGTTGCCCACCAACAATGAACAGCTGTTGACCACCGACAAGGCAGCAGAGAGAGCAAGCATACAAGTCACCTAATCAGTCTTGCCCACAGTGATTATTTCCAAATATGCCTCTATAAATATAAATCACAATATGCAAATTTCATACAGGCCTGTGTCATCTTCCTTTAGTCCTATTGTTGAGGTGATGTATTTCATCTCTTTTGGCGATGTGTAAGATGCCAAACCTAATGGGAGTAGTCTATACAGTTCTGTATATTCTGTGATTAAACTTCACAGATGTAGAAACTGGCGTGTCCTGTTTCCATCCTACTTCCTTTCTCTCTTTCCCCTCACAGAACTGAAGCTGCAAGCAGCGTGCTTAGGAGAACAGCCAGCAGGGAGCGCTCCTATGTCCTTTCAGCTGCTAAGAAAAGCAATGGGTAAGTTTGAGTGGAGGGAAAGGGATTTATTAACAACAGAAACAAAAGAACAATTCTTAGCGACGATTGAAGGTGAAACAGCCGGCGGGGCTGGAGGAGGTGGGAAGCGGCTGAAGGGTGGCTCCTCCGGCGGGAAAGAGGTGGAGGCTGGACATGCCGCCTCCCAACTCAGCTGGCCGCTTTGTGCTGCAGTGGCCACGGCAGACAGAGGCTCCAGGCGTGGCACTGCTTTGGCACAGCATGGCGGAGGCGGGTAAGCTGATGCCGGGAGGCACCGTGTCCAGCCTCCACCTCTTCCCTGGCGCCCTCTAGAATTTGGCGCCATGCGCCACTAGCCTCTACGGGTAAGACACCTCTGCTCTCCATCCCTACCAAACACATACATACACATTTTGCCAGGTTGTACTCTTCATAGCACTATTTTTAACAGAGACATTCATGGCTCTCCAGTTGTAGTCATTGGACTACAACCCCCATCAGCCCTGATCATTGGCTTGGCTTGGCAGGAGTTGGTATTCAACAACAAACTGGAGGGCCATAGGCTCCCCACCCATGCTTTAGGTTTTACACAGGAGTTATAGGAGGAAAACAACAAACAAGGTTTCAAGGATTCCTTTGAGGGGGTTGGGTAGAAGAAGAGGAAAGGGTGACTGAAGGTTGTGTAACAGCATGGGGTGAGGGAGCAGGCAGAGGTGGGTTTTTGTAAGGAAAGTGTTGATGGCATTGCCACCTATCACTTTTGTTTACAAAACAATGAATAAAAACACATTTTTAAAAAAAGGTTATGGTGACCTCAACTCACCCTGCTGATGGGGTTTAATACTTGTGTGTTTTTAGAAGTCCAACGCAAGAGGCACCATCCTTCGTGGCCAAGAGGTGAGTTAAGGCCCCTTGTTGTCTACTCGTTCAATGGTCCGGATGAGGATGGACAACAAAGAGTCTTACAGCACCTTATGGACTATCCAATGTATTACTGTATATGGCATAAGCTTCCTTGGAGTGGAGTCCACTTTCTCAGATGCCAGCCCACAAAACCTATGCTGTAATAAATTGAGTAGTCTCCAAGGCCAGGTGGAATTGTGCCTTTGTCCCTTGCTCCATTTTTTTAATGTCCCCAATGAAATTGCTATTCAAAAACAAACACACCAAATTGGGGTGGATGGTGGGAGAACATAAGGGCTCTGTCAAATACGTGGCACACCTCACAACCTAAAAATGAAGTGTGTGCAAAGAGAGGGACAACACAACTTATACTTGGGGCTTTTTGTCTTCCTGATAGGCTTGATCTAGAGGATGACACAGGCCCACGCTCCAGAAGTCAGACAGTACCTGCTTCAGGATGGTTCAGCCGTCGTGGGAAGAGGTAAGACTTTTTGGTCAATATTAAAGTGATTATCACTTTAGATGTCTCCGCATGCCCACCAACTGGTGTGGGAGAAAACAGTCCCCCAATTGCCTCTCTGGCTAGTGGCCATATTGCCTTATGGCTAGACTCTGATACTCTCTCACCATGACTGGGGAATGGGCAAATCTGTAAATCTCGGCTTCTTTCAGTTTCAGTTTTCTAATCTTCAGTTCCCTTTTCCACATCAGAAAGCCACCATGAAAATTAATTAGCATTTTAGTGTGAGCTTCTCCTAATGCACACATATTTGAATGCAATCTTGCGTAATATACATACTTTTGTAAAGCAATTTCTCCATCAATAATACATTGCTTATGTTATTTGCACTAATATATGCATTTTTATGGACACTTTACCCTAGCATAAGGGACGCAGGTGGCGCTGTGGTCTAAACCACTGAGCCTAGGGCTTGCTGATCGGAAGGTCGGTGGTTCGAATCCCCGCAATGGGGTGAGCTCCCATTGCTTGGTCCCAGCTCCTGCCAACCTAGCAGTTCGAAAGCACATCAAAGTGCAAGTAGATAAATAGGTCCCGCTCTGACGGGAAGGTAAACAGCATTTCTGTGTGCTTCTCTGGTTCACCAGAAGCAGCTTAGTCATGCTGGCCACACATGACCCGGAAAAACTGTCCGCAGACAAAGTCGGCTCCCTCAGCCAGTAAAGCGAGATGAGCACCACAACCCCAGAGTCGTTCGCGACTGGACTTAACTGTCAGGGGTCCTTTACCTTTACCTTTTACCCTGGCATATGGATAGCTGCACACCTTTTACCCTGCGCATATGGATAGCAGGAGAGCTGTATGGAGAAGTGCGAGTTGCGAAAGATGGCTGTGTTTTGGTTCATGTACTATTTTGGCATAAGCGAATTAAGCAAGTTCACATTTCAATGGGGATTTAATCAAATTTCTCTCCCATCCCTAATCAGGACATCTGCATCTGGTGGCCACCTACCTCCCTTCCTTACCTGCTGTCCTGACCCTTCACCAATTCTTTCCTGCCTGCCTGTAACTCCCCCGCCTTTCCTTTTTCCTTTCCTTTTCATAGAGTTTATGTGTTGCAGTGCTAGACCTGCATTTTAAACAATTAAAAAATAGTTTAGGAAATGATGGCATAGTTTTGTGAGGAAGCAAGTAGCTTTGTTGCAGCTTCCGAAACAGAAAAAGAAACGAAAGGCCTGCATTTCTTAGAGCAAAATGTGAGAAACGTACAGTTTGAATTCTACAATGTTGCCCAATTTTGTTTTGCAAATACCTGCTGCTGAGCTGGATTTTATTATTTAAACCAGGGGTGGGGAACCTCAAGCCATGAAAAGTAAATGAGACCCTCAGGTGTCGCAATCTAGCCCATGGAACTCTTGGTAGGCCACACCTCCTCTTAGAGGTCACGCCCTCCTTGAATACTTTTACCTGACTGACATGGATCCTTGAATTGTGATAAGGCTCCTAACCTCCATGGACGGAGGGTGGAGAGATGCTGCATGTGCTGTTTAGTAATTTCTGCCTTTTATATGTCAGAAATGTGCTGTAGAAAGGTAAGCGTCACATCCATTGTTCTTTCCACTTCTGCATCTGGCCCCCTGCCTACCAGTGGCATGTGGGCCCCAGAAGGTTACCCATGAAGGAATGAGGCCCTTGAGCTGATTCCCATCCCTGATTTACACCCTGATATTAATGGTAGGAACCATTCCAAAGTCAAACTGCAATTGGCTGCTAGAGAATTGGCTACTTTGAGTGTCTACCATACCCTCCAACATTTCTCCAATGAAAAGAGGGACGTCCCATTCCATATTGATAATTTCACTATTTATACCCCACACATCTTACTGGGTTGCCCCAGCCACTCTGGGCAGCTTCCAACATATATAAAAACATAATGAAACATTAAAGATTTTTTTTTTAAAAAAAAACCTTCCCTATACAGTGGTACCTCAACTTACAAACGACCCGACAACCGATTTTTTTGACTTACGAATGGGGCTAATGGCTGCGTGCCTATGAACCGCGGTGGTTTTAGATAGGGATTTTTCGACTTGTGAATTTATCCGTTTCCAATGCATTCCTATGGGAAATCATGTTTCCAATGGCGTTTTTTGACTTACGAATTTTTCGACCTATGAAGGTGCCTTCGGAATTGATTAAATTCGTAAGTCGAGGCACCACTGTATAGGATTGCCTTCAGGCAGCTCAGGAATCGAATAACTCCATACCCTCCAACATTTCTCCAGTGAAAATAGGGATATCCTAAGGAAAAGTGGGACATTCCAGGATCAAATCAGAGACTGGGACGGCTTCTCTAAATTAGGGACACTTGGCAAGTCTGGTGTACTGAAGACAATAAACCCATGGACTAACTACCAGGCTTTCTCTGTTTTACCAGCAGCACCAGTGGGGAAAGAATAAGCACTTCAGGATCCCCACGAAGTGAGACAAGGATGGTGAATGCTTCTTCTAGCACAAGGTTAGTGTAATCTGCATTTTCCTTTACCATTCCATACTATAGCAAGCAATGTTCGAAATTAGCCAGGCGCCAGGTGCATTTTGCACCTAGCTATCAACCACTTATATCTAGATGCCAGGATGGCACCTGACGTCTCCACTACCTGGAGGTACATGCCTGGGGATCCTGGGATCTCGACTGTTTTCACACACTAAAACCACATCCTGTAGAATTCTATCAGTTATATTTTATCTTCACAATCAGAATGAATTCTAGGAACCTAAATGCCTTTTCTGTGCAGCCCGAGCAAGAGCAGTGAACAATGTTATATTTAATGATTGTCTTCACTTACCCCCACCCCACTGCCCTGCTCACATTTGTGAAGAATATCCCTACGTTATGAATGGTCTGTGTCACCATTAAGAAAAAGAGGTCGGAAAAGGCCAATATGTATGTCCCTGGATAAAGTCACTTTATCCAGGGACATACATATTTTCTTTAAGTTGTCAGTGTTCTTAACCTAGTTCAAGGTTGTCATCTGAACTAACCAATGGTTTAACTGATTACCAATCACAACCAGTCCATCATTTGAAAAATAAGACTTTAGAGCAGGGGTCCCCAAACTAAGGCCCAGGGGCCGGATGCAGCCCAATCGCCTTCTCAATCCGGCCCGCGAATGGCCCGGGAATCAGCATGTTTTTACATGAGTAGAATGTGTCCTCTTATTTAAAATACATCTCTGGGTTATTTGTGGGGCCTGCCTGGTGTTTTTACATGAGTAGAATGTGTCCTTTTATTTAAAATGCATCTCTGGGTTCTTTGTGGGGCATAGGAATTCATTTTTTTCTCCAAAATATAGTCTGGCCCCCCACAAGGTCTGAGGAACAGTGGACCAGCCCCCTGCTGAAAAAGTTTGCTGACCCCTGCTTTAGAGCTGTCTTGCCCCAAAATGGCAACTAAGCATTCCGATATGGCGACTGTAACCTTGGTTTAAGGAGCCACTTGGCACCTAGGTTGTATATCTCTATCTGTTTCTAACACGGATAGCAAGTGGTGAAAACCAAAATAGCCTAAGAAATAAGCAAGTGTGTCCTTAACTCAATTGCCCCAGAGGATGCCCCATTAGCTGTCAGTTTCCTCATTGCCCCTTGGAGTCCCAATTGCTCACAAATACCTGTAACTCAAGAAACATCTCCCTGGAGTCTGGGATCCTGACATGTGGGTTTGTTGTGAAATGCATAGGAATGCATTGATTAAGTTTCAATGCATTCCTATGGGAAACCGCGACTTGCAAGACTAAATAGGACGAATTGAGTCCTGGAACGAATTAAATTCATCTTGCGAGGCACCACTGTACTTCACATTGCCCATAGTTGCTACTCAGATGCTTCTGCAAAGCTCACAAGCAGAACCAGATAATCTGTCAATCGTGGTTTTTATCAGTTTTTAATTTTTCTAATTCTTTGCCCTTTTTTATGTCTTCACATAATTATCAACATTTTCATGCCTTTTCTTCCTAACACACATATTTTAGAATACAATTTTGCATAATATACATATTTTTCCTAGCCATTTCTGCAACATAATGCATTAAATTAAGGGAGTTTCCTAATGATTCTCAGTTCCCTTAAAAACTACAGTTCCCAGGCAGTTCCCAAACAGCCATGACTATTTAAAGTGGTATACATTTTAAATGTATAGTGCAGAAGGGGCTAGAACGATCCTTTGAAATTTGCTGCTCTCCAGAAATAAAAATAAAAATCAACTCCAAAATGGGAAAAATGGAAAATGCCTTTTTCTTCGCCATCCTTACTCAAAAACAAGGTATGAAAGTGGGATTCTGGTCTATTGTTGTTCCCCCAGCAGCTTGATATTCAGTGGCAGGCTGCCTCTAAACCTGGATCAGGCCCATTTTATCTACAAGAGGAAAGTGGTGTTGGAGGGAGAAGAGCTGGGTGGAAGAACTCTGGATTTCAAAAGGAGAAAACCTTAATGTACTTGCCCTGTGCTGCATTGCTCTCTTTTCATAGCTTTGATTCAGGGAACAGCGGAAACCAAGCCTCCAGTTCCTATTCTGAATCCTTGTTCAACCAGTTCAGTTCTTTGGAAAACAGGTAAATGAAGCTCCTCTCTACATTGGCAGAATGTATTGGGCAGAAATCAAACAGATATCCTAGTTAAGAACAGTTTTTGGCCAATCTAGCTTGTGGAAATGATGTCTCTTTCTGAGATGCCCAGGCCTCAGTTTCAGTTATACAGTGAAACTCGGAAAATTAGAATATCATCAAAAAGTGCATTTATTTCAGTAATGCAACTTAAAAGGTGAAACCAATATATGAGATAGATGCATGGCATGCAAAGCAGGATATGTCAAGCCTTTATTTGTTGTAATTGTAATTATTTGTCGTTAGGCAGGTCAATTATAAATGGAATGTAATTAATGAAATGTAATAGTGATGTTTATTTTTGTATTATTGTAACTCTTTGTTTTATTACTGTGGAAATTCCAAAAGAAAGCATTTGTAAAAATTAAAAGAAAAATTATAAATAATAAGTTGCATTACTGAAATGAATGCAATTTTTGACGATATTCTAATTTTCCGAGTTTCACCTGTATAAATTGCAACAAACTGACCATGCTGTATTCATACTCAGTGTTTTCCTGTATATTCAGGGTTGCGGTGAATGTTATACATTTGTGCTGTGGGTGCGAAATAGGGGTCAGTGTCCAGCAGAACCTTTGAGACTTCTTCTACACGCAGAGTTCAAATCCCTTCTTACTCTAGCTTACTGCGCCCAGATATGCTCCCAAAGACATAATTATTCTAATTTCTTCTTCCAGTAACAAACTGGACCAAGAGAGTAATCAGATGACTTCCTGGAACAACTCTGCTCCAAAATCTCCTGAATCTCCTTCACATAGAAGGTAATAAATAATCTGTGCAATCCTAATTTACTCATAAAATACAAGCAGCTAAGTAGAGAACTGCTCTTCCTAGTGGAACTGGCATGCTTGGTTGGAAGGAGTGAGAAAGAAATGAATTGTAATTAATTTCCAACTGCTTCTGCTTTCATTTCCACAGTGAGAAGAATGAACGAAAATCCAAGGCCACACGAAGTGCTGAAACACCTAGTGCCGTTATTACTGAGGACAGGTAATCCTTCTTGTATTGTTCTATCCTTGTTGTTGTTGTTGTTTAGTCGTTTAATCGTGTCCGACTCTTCGTGACCCCATGGACCATAGCACGCCAGGCACTCCTGTCTTCCACTGCCTCCCGCAGTTTGGTCAAACTCATGTTCATAGCTTCAAGAACACTGTCCAACCATCTCGTCCTCTGTCGTCCCCTTCTCCTAGTGCCCTCCATCTTTCCCAACATCAAGGTCTTTTCCAAGGCTTCTTCTCTTCTCATGAGGTGGCCAAAGTATTGGAGCCTCAGCTTCAGGATCTGTCCTTCCAGTTCAAGCAAATATGCAGTGTTTTATCTTGTGAACTGCTCTGAGATCTTGTGATGAAGGGTTGTTATTGTTGTTTAGTTGTTTAGTCGTGTCCGACTCTTTGTGACCCCATGGACCAGAGCACACCAGGCACTCCTGTCTTCCACTGCCTCCCACAGTTTGGAAACTCCTGCATGTTGGTAGCTTTAAGAACACTGTCCAACCATCTCGTCCTCTGTCGTCCCCTTCTCCTAGTGCCCTCAATCTTTCCCAGCATCAGGGTCTTTTCCAGGGAGTCTTCTATTCTCATGAGGTGGCCAAAGTATTGGAGCCTCAGCTTCACGATCTGTCCTTCCAGGGAGCACTCAGGGCTGATTTCCTTAAGAATGGATAGGTTTGATCTTCTAGCAGTCCATGGGACTCTCAAGAGTCTCCTCCAGCACCATAATTCAAAAGCATCAATTCTTCGGCGATCAGCCTTCTTTATGGTCCAGCTCTCACTTCCATACATCACTACTGGGAAAACCATAGCTTTAACTATACGGACCTTTGTAGGCAAGGTGATGTCTCTGCTTTTTAAGATGCTGTCTAGGTTTGTCATTGCTTTTCTCCCAAGAAGCAGGCGTCTTTTAATTTCGTGACTGCTGTCACCATCTGCAATGATCAAGGAGCCCAAGAAAGTAAAATCTCTCACTGCCTCCATTTCTTCCCCTTCTATTTGCCAGGAGGTGATGGGACCAGTGGCCATGATCTTGGTTTTTTTGATGTTGAGCTTCAGACCATATTTTGCGCTCTCCTCTTTCACCCTCATTAAAAGGTTCTTTAATTCCTCCTCGCTTTCTGCCATCAAGGTTGTGTCATCTGCATACCTGAGGTTGTTGATATTTCTTCCGGCAATCTTAATTCCTGCTTGGGATTCATCTAGTCCAGCCTTTCGCATGATGAATTCTGCATATAAGTTAAATAAGCAGGGAGACAATATACAACCTTGTCGTACTCCTTTCCCAATTTTGAACCTAAACACCTATCCTAAACACCTGTAATTCACTTCCACATTTACTGTGGAGGTAAAGTGTTTAGCTTAGGTACACTGTTTGCACAGCAGTGTCAGAGGGTAATTTCCACTTGCGTTCTTTTACACTAACTAATCCTTCCAGCAGCACCTTAGAGACCAACTAAGTTTCTCATAGGTAAGAGCTTTCATGTGCATGCACACCTATACCTATATGCCTCATACCTATGAGAAACTTAGTTGGTCTCTAAGGTGCTGCTGGAAGGAATTTTTTTATTTTTTGTTTTGACTACGTCAGACCAACACGGCTACCTACCTGTAACTAACTAATCCTATGCATGTTTACTTGCCCCTCTACTAAGTGTGCTAATGATTAATGCTGCTGCTTTTTTAAAAACCGCACTTTCAGCAGGCGTGAGGAGCCTTTTTCAAGCCATGGGCTGCATTCCCTTGTGGGAAACCTTACAAGAGCCACATGGCACTGATGGGCAGGACCAGAGGCAAAAGTGGGCAGATAATATAACATAAGAAGAGCCCTGCTGGATCAGGCCAAAGGCTCATCTAGTCCAGCAGCCAGGTGCCTATGGGGAGCTCACAAACAGGACCCAAATGCAACATCAACTATCCCCAGCCACACAAAAGCCAGGTGTGCTTGCACTTTCCCATCGAGGCAAGAAAGAGCCATTATTACAGTTCCAGCCAGGTAAAAGCACTCAAGAAAAGCACAGAGCAGTGGGAAGAGAGGGGCATGACCTGGAGAGAGTCCAGGGGGCCACGTGTGACCCGCAGGCCAGGGGTGCCACCCACGTGCCCAACAAAAGTGCTACACTGCATAGTGGTTGGAGTGCTGGATTGAGAATTGGGTTTAATGCCCCGTTCCGCCACGAAGCTCACTATTCCCCAGCAGAATCTACCTGTCAAGGGCTGTTGTGAGGATAAAGTGGGGATGCATATTCAGACAAACGGTAGAGCGAAAGACAGGAGTGCCTTGTGTGCTCTGGTCCATGGGGTCACGAAGAGTCGGACACGACTAAACAACTAAACAACAACCAAGAGCAAAACTGTAATTAATAACTGGAATACTTGCATTCTATTTTTCCATGAGGGTCATGATTACATTCATAATCAAAGCAGAAATGCAATATCAGAAAGGATCAGAAGCACTAAAGATAGCATGTATGAAATTTGGAGAATTAAAATGAATACTGTATACTTTCCTCTCAAAGTTTTAAAAAGTAAACTAGAAGTTTATCAAGCTGCTCTCAATGAACCTTCTCTAAGTTTTTGAGGCAGCTAATGCATATCTAGGTACAGTATTTGTTTATTTACAGTGCTGTTTTTTTCTGGGGGTACTCAAGGGTACACATTACTGGCACCTATTTTTCGCTAGAAAAAAAAGCACTGGTTAAAACTGTGGCACTCACAGTAAAAACTTCATGATGAGTACAGGCACCCTTTTTTCTAGAAGATAAAGCACTGCATATTTGATATTTAGATTAATGCCCTATTCCTCAGTCTGCTACAAATTTATCTCAGGTAGATAGTATAAATATGATTTGATGGTAGGCATTGGATCTATTTTTCTATTCAGCAGAGAGTAAAATTTCTTCCTTGGTTCAGAATATAGGGGGGGGGGCAATACAGTTGATATGTCTTTTCCTATGTGATCACCAAAAATGCAAAATTAACAATGCAAATCCATATACAGTATGCCTACTCAGAAGTAAATTCCAGTGAGTACAGTGGGGCTTACTTCCTGGAAAGCTGTACATGCTCACACCCACAGCATACATTCAACACACATTTAATACAACATGGCTTCCCCCAAAAGATCATTGGAATTGTAGTTTATTCCTTGCACAGTTTCCACCACCATCAACAAACTACAGTTCCCGTGATTTTGAGGCGGATGCCATGTGCTTTAAATGCATAGGATGGATTGTATCTTTAATCATATTGAGCACCCACTTGGTAAATTTTATACTTTTATACTGGCTTTTTTCTCAGACCCTAAACTGGGAAGGTTTTTTGCTCTTAGGGTGCACATTCCCACATCCCAGCATGGCAGTGGTAGGTGGAGCCTGAGTAAACAAGAGGGTGGAGCAACGGATGTGTTCGTTCAGTAAGCTGTATTCCAGGCACACAAAAGTTGGAGTTTTCTGCATACACACAGCCCAACATTCCTGCATAGATACCTGGACTAACAGAAAACGGGTTGAGAATGGAACAGTGGTTGTAGGTCTCCTATTAATCAGATGCCCTCTTGCCATCCACAGCTGGGAAACAAGAAAGCCCAAAAGTACAACTGTGAGTCAAACACCTCCACACATCGTCATCTCCCCAGAGGCGAACCCAAATAGGTAAGAACCTCCTAATTCATTTTTGCTGGCGCTCTATCAGAAATCTGTCCCATTTTGTGTGAATTCTTTGAGAGATTGAATGAAAAGTTCACATTAAAATTGTACATGCTATTAAGTGCATCATTGTATGTGTTATTATTGCATGTATTTTTGTATGCATTTCCACAAAACTGTTTCAATGCGCATTTTATGAGCGTCTTAACTGCAGCAAAAACTGGGCCAAATACAACCCTACTTCCAAGTATGGAAATCACCATTAGTCACATTTGACAGTCTGTCTGGCCAAATGTCCTCACAAAGGTTCATTGGACTTCCCTTAGCAGGCCCACCTCTCATTATCGAACCAGAGATGCTTTCTCTACACCTGAGACTTATCTTCAGTCCATGGCTGGAGAACACCTGCGTGACATAGATGTTGGCTCCCCAAGGTAAAAGGGCATGGCTAAAACTTTGGAGGTCTAAAGATAATGTAAAATAGTGGCTTCTTTTTAGATGATAGTGATTAATTTGCTTGTTGCAAATTAGGGTATTGTGTGTGGTATGTCTCTCCCCTCCACCAGCTTGTGATATCTAGACTATTTATTTATTTATTTGCTATATTTATGGCCTGCTCCTCAATAAATATTTTCAATCTAAGAGCAGGGACAAAGATAATGAAATAAAGAGAGGAAAAACCAAGTAGACCATTTTTTTTAATTAAAAAAATTACAGGTCCAATGAACAACAGTTTAACAATTCTGTCATAAGGTGAACAAGCTTTAAAACTACAAAAAATTTTTTGAAAAAACTGCCAATTTAACCAAATACTTAGGTAAAAGCAAACACAAGGCATTCAAGCAGATTTAAATAGAATAAATAACCTGTGGTTTTAGCAACAGTTTCCACTCTGTTGTTCACTTACAGCAGCCCTGCTCTCTCACACACACAAAGACACTCTCACACTCTGTGCCAACAGACTTGGTGGCTTTTAAGTAACTTAACCCCTTTTCTTCCCCCACTCCAATCCATCCAGGCTCTCACCCTGAGTGGTATGAATTGGTGCCCACAACAATCCACAGCAATAAACCCCACTACCAACAGAGAAAACACACGTGCACAAAAAGAAAGCAGGTGGCAATGTGCCATAGCTGCTGTTTCTCTGCCAGCTTTCCCAGTCCTGAGGAGACTCATGGGCTCAAGGGCAGTAGCGCAGCCAGGGGGAGATGTGCAGGTACATTTGCTGGTGTCCATGCTCTGGCCCCCTCATTTCTTTCTTTTCCAGCCAGCACAAAGAGTGGGTTCAAGGACTTCCAGGTCGCCCCCTTCCCTTCTCACATTTGCCATTCCAAATATGTATGGGCCATCTCTTCATTTTAGTGGGATATGGGTGAAATCATTTGAATATTTTGATTACAGTACTGAATATATGAATATTTTTGACAGTGGTCACATGTGTATCCTGTGGGGGGATATCTTTCCTCCTGCAATTTTATTTTAATTTTAAAAGCTTCTAGCATTTGTAGAAGTTGGTAAATGAGACAAAAGGTACAGGCACTATTTTTCACATTTTTGCTGAAAAGCTAGACTGCTCCCTCTCACTTTTTGACTATGTCCGCCCTGAAAAATGTCCAAGGAAACCCAAAAGAGGGTGGCATTTACAGTGGTGGA
This sequence comes from Zootoca vivipara, assembly GCF_963506605.1. Taxonomy (NCBI): domain Eukaryota; kingdom Metazoa; phylum Chordata; class Lepidosauria; order Squamata; family Lacertidae; genus Zootoca; species Zootoca vivipara. The sequence continues at coordinate 29,372,660 of NC_083294.1, forward strand.
AAGGAGGGTAGTGGGGACAGCTTCCTTGTGGAGGGGGGGGGGTAGTTTTGTCGTTGCCTGTGGAAATGAAGCTCTGGCTGCTGTGCTGTCATTTCTTCTACGCACAAAGCTCCTGAATTGTGGCAAGACTTCTCCCTAAAAGTGGGTGGGGCGGGCATGGCTTCTGCCTCCACTCACCTCATTTCCACAGCATTTCAATTCAGTTTAATTAGAATTCTAGCAGGGTAGTAACCTCCCATGGACAAGAATATTCACATAATTTCATTGTTGGCACCCCTGAAATCCACACCTTGCTCTGTTCCAAGGTCCTAAAACCAGCCCTCACCTGAAAATAGGCACTATAATTGCAATTTCAGCAGCTGCCAATTCATCCCTAAGAAGAATGTACATTAGAACACCTCACAGTATTCCAGTAGATCACCCAGTTAAGTATTGTCTGCCCTGATTTGAAGTGGCTCTCCAGGGTCCCTCCCAGACTTACCTGGCGGTGCCAGGAATTGAACCTGGGATCTTCTCAGATGCCCTACCGCTGATCTATACCCCTTTCCTATACTCTCAGGTAGGTTAAAGCTGAATCTGGCCCAATTTCACTTACTGGATTTCATGTGCAGCAATGGACCTGGATCTTCTAAGTCTAGCCCTCTAGGTCTGACACTCTAACCCCTACAACACGCTGTATCTATGCCCAGGGTCACCAAATGAGCTTCCTAAGCTTAGTGAAGATTTAAACTGGCTCTTCCCTGTTCCCTTCTTTTCCTGGGAAGTTAACGCTGGGAAATGAGATGCATGAACACACACACGAAAATCCTGCTGGATCAGGCCAAAAGCCCATCTAGTCCAACGTCCTGCTCTCAAAGACGCCACTCAGATGCTTGTGGGAAGCCCAGCAGCATGAGACAAGTGCAACAGCACTCTCTCCCCCCACTTGTGTTCCCCAGCAACCGGCATTCAGTGGCAGCATTCCGCCTTTGATACTGGAGGCAGAATATACTGTTGTCATGCTCAGCAGCCATTGACAATCCGTGTTGCTTCATGCGTAACAAAAATTTGCTGGATGTTTTCTTGGCAGATCTGCCCCAGATCACAAAGAGGGAAGCTCCACCAGGGAGGCCAAATACAGCGGCCTGAGTTCACAAGTCACAGAATTCACACAGATTTTGTGTGAGCATGGAAGGGGAAAGTGGGCAGCAAACTCACCACTAACAACAACATTAATAAGAATAATATTTATACCCCACCTATCTGGCTGGGTTTCCCCAGCCACTCTGGCGGCTTACGGCATATATAAAAACAGTAAAATATCAAGCATTTAAAACTTCCCAATACAACTGCTGTAGGGCCCCCAATTGCATGTAAGCAGCACCTAAAGTGCTTCTGAAAAGACTTTAGAACAGCAGCATGCTCCCTGCACATGGGCTTACAGTTTAATAGTCACAATACAAATGAAAAAGGGGATGAGGCTGGAAGAGGTAAACCAGCAAATCCAGGCATTGAATATTCATCTAACACTGAAACATATTTCTGTCTCTGCTAGGACTGGCTCTTTCAATAGGGACAGCACCGATACTCCTTCTGGAGCAACGTATAGTGTTCCCACCCACTTTGACAGCGATGGGGATGCTGGCTCAAAAAGGTACATAGGAAAAAGCAAAATTGGCATTTTGACTATATTGTCATCAGCCTTCTTCCCAGAATGTCAGAACCAGGTTTCAGTTATCTTAGGTTAAGAGTCCAATTTTAGGGAAATATTCCATATTCCCCCCTTGATTTGGGTGTGTGTGTGTCACATAATCTTGGAGGAATTGGCAATCATAATTAGGAATGGGGTTGGGAATTCAATTCAGTATGCTTTAAAAAGCAAGCCAACCTAATCTGCACTTCCCAAACCAGGGCTGCATTTCCCATCTTCCTGATAATTTCTGCATTTTATATGATCTTTCACATGACATAAAAGCCACTTGTGGAAATCTAGCAGAATCCACGGGGAAATTTAGTGCTAATATCTGTGTTAATTGCCTACAGGAAAAGAAATCTATTTGCTACCTGCTAACCTGGAAAATTACGGGGGTTTTGATCTATAATTTTCCCATGATTGTCATGGATTGTGTCGCCATCTGACAAAATTTGGGGTGGTATTCCAGCATACAGTTATTTACTGCCATTTTCATGGGTAAAATAATGGAGGAACAGAAGCACACAATGTGGTCTGCTGTTGTGTCATAACATGCCTGGTGGTGTGAATGAAATTTAGCAAGATATGGTAGTATATTGATCAAACAGCTGCTCTCTGTCTATAGATTGTTATCTACAGGGAGGCCTGCTTGGCACCAGCTTGTCCTTGTTTCAGTGCCCAGAAATTCTTCCCTCCCACCCTGTGCATTTGGGCAGCACCAACGATTGGATGTTTTTACTTTGGCTGTGTCTTGAATATGCTTATGTATTTTTATCACTGCATTTTATTATTGTTGCAAATTGCTTTTGGGAGTTGTTTTTTTTTTAGGTGGGGTTCATTTATAAATTCTAAAGCCTAACCTCAGCTGAAGCAATTCTCAAGGATGATGGAAATTGTAGTCCACCAGCATTTGGAGGGCTACTGGTCCCCCATCCCTGCACTTTTCAGTATTCAGGGCCTTTTCAGTATTGGCCTCAACTTGGTGGAACGCTCTCTCACAGGAGACCAGGGCCCTGCGGGATTTGACATCTTTCCGCAGGGCCTGCAAGATGGAGCTGTTCTGCGCTGCATTTTAATCAATTGTTTTTCTTTCTTTTATGTTTTATTGTAATTTTATTGATGTCAGCCGCCCTGAGCCCGGCTCTCACTGGGGAGGGCGGGGTATAAATAAAATTATTATTATTATTATTATTATTATTATTATTATTATTATTATTATTAAAGGGTCCCTACACACAGCTACTCAGACTTCCAGAAAATTCATCAGAGATATGTTGTCCTAAAGCTTCGTAAGCCATGCTAAGAATTAGTGTCATTGGTCCTGCAGTAATTCATTGTGTTCATGTGGGTTAATTTAGGCTTGCCATATGTCCGGATTTTCTCGGACATATCCAGAATACTGCAGTCGGCAGCAGTGTCCAGGCGGAAATCAGCCAAATGCCCGGGAAAATCCAAACAGGTGGCAGCTCATTCGTTTTGTATTTGAAGCACATGATGCTCCCCCTAAAGAGTCCTAGGGACTGTACTTTACTCTTCATTGTGCTACAATTCCCAGCACCCTTAACAAACTACAGTTCCCTGGATTCTTTGCGAGAGCCATGGTGTGCATGTAGCCATTGTCAAATGGGAGCAAGGAGCACCTTCTGGCAATGTTATGGATGACAATAGTTTTAGGATGGACTGGAATTGCCAGCTTACCCAGTCCCAGGATGGGCGACGGTTGCGGCCTGTCGCAGAGGGCCTCAAGTCCCAGGGAGCAATGCTGGGTGAGGTGGCCAGCAGTTGGGGAATCCCGAGGCTGGCTGCTTGGAGTGGCGGGTGTTCCTGTCATCTGGTTATTTGAATTCTGGCCCATCTGGCCAGGCTGAGCAGGCGGGGCTTGTAAGAGGACCAGAGTAGAGCAAGCTTCTCTCCTGTCTGCCCCTAGCCTACAGAAATGCTGACTGTGCCCACACTTGGGACTGCAGTCAAGCGAAGAACAACCCTTCGTCTCTCCACCCCATTTAGTGATGCTGTGGATTTTGTATGCCAACCTTCCTTCCTTCCTTCCCAGGGCACTGCACTTACTGGCATTCCTGTGGTTCAGTAATGGTTGCCGTTTTCGGAGCTAGGAAGGAATTTGCCTGCAAACAGATTGGCCCTGTTTGCAGGTTTTGCCTTCCCCATAGCAATAGCTGCAACTCGGCTCGATAAGGCATTAGGTGGAATCCTTTTAGTCTAACATCTGGCCAGGGGTGAAGTGGTGTATCACCCTTACCTCAAAACCGTGTGATCACAAAGTACCCTGTTAAAGGGAGCTAGGTGGAAGTTTCTGTCCAAAAGCCAAGACATGGGGCAGATGGGCCCTAGAGCTTCCTTCAGCGGCCTGGAAGGGCCATCCATGTAGACCTGTGTCTTGGGGAGAACTCATTAATCCCATGTGTCAGCCCTCTACCTGGAGGCTGAGATAATATACATCCAGTGCCTAAGTCAAATCCTACCTACACCTGGAATCAATAAAGTCACGGCCAATTTTAAATCCAAGAACATTGTCTTGTCCAGTTTGTTCACCTTCTATGGCTAGGTCTTGCTCCCTGGGGAGGTGTCACTGCAAGTGGGTCCGCAACCGTCTCCTTTCTTCTTGCAGATCTTTCTCTGACTTTGAGAAGAAGGCTATGCAAGAGATGGCATATGAGAGTCCAAGTGACACAGAATACAAAAAGGTGGAAGCTCATCTGGCAAAGTAAGGAGGCAGACAACAGAAGGTTCCACCTTCGCTGCTTGATATAGTCAGGGCAAAAGTCAGATGAGCTGCTTTCTTTAAAACCTTTCGCAGAAGCAGTGAGAGGAGGACCCTGTCGAACCTTCCCGTTGTTGAAGATATTTTGCAGCTTCACTGTCTCTAGTATGCCAATGGCATTTTTCACCTGTGCGTTTGTTCCTTAAAAGTAACTCTTGCTTCTGTAATCTATGTATATATAAGTGGGTCCCTGCAGCACTATGTTGCGGTGTGAAATGTTTGTCTCCAGAGTTCAAACAACAACGTTCCATTCCCTCTCCCACTTTGTTTTCCAGTTTTTCTCCAAAACTGTCAATCAGTATTCCATGCTTACTGAGCATGCTCAGTTTCCTTTATTTATTTATACTTAGGCCAGGGGTTCCCAACAAAATTTTCTCGAGGACCCCTCATCAAGCCTCTATTGTGACAAGGACCCCCATTAATTCCTAATCCTAAAATTAAAAAGTGAGAGCCAAATTAAGAGTCTTTTTATATTTTATATTTATACGTTTTTTACAGTTACAACAGAGTACTCCATCAGTATACAGTTAGTTTTAAATTTCAGTTCTTAATGAGATGAGTTAAATCTGTCCTTTGAGTCCATTATTTCTGAAATATTAGGTTCCAAACTTGAAACTTTCACTCTGAAATCCGACCGCATGTTGAGCCGATTCCTATATTTGTTTTTCATGAAACACATGGAAGAAAATGCTTGCTCACACCGATATGTGGTTGCAAATGGAAGGATCTTTTTCATTGCCTTATCTCCAAGTTTCTTGTAGTCCTTGCGGCATACAGCAGAACTACTGCCTCTATCTAATTCTAGTTTTGCGCTAGACTCTGCTCATGCAGGAAGCGGCCAAAACAAAAAATCTGTTATCATACGAAATATATTTAATATATTTTTTATTCTAATAGGATCTTGAGGACCCCTCTGGCATAGCTCGCGGACCCCTGGGGGTCCCCGGACCACCTGTTGGGAACCACTGACTTAGGCTACAGCCCTAATCCCTGGCAAACAATAGCAGGGCTTGATGGAGTGGTACAGCCCTACCACACACTAGGCAAAGCAGAAGGTGTGGTGGAGGGAGAGAGGAAGGAAGCCCTTTTGCTGCACGAGAACCCAGGATTGAATAGCATAGCATAGCATAGCATAGCATAGCAAACCAAACCAAACCAAACCAAACCAAACCAAACCAAACCAATCCCAGATCAGGTGATGGCATGGCTCATGGCAGTTCAGAGGGCTGGATTGTTCTCCCATTTATTTCAGATATTCCTTTTCCGGTCTTCATTGCCAGATTTACATTAAAATCAAATACACATTAAAACAAAGCAGCCAAGAAAATATACAAACTGTCACACAACCAGCAGAGATAAACTAGTGTGGCAGTCCTATGGGAAGCTTGCAAACAAGACCAGAGCTCACCCCACTTGTGATTCCCAACAACTGGTATTGAGAGGTATATTGCATCTGTATTCTTCTTTTTTCAATGGATAAGATTTGCCAGTGTTACTGTCTTTCCTCGGTCAGATCTGGTTCATGGTCCAGTGAAAGCAGCCTTAGTACCGGCATCCAAGGCGAACTCCTGAGAGCTGCCAAAAGGGATGAGTCAGAGCTGGAAAGTGCAAGGTGAGTGCAGGGTTCAAGAGCTGTTCTTGCTGCGGTGGAGTATCACTCTGTGAAAAGGACATTCCTTGTTCACAGAATGCTCTTGGAGGGTCCTCTCCCTGATGGAACTCAAGCAAGTAGCATCAGTTTCTTATCAGAAGCAAACTTCACTGGGTTTTCTGGCGTCTCCACCACTGCCTGCATATTTCCTCTGTTGCAGGGGAAATAAATGGGTCTTTCGGGCAGGGAAAGGAAGGAGGTATAATGGAGATCCTTCCCCCCTTTGTAATTAAATGTGAACTTGCAAAATTCACACTTCCCAAATCAATACACAAACCAAAGCCAAACTATCCTTCAAAACTTTCCACTTCTCTGAATTGTGTGATGTAGTTATCCCACCAAAGAACCCGTACACAAAAGTCTATATGAATGAAAAGTGCATGGGGGGGATGCATATGCTTGTGAAAACAATGTACATAGATGCATTCTGTTTGGGGGAAATTGCTTGCAAAAATGCATATACTAGGCAAAATCACATACCAAATTGTGCATATTAGAGGAGGTGCACATGACAATTATGAATTTTCATGCAGACTGTAGAAATAAATAAATGCACAAATATTTGCAGAAATGTGCCAAACTGAATTTAATATTTGGAAAAAAAAAAGATATATCCTATCTTAGAAGGGAGAAAGCTGTGGCAGTGCAGTTTTGAAGTGAACAGCTTCTCTCTATGTTTTCCACACAGTACAGTGGCGCCTTGGTTCTCAAACTTAATCCGTTCCAGAAGTCTGTTCCAAAACCAAAACGTTTCAAAACCAAGGTGTGCTTACCCATAGAAAGTAATGCAAAATGGATTACTCCATTCCAGACTTTTAAAAACAACTCCTAAAACAGCAATTTAACATGAATTTTACTATCTAACGAGAACATTGATCCATAAAATGAAAGCAATAAACAATGTAATGCAGTCACACAATCAGTCCATCAGTAGCTGAACTGGGTTCTACACAATCACAAAAACAAAATAAAATGAGCTGCAAAAACACAAAATAAAATAGCAAAAACAGACAGACCCCAGCGTAACACTCAAAACGGAAGTGTGGCACTCAAAATGGGAGCATGGCACTCAAATTGGAAGTGTGGCATTCAAAACGGAGCACATTTGGCTTCCAAAAAAAGTTCACAAACTGGAACACTTACTTCCGGGTTTGTAGTGTTGGGTTCCAAGTTGTTTGAGTACCAAGGCGTTTGAGAACCAAGGTATCACTGTATGCTGTATGCAAGGTTCCACTTGTCTCCAACTTGCTCACAAGGATTTGAGCAGGGATGCTTATTTTTCTGGCCATCTCCACCCAAATGCTCACAGCAATGGAAAGTTGGAAAGCATGGTTTGCACACACATACATATGTTTACATCCCCTCTATTTCCCTGGCAGGTCCAGTTCTCTCTCTATGGAGAGTGGCGTTGCCACTCCGGAAAGCCAACAGGGAGAGCACGGGTCAGATTCGGACACATCAAGGTAAGGAAACATGGAAGACTGCAGTGTCTGCAGGGTTGCCATTCCTCGCTGATCTCATAGTTTCATGCTTGAGCTGTGGCCTGGGAAGATGCTGCATTACCGGAGAGCCTGTAGGCCTCCAGATGTCAATGGACTCCAGCTCCCATCAGAAACATAGAGAGTCCCAGGTTGAAATCTTGTCTCTACCATAAACTGACTTAGGTAGCCTTCAGCAGGCTTCTCTCTCTCTCTCTCTCTCTCTCTCTCTCTCTCTCTCTCTCTCTCTCTCTCTCTCTCTCTCTCTCTCCTTGGTACCCACACCTGCAACATAGGGAATAAGCATGCAAGGTGAGCCCTGTTGGCTCAGGCCAAAGGCCCATCTAGTCTAGTTCTTACAGTGGCCAACCAGATACCTGTGGGAATTCCACAAGTGTGATATGAGTGCAACAGCACTCTGCCCACCTGAGCTTCGCAGCAACTAGTATTCAGAGGAACAGTGGAAGGAGAACATCACCATTGTGGCCAGCAGGTGCAGATAATCTTAACCTCTTTTAAAACCATTGAGTATTATTTACATTTCTACTACAGCAGGGAACCTATGTCCCTCTAGTTGTTGTTAGATTACAGTTTCCATCACCCCTGGTCATTGGCCATGCTGACTGGGGCTGATGGAAGTTGGAATCCAGCAACACTGGTTCCCTATCCCTGTTGTAAAAATATCATCCCCCCCCCCCACCAGTGCTCTGTAGGGTTGCCATTTCAACCTCTTCCTCTTATCCTGCTCTTTAAGAGCATCCTGCCATGAGAAAACAAAGCAAACAAAACTCTTTCTCCATTGTTTTATTGTTCCATGTGCACCTACTTGATTTCTATGTCTGAGGATGCTGTGAAATGGACAGGAGGAGGACAGGGGCCAAGCAATGGCAGGTAATGAAAGAGTCTCAGTTAGTAAATGTACATAATGGGTTGCTGCTGCTGCTGCTGCTGCTGCTGCAAGCTTCTGATAGATTTTATCTCTTCACTGAAAAGGATGAATACTTTTTTATAACATAGCCCATAACACTTCCCTAGCTGCGCATCCACAGAAGACAGCAAGCAGGAATTGCGTGCTCAGTGCACACCCTCTCACGAGTTACGCCAGCATGCAAAATTGTGGTTTATGCTGACGGCATGTTAAATTTGATGGGTTATTTCACCACAAACAGGGAAATGCCACATGCTGAGTATAAGCAACAGGAAGAGGGAGTAGAGCACCTGCTTTGCATGCAGAAGGTTCCACCACTCTAGCAGTGAAGAGAGATGTTTTCAGGGCCTTCTTGAAAGCCTGTGCCAAAGGGGGGCATGCATAAGTCATTCAGAAGGGAGTTCCGTGACTCTCAGCCTAATCAGCCATTCCAGCAGACACACAAGGAGGGCCTTCAATGCAGATCTTAGTGTATGGGCAAGGTCATGATACCAACCTATGTCATGATGGTTATGACAGTGAAACAAATATTCACCTGCTATGACTTCGGTTCAGTTGCCTCTTGTCTTTTCCATGTTTGACAAGAGACAAAGCATTTGCTTCACTTTCCCCCCTTGTTATATGAAAGTTGCAAATCATTGATCTTTGTCCCTCTAGGCTCAGCATCTTGAGTTCTTGAGTCCCTTCCCAAACATTCTAGCAGTTGATCTCATTTGTTCCTGTCTTGTGAATCCATTTAAATTTTACACCTTTCTTAAAGCGGCAATCAAAACTGGGTGTAGTATTAGTATTTTTCAACTTGCTTATCCTGTGGAACTGTGCTATCTGCACTCTAGGGCTTCCTGAGATGAAGTTTCTCTTGTTGCGTTATTTTTTCTGGCATATTTACATAATCTTCTCATTTTATATTATCGCTTTACGGCCAATCATTTTTAAACCTAATCCTATTCTTCTTATTGTTTACAGTCCTTCTCGGTTTTGTGGCACTAGTTAATTTGACAAACACGCTGACAGAAGTGGTTAATGAGAAATCGGAACATCACTTAATTTCAGGCTGGCAATAAGCATATTGTGACCTATTGTGTGTCTTGTTAATCAGTTAGAAACCAAAACACAGGTCAGATTTTCAGTCAGAATGAGAGGAGGATATTAACTTCTTCATATGTTGTGTAGGACTGTGCCAAGGCCTTTATTTAGAATGTGAAATATGTTCATAGTGCATTATTTACCTTTCTACAGTCTTTTCATCCATCTTCCACTGAGTTCTCCAAATAGATGCTGCTAACTCTGAAAGTTCCTCGTCTAGCTCTTTCAGCATCCATGGGTATACCTTTGCATCCTGCTGATCAGAATTTATTTCAAATAGCCAAATATTCCAGAATGGCAATCTGGTTTAGAAAACAAAACAAAACATGTCTACTGAACAAACTTCATTAGATTTGATATTTTGGCTATTTGTTTTTATTCTCATTAAGCTTTCATCATTCTTTAGCTCCAAATCCAGCTAAAGTTAGTTCCAACAGTCCCATTAAACGCAAGAGGGATTCATTGGGACTAACTTGTTCTACTTTTTTCTATAGGATTTACCGTAGCTGATCTGGTGGCTTAAAAAAAGGGTGGTGCAGCTTAGCTTTCTGGCACTTTCCCTTATTTTTCAGACTGGTTAAAAATTTCCTTCTTTATCACTCAAGTGTTCTAATCCTAAACACATTTATTTGGATGTGAGATCTATTGATTTCTGCTTTGGATTGCTGCCTTGTTTGTCCTTGACTCTTCCTCCTCCTCCTCAGCATTTAAATAGTTTGCAGTTTTGCAAACTATTTGGCATTGTTAGCACCACCAGATGTTGTGGGTTTCCTTTTCCTCCAGCTGCTTTCCATCTGGATAAATTTACCCACTGTTACATATTAATACATGCCAGGACTTGCAAACTATCTTGCTGTCTCCTCAGCTTTGGACAGAGGAGACAACATTCTATCTTGTAAAGCAAACATGGTGCTGAGATTCTCCATGTTTTATGGATGAACTACTCCAATAGTTAATCATGCCAGATAGGCAACGGAGTCATCTTCTGAGAGATCTTGCTATGATGACAATTAGGATTTATTTCAGTCTCTCCAGGGGGGTTACTTTGGGCATGTCAGAGACAAGTCATAGGATGCCAACCTATATGGACAACCCCAGTGTGTTGGAGAGAGATCACAAGAGATCGCCATATCTGGATTGCCAACCCAACAATACCATCAGCTCAGAGACTAGGCATGGAATGTCATCATATCTGAGCAACCAGCCATCCAATGCCAGGAAGTTGGAGATCAGTCATGAGATAACATCATACCTGAACAACCAAGCATTCAACAGTGGAAGGTAAAGAGGCTTTGAACAGTCCAAAAGACCTAAGTAAGAAATCCATTGAGAGCAGTAGAGTGAAAGTGGTGTGGGAATTGGACCTGAGAATCTTATGACCTGGTTCAGTTCAGTTGGATTCCGGTCTGTATAGTAATAAGAGTCTTCAGAAGTCAGTGGAAGCAGTTACTTACGAATCATCACAACCAGATAACATGATAGCAAGGAGGCAGGATATGCAAGAACACCAGTGATGGCTTGAGAGTAGGGAGGAAAAATCAGCTCATGATAGCTGCCATGGATAGCATTATTGCAATAGGCATCACCATTATCCTAACCTTGCTGATCCCATGCTTGTGTGCATTCCTGTTCAACCCTCTGTGAGTAAAACATGGTTTAGCTGAACTTCTTCTTATCCCTGCAGCGTGCTTGTCCTGCAGAACATTTTGAAATATGTGGCTGACTTAGTTACTTCTCATGCTAGAATTCTATGTACTAATAGCAAACTCATTCTTCAAGTATCTATCTTTGTCCATCCAAAATGGTACAGTCTGTGTGCAAGACGGAGAATGTAAGAATAGCTCAGGTGGGTGAGGCCAATGGCCCATCTAGTTCAGGACTTTGATCTCACATTGGCGCATCAGATGTCTGTGGGAAGCCCACAAGCAAGGCCTGAGGGCAGCAGCCCTTTCCTCTCCTGCGGTTTCCAGAAACGGGAATTCAGAAACACACTGCCTTTTGACAGTGGAAGCAGAGAATAGCCATCATAGTTGTTAGCTCTGTTCTAGGTATCAGCAGGCTTGAAGGAATATTGAGGTTTATAGAAGTACAATAAATTCTCTAATGGAGGGGTGGGGTAATCCAAAATAGGCAAATGGGGACTTAGCATGTTCAGTGATCATGGAATACTGGCTGGTTTGTTAGGGGAAAAGAATGGGGAATTGTGGGAATAGGAAGCAGTGTCCCGGAAAAGAACATGGCTGGCTTCCAGGAGCATTATCCAGTGCCATATTTTGTTGGTGGTGACTATTATCAGAGAAACATGTACTGTGCAAGAACTGAGCTTAATGTGCTTTAGAAGCACAAAGCAAAAGGCAAAGTATATTTTACTAGAACAACTAAAGGTTAATCCAAAAGGAACAGGGGCATCTGCATAATGAATAAAAATGTATATGTATGGACCAAAACAAGGACCTTAATTTATTTAAAATGTAGGAATGAGTGTTTTTTTAATAATGCACATGTACTTTGAAAGCTCACTTTGGTTATTTAGGGACAACCCATAAAAGGCATAATCTAATTTGTTCTTACATTTCTTGCTGTTTTGCTAACACTGATATATCTGTTTCTTCCCAGTATGTCCTACTACCCCTTCAGAGATGGCCCAATAACTGGCTCCCCAAGGAGCCACAGGGTGCCTTTCTATAAGGACATTTGTGACACAGATATCAGAAGGTAAAGATGAGGTGGTTAAATAGGTTTGGGTGGGATTATTATTCACCCATGACAACCTGCCAAAGCTTTAAATTTAGGATTGCTGGCACAGATATTTGGCCCTAGTTTGTTCATAGTGCTGGGAACAGTATCTCGATGAGGTTCCCTGTATCTACAATTCCCAGGATTCTTTGTGGGAAGCCATGTGCTTTAAATGTATGTTGTGGAGGTGACCAGCGCTGATGTTTCTTGGACTCTCTACACCTGGCCCTTATACCAAACATTCATTGATGTCTGCTCAGGCAATAAGGGGATACAGCAGGGATGCCACACTGAATGTCTACCCTTCTCTAACACATGCCACTGAGCTGACATCTAACTAGATGTGCTGCTCATCTAATCTCCTTTCCCTTGACAGGAATTCAGATGAGAGGGCTGCGGCAGCTTCCTCTCGGCTTAAGAATCCTTCGGCCTCTGGTTATGACTCAGACCCCACCACATCAAGGTAAAAAGTGGGGGTCAAGGGGAAGCTAGTTTTCATGGCTATACACTCCCACACGTCATTGTATACTGCTTGTGACAATAATACAATGACAGAACTGCTTGGTGGTTCCCAGAATGTGGCCTTCATTTCTGCACTTCCAGAATCTCACCTTCATCTCTATGTTCTAAGGAGATCAGGATATTATACAAGTTCCCCTTTCTCCTACATTGATTTGGCACTATGACCCTGTCAGGTAGATTAGGCTGAAGACTCAGCTACGTTGGTAAAGCGCCGTGGAGTCCCGTTTTTCACCAATGGGATTTCCCTGTATGAAGTCTATAACGTGTTTAACTGAAGCACTTCTTTGTGTCTAGATCCAGCCTGAGAGAGGTCATGGCTAGCCCAGTCACCTGAGAAGGGCTCATGAGGAGGTTGCACTGGTTAACTTCACCCATAATATGGCACTGTGGAGGAGTCCAGCATGCATGAGTCTGTGTGGTGCAGTGGTTAGAGTACTGGATGGAGATATTGGAGGTCGGGGTTCAAAACCCTACTCACCCTTGAAGCTCACTGGGTGGACTTCAGCCAGCCACATCCTCTTAACCTAACCTATCTCACTGGGTTGTTGTGAGGATAAAATGGGGAGAAACATGTATGCCACCTTGAGTTCCTTGGAGGAGAGGCAGGCTATAGGTTTAACAACAGCAATAATAATAATAATAATAATAATAGTAGTAGTAGTAGTATTCATCTGTAGCCATATATGGCCCCTTTGCAAGACTGCTGCATACATCATCAGCAAGAGCAGGCAATGTTATTCATTGCAACCTCACGTACCCTTCACACATGCTTTCAACCCATGAGGGTTTTGAAACTTATTATTATTATTATTATTATTATTATTATTATTATTATTATTATTGCTGTTGTGAAATTCATTGGATTCATTGGATTCATTAGAACTCCCCTCTGGTGACCTTCATGGCAGAGCTAGGGATCTGAATGTGGCTGTTCTTGCTCCTTGTCTGGCACTCTCTAAACCAGTGGTGTCTAAACTTTTTTGAAAGAGGGCCAGATTTGATGAAGTGAAGGGCCATGGGGCCAACCAAAGGGCCAACCTTTTTGGGGGGATTGAAGTTGTTGAGCTTTTTTTAGGATTTTACCCCAAGAAATAAACTGCCACAGGGCCTGGATTAAACCAACCGGCAGCCTGGATTAGGCCCCCGAAATGGACTTTGGACATGCCTGCTGTAAACACTATATCACACAGACAAATATTTATACTCCACTTCCACCTTGAGGTGGTTTACAGATGGAACCCCATCCCACCCTGCTAAGACATAGAAAAAATTATCATTAAAAACAATTAAAAATGGATAGAAATAATGTGATATAGATAGATAGATGATAGATATGATAGATGAGAGAGAGAGAGAGAGAGAGAGAGAGAGAGAGAGAGAGAGAGAGATGATAGACAGACAGATGTAGAAAACAACCTGTTCAAAATCTGTTTCTTGCCATTTTTAGCAAAGGCCTTCTCTTCGTGAAGCAATCAGTCAACAGCACAGAGTTGTCATCCTCACCACGTTACAATAGGTAAGGGAACGAAATATGGAGTGGATGGGTGCATCTATAATTGCCTCAGCAGCTTGTAAGCCTATGCCATTTTGTTTTGTTAGTTTGTCTTTGGCTACTTTGGCTCTGATGACCCAAAAATGGCCCCACACATGTAGAAGATGCCTCAGTTGGCTCCCCCAAATTTGATGATGTAGTAGATGAGAAAAGGCATGGATATAGGAGGGGATAAATAATCTTCCTTTTATGCAATATTTGATTGCAAAGTCACTTGAATAACGCAGATAGGGTCCAAAGAGAGAAAATCCTGATCACACTTTAATGAGGAAAACTGAACGAAAACAGGCTATACAGTTCTTTATGGAGAAAAGAACAGAGAGGTTTGTACAGTGGTACCTCAACTTACGAACGACTCGACAACCGAATTTTTCGACTTACGAATGGGGAAAATGGCTGCACGCTTATGAATTTCTCGACATCCGAAAGGAAACCGTGGCAGTTTTAGATAGGGTTTTTTTGACTTACGAATTTTTAGATGGGGTTGCTTCGACTTACAATTTTTTCCGTTTCCAATGCATTCCTATGGGAAATCGTGTTTCTAATGGAGCTTTTCGACTTACACATTTTTCGACCTACGAAGGTGCCTTCGGAATGGATTAAATTCGTAAGTCGAGGCACCACTATATACAGAAGGGAGACATGCAACCAAGCCTACAGAGGAAAAGCTCCCTCAGAACTACACAGCCATTCATGGCATGTGCTACCTCTGCAAATATCATGCCATTCTGCCTACTTGCTAAGTAACACCTCCACCTGTCCCCTTCTTGGCTAGTTGACTTTAACACTAAAATAATTAACCCTTAAATTGTACATGTAATGTTGTACATGTAATGATGTATTCTTACCTTCATCCCCCAGTCGCAGCCTGGCTGATTTGTCTGAACTGGAGAGGACAAGCTATAGCAGCGCCAGCTTTCTGAATAGCAGCCCCCCAAAAAGGTAGGATTGTTTGTCAGCCTGGAAAGCTTCATTATAACAAATAATTACAATGTCCAAGTGATAATTCCTACAATGGGACAACATTACATACTTTGGAACCAAGGGGCATTTTTTTTTTTTTAAAAAAAGGTTTTTATATAAGGAGCCTATTGGGTTGCTCCCACAAAATTATTTTCCTCTTTTTTCCTCATGCATTTTCTTCTTCTTTCTTTTGCTAGATTTAGGTTTTAAAACACTTTTGTACAAAATTGGAAAAGCAGGAAAATGCAAGATGTTGTTTAGATGTAGAGGCCATAGCAGTCAAGTTCTCCCCTTTTTTTAAGGGAAATTCCCTTATGCTAAATAGAGAAAAGGGAAAACTTGACAGCTATGGTAGAGGCTGTGAGATCCATGGCCTTGTGTAGGGAAGGCAAGAAAAATACAGCATTGTGGACAACTGGCGATTAGCTCTCCTGATGCTTGTTTTTGTTCACTTAAATCAGTCAAGAGGAAGGCTTCAGTTAAGAGCAGTGACACTTGATGGGCAAGTTGGTGGTGGTTAACCCATTCCCCTTATATGCATTCCTAAGTCCCTAAGTCCTCCTCCTCCTTTACTTCAGGCCAACTGAAGACATCTGCACTTATTGTGGCCGTGAGATCCGTAACTGTGCTAAGATTACCATTGAGAACCTCAGAATCTGCTGCCATGAGTACTGCTTCCGGGTAGGTCCCTCTTTTTGCCACAATTCATGCGTATGGATCTATATGGCAAGGGGAAAATGGGGAGGTTGTATCATATGGGAACAACCTCACACTTATTAATCAGAAACCTTTGAAAACAGTAGTATACAAGTATCAAGATGTCTTTTTTCACCACACCAAGACCAGGCACAAAAGTAGGGTATTGGTTATACAATTTTTTTTTTTGAACATACTTTTTATTAATTTTACAAAATACAAAAAAACAAAAAAAACGGTACATACTTAAACCCCTTTTCCACCTCCTTCCTACCCACCCACATGGGTCCTCCCCTGCCACAGAAGTATCCCATGTATGTGGACAGTCAGAGATGGTCCATTTTATGCTTGGATTTCTGTCCCCCTCCCCCTCCCCTGACCCCAAAGCCCCCCCCCCTGCCACCAGGGAGCTCCAGCAAACCAGGGCAGTACGCAGGAGGACATCCATCCAACCATCTATTGTCATACCAAAAAAGAGAAAAAAAATAGAAATAGAAAAAAGGGAAAAAAGAAAGGGCAAAAAAAAGAAAAAAACAATACAAAACAGAAATTTTTTTCTTACATTCATAGTTGTAAAACCATATTTTGTGGGCTTCCCCTCCCCCCCCCTTCCCCGGTTTTCCTCCCTTTTTTATCATCTGCAACAGTTTCTTACTTTATAAAAATACACCTTTGTATCTTATACAACTTATAAATCAATTGTTAACATTTTCATCTAATACTCAAATCACTGAAAAATCAAACTCCCATTTTCTCTTCCCGTGCCTAATTTTTTTCTCCCTCTATAAGCCTCCATATTTACACATTTTCCAAAATCCATTCACTTTTAAAACTATAACTATTCTCAATTTAACCTTACATCCCCGATACCGGCTCCACCCCCCCAATCCAGCAAATTCCAAAATTCCAAAATCAGCAGACCAGTTATAAACCTGTTAATCCATCCTTATAATCACAACATCCCTTTCCCTTCACCCCACCCCCTGTTTACAGTCTTTTACCATCCAGGCCACCACACAGGACCCCTGGATTTCTTCTCTTCTCTGCATGTTTTTTCCTTCTTCCCTGTGGGCGTTCTGGAGTTCCAATAATACCAATCGTGCCCCCCTCAAAAGCAGGGCACTCCATCCAACTTTTTGTAGAGTAGAGTCATCATTTTTTTCGTGGTGTGCTTCATTTTGTGTTGAATCATCACAGTCCTCATCTTCATCTTTTCCTTCCAAATCATAGTTATCATCATTGTCATTCTCACATTCATCTTTTTCAGTGTCAAAAGCATCTCCTAAAAAATCATATTCCGCCATCACCATCTGAAATTTTTCCTGTAACTCTTGCCGTCTTGTCTCCTCTTGACATAGCTCTATTCTTGTTTCCCACATTAAGGTCAAAACAGACCGCTGGAACTCAGGGGAACACTTCTTTGTTGACATAATTCAATCCTGCCAAGGTCAAAACTTGTCACGTGGGGTGGAATATGATCACAGTTTATTTTCTCGACTCCATTTTAACAAGCTGACTGCATTCTTCAAGTCTTGTTAACAATAAAGTTCTAACTCACATTTCACAAGCACTTAAACCAAAAAAGAAATTCCACAAAGTCCAGGAATACCAAGTGAAATAAAAATTGACTTATAAATCCTGATCAACTCACTGGGTTGTCTGGGCTGCCGGCTCCCAAGGGAAAGAAAGGTTTATCTTAGCCTTTACCTCTTGTTGCAGGGCAGTCATAAATCACAGTCTCTCTCCCCTTTTCACCCTGCATCAAAGGGGAGATTCTCTTTGATGCCTTTGAGGGATCCTTTTGAATTACAAATCTTCTGTTTATGGCTTCGGGTTTCTATTTACTGTCTCTTTGTTGCCGTTGGGGGGGGGTGGCTTCCTCTTTTCTCCCCTCTCTCCCAGATCCAAATTGTTTTATAATCCAAATCGTGAGGTTACTTACAGTCTTTTCCAATCATTTTATTTTCGGAAGAATCCAGCGCTCTCCGCCTTCGGCTTGAAGCTTCTCCCTGCTAGAATAACGTTGCCGCTCAAAATGGCCCCCGCGACTTCTACCCTCCTCACTCCGGAGCTCTTATTAGAGCTAACCGAAGAGTTGGGGAGTCCGGATTGGGTCTATGCCGAGCAAATTGCCCCCGGGACGCCCTTCCCGAGGTTCTAAGGGGCGCAGCGTCGCTCTCGCTGCCCTCCCCACTCCTAGCAGAGACGGGCCGTCTCGGAGACGAGACGAAACCCCGCCGATCGGCGTTGGCGCTGAACCAGGTTATACAATTTATTATCTGCTATCAGTCCCTGGGCTCTGTCAGTTTCTGGTACGTTTTGGCAGCCCCAGACAGGAGAGAATGACGAGGAAGGAGAAAGAGCAGCTGAAAGCTGGGCAACCAGGGTGGAGGAGAGAGAAGGGAGGACCTTCCTGTGTAAGATGGGGAAGCAGATCTTCCAGCTGTCTCCACCATCCCTCCTGTAGATGGTAATTCAAGGAAATTTAGCATTCGGTGTGTTTCAGAATCTTCACAAGCACCTGTTCTTTGTGTGGCTGTATAACCGATGTGCAATATTTGAAAATATTAATAAGCTTGCTGCCTGTAACCGAGATGTGTGAATAAATATCTTCTTTTGTATGCTGCCACCCTACCAGTTTGGGATTCTTCTGGATATATCCTTCTTTGGCATATTTCAATTGCAGCTATTTCTTCCTTCTCTCTCCACAGTGTGGGATTTGCCACAAGCCAATGGGAGATCTCCTGGATAAAATCTTCATTCACCGGGACATTGTCCACTGTGATAAGTGCTATGAGAAGCTCTTCTAAGTGAGTGGGGCATTTTCTCTGAAGCATTAAAATGGGATGGAGAGGTAGAGGATAGGAGGAGGGAAATACACTAGTATAGTATACAGCATTGTTTTTCAACCTTGGTTTCCTTGATAATGTTGGACTATAACTCCCATCATCCCTTTCCATTGGCTAATCTGGCTGGGGCCGATAGGAGTTGCAGCATCTGGAATGAGACCCATGGTTGAAAAACACTGAGGCAGAGGCTAAATACCGAAACAGAAATATTGCTGATTATATCTACCTATCTATAACTTTTAGCTAGTGCTGTACACACTTGGTCTATAGAAGAATTTCCCACCCTATCTGTAGGCAGAGTAAGGAGTAAGGAGGGGACATTTCACTGAATTTCAGTAGGGGAAGGAAGAATTGTCCAGCGGTTTCTTTTCCTTCCCCTCCTTATTCAAAGTTTTTTTTTAATTTGCAGGGAGGACACCTCCCACCCTACAAAACAAAACAAATCACACACCCCCAGGATACAGCAGATTCTCCAACAGTTTCTTACAGAGCAGACCTCACTGTTAGTGGTAGCAATAGCCAACTTCTCCCTCCTGCAAACACACATCCACGGCTTTGTGCCCTGGCCTGCATTTTGAAGCATTGTGGGAGTTAAATGGCAGCCAACACACACACACACACACAAAACAACAACAACACATTTTTTAAAAATGGAGAAGAAATGGCAAAATATTATTCTTTTTGTGAGGTGGGTGTGGGTGTGGGAATGGGAATTTTCTTTTCTTTTTTTCTTTTCGCCTCAGCTTAACTTTAAATTCAAGGGGTTGTTTTACTTGGGAATGGCTTTGTGAAGTTAATGGACCTAAGTCAGTCATATCCATTCATTTCAATGGGCCTACTCTTAGTATGATTAACATTGGATACATTCCCTGTCCCTGACATCAGCAACATAGGGATAATAATGTCCTGCATTGTCGGATGTTACAGGTAATGAATGCGGAATACTTTCAACACGGTTAAGGAATTCTAGGAATCCTAATGATATGTTTTGTCATCGTTGTAACTGCTGTAATTATATACTAATAATATGCTTGGCACCGATGATGCAGGCATAGTGTGGCTGCGATGCATAATGTAGCTGGATCTGGATCACATAAACATCTTATAACTAATCCCTTTCCTCCAGGGAAATCAGGATAGTATACGTGATCCTTTTCTCTCTTACCCATTTTATCCTCAGCTGCATGACTGAGTGGAAGGATTTGAACCCTGGTCTCTCCAGTCTTTATCTGCCCTTCTAATATCTCCTCCCTCCAAGAGGTAGGGCCATAGCTCACTGGTTTGCAGTTAGAAGGTCCAGGTTCAATCCTCAGCATCTCTAGGTAGGGCTAGGAATGTCCCCCTGTCTGAAACCTTGGAGAGCCATTGCTAGCCAAGGGGGAATACTGAGAGCTCAGCCATGCTTCCACTTCTTGCATGCCTAAAAAGCATTGCCCTACTCCTTCCACAGGGAAAACTCATTCTGTAGTGCTGAATCAGAGTAAACGTCAATGTGGAGGAAACAAGAATTGCTGTTTGATCCAGCAAAATGCTAAAGAGCTGTTTTCCCCAGGGGAAAGCAGTGGGAGAAGAGAAAGTGTGGATGAGGCCTGAGTTAGATGGACTAACAGTCTAATCAGGATAAGGCTGCTTCCTACATTCCTATGGCTGCTCTGTTGTAGCAGCCAATCTGGTTGTCAGCCTTCCCCCATCTTTGGCTATTAACTGGCAGGAGCAGCAGCTCAAGTTTGCAGTAGTTGCCCGTATGCAGTGGTATATTGCCACTGTGCTGTTTTGCATCACTTGCTGCTTCTTCTTCCAGAGTGCCACTGCTTTGCTGTGTTCCTTGCCTAACCAGTTCATTATCGTCCATTCATTCTCCAATTTTCTCTTAGATTTCCATTGGCCAGAAGAGCCTAACCCAAGAGAAGACCATAGCCCACGTGGGCCAGGATGATTTGACTGCCTTCTGACCAGCGAACATCTGTTCTTCCTCTTCTCTTATGTTACTCTTCTTTAGCCACATTTTCCTAGGGAAAGCAATTCACACTCACTCCTTTAACTTTACTACCTACATTCATTCTGATAAACTCATCCAAGTGCTAAAGTGAATGAGATGCAGAGGGGGAGACAGGGACAATGTCCCTATCTTCCAGAGACAACCCTTATTTCCTGGTATTAATCTCTTTAAAAATCCTGTCTCTGGTGGCTAAGTTATACAATGTTACACCAGGCAATTGTCATTCTGCATGTTCCAATGCATTTCCCCATCAGTACTGGGGGGGGGGGGAATCCAGGTTATTTATTGGGGGGTGGAGGGTAGGGAGCAGGTTTGTTGCACGAGAGAGCTGAATCATATTTATTTGTGCCACCTGAATTTGCTGATACGTTATTGAATTCCACCTGAAAAAAGTGACAGTCTGAAAACATCCTATGTTTTGATTTTGGGGTGCTTTTAAACAAAATCAACATGGAGACGTGCACACCTGGGAGGGTGGCCATATGTCCTAGAATGCAACTTTCTGTTTGAAGGACTGTCTGATTCAAGCTTAAAGGAAAAGTACTATAAGAAGGCAGATCTGCAGAAGCCTTGAAGTAGCCTATCAACAGCACCTTGACAGCAGAACTGAGCAGGTACAGGTCACACAGTCTACCCCAATATGCTATAATATTTCTATTATATTAATTATTTCTAAATTTGTAGCTAGACATACAAATGAGCATGTGCAAATTGTATGCAAATCTGTGACCTGTTCTTTTTGTGCACGTATGATGCATTTCCTCTTTTGGAGCTATGTGGAACTGGCCACCCTTGGCACATACGGAACGGGCATAGCTCAGTTCAAACATGCCTTGTATGCATAACATTAAACTCTGGCATTTCCAGGTGTTTTGTTTTTAAAGGATCATGAGCAACAGGGGATTGATAACATATCCCAAGATCCTGGACAAATACTGCCATGCAACAGACATTTACTGAGCTAAGAGGACCCATATCTCTATTCATTATAGGACAGCTTCATATATCCAGTAATGATGTATTTCAGAAATGAAATGTTGCTG
This sequence comes from Zootoca vivipara, assembly GCF_963506605.1. Classification (NCBI taxonomy): domain Eukaryota; kingdom Metazoa; phylum Chordata; class Lepidosauria; order Squamata; family Lacertidae; genus Zootoca; species Zootoca vivipara. The sequence goes on from NC_083294.1 coordinate 29,394,614, forward strand.
AATGTGTTTGAGTTGCATTGTAGCTAATATGTAAATGCTCTCAGTTATGTTGTGGGTTTGAATATTCTTAAGCTTTTTCTTCTTTTAAATAAAAACTGCTCAACAGGTTATTCACAGGGTAAATGCATACAGATGTACAGCTGGCAGGCCTACACAGTGTATAATAGTGACTGCATGAAAGGCGTTCCCTTGTCATCATTCTTGGTGTGAGAATAGGGTTGTGTGCACATGAATGTCCTTCATCATCATGAAGTAGTGAGTGGTTGTCTTTCTCTCTCTCTGAAAGTACATAGAGCTGAAGGAGGAAGTGAGAAGAGTGACAGTCTTTCGCACTTCCTTTCAGCTCTATATGCTTTTCAAGACTTAGATTAATTCTACAGGATCTGAATTTTATCAGATCCCTTGGAAAAGCTTAGTACATGTATGTAAGCTTTTTTCCTCTGTCACTAGGGGTGATGATATTTGGGGATAAACTGACCGTGGCAGTTACTCAAAAATCCATATAGTAATTTGGATATTATTATTTTTACAAGAGACATTGCGGTAGGAGTTTAGAGATGATCACTGGAGAATAGTGTGAGGGTTGTATGCCTGCCTGGCTGAGAGGGCTCCAGTAGAATATTAGTGTTTGTTGTGGCTGCTAATTAATAAGACCACCATTTTAACTCAACATACTAAACTTATTACAGGACCTAAAAATAGTGGTGACCGTTTTAGACTCTAGACTTGTCTTCTCATGGGGGGCTTTTTAGATAGTAATGTCTATTCCTTCACTTCAAAGAGTGGTTTGCTATTTCCCCTTCTGAGTGAGACCCTCTACCTCTGCCCAAAAGTACTGTCAGGCACCAGGGTGTTTTGGCTGGCTCATTACAACATTATGAAGCAAATATGTTATGGCTCATCCACACTCCCCTTTGTGCCTCATTTCTAGGTACAGGTCTGGTCTCTCCAGGTCAAGGTGATTTATTCCCTCCCAGCACTTTCCCCAGGAAAATCTGCATTTTACTGCTGAATTGGAGCAAATGGCAATAAGATTTTCCAGATTGCTGTTTGCTCTGATTCAGTAGTAAAACACACATTTGCCCGGGGAAAGCATTGGAACAAAACAAAAACATAACTGCTTCGACACGGACTTGGAAAAACCAGAGCTGTGTCCAGAAGGTGTGGAGCAAAGGGAAATGTTTACGACCTTTCTCCTAAACTTCTTCTCTAATTTTGAGCCTCAGGCTATAGCTACTTAACTCTTGCAGAAATTTAAGACAAAACTCTTGCAGAGTTTTCAGCGAACCTTCTACATGGTGAATTGCTATATTCATCAAACCTTTCATGTTCAAGTTTTAAGACATTAGATTTTTCTTTTATCATGCCCCTCATATGTTTTAAAGATATGCCTCCAGTTAAAATACCTGCTGCTCCTGCAAATTACCAATTATTAGTACACAAGCATGCAATAAAACCTGGTGACTTGGGCAAGATCTTTTGTTAGAAGTCTATGGTCAATATTTAACTTCTAGGCTGACTTCTTTTTCTGCAGGCTTTAGAGCACAGATTTTTATCAAGCAACAAGTGTGATTTCAGAAGTTGTTTAACTGATTGCTTTATTTCCTCAATGACATGTACCGCTGCAAACTGCTTTGGGAAGGGAGATATAGGTCTTATAGATGTTTTGCGTCATTTTCCTTGCCAACCTATTTTCTTTGAACCAAAAGTTTAATCTCTACATAACAGTTCTTCTAATAAATGTTATGTGCAGAAAGCTGACTTGAGTTCTTAATTGTCTGTGTGATGTATTTCCTGGTCCTACACAGCATTCATCATCAACCTTCAGTCCCCAGATTTTGTTGGTCTATAACTCCCACCATTACTTTTGGCTAAGCTGGCTGAGACTGATAGGAGATACAACATCTGGACTGAGACCCAAGATTGAAGTGCACTGGTCTAAAAAGTTCACATTGTGGCACAGAGGAGAGCATTTGTTTCCAGAGGAAAAGCACATTTCTCATTCTTGTGACTCCTGAGAACTGTGGCAATGTGTTATTTTAAAGAGGTGGCAGCTAAGGGAAATTTGCAAAAACAACAAAATGGGGAAAGTGGGTAGATTTCTGTCTCACACCATTATCTCTGTCTGTCTCCCATTGCCATTAAATTGATTAGTACTAGATTTAGGAATGGAGGGAGTCCTTTGCACAACACATGATTCACTTAGGCCACAAGATGGGGAACAGGGCATAGTTCAGTGGTAGAGCACCTGGCTTATATGCAAGAAGTCCCAGGTTTAGTCCCTGGCATCTCCAAGCAGGGCTAGGAGAGACTCATGCCTAGAACCCTGCAGAGCATAATAACACAAAGCCTGCTGGGTGAGACCAAAGGTCCATCTAGTCTAGCAACCTGTTCTCACACCAATCAACACCAGATACCTTTGGAAAGCCCACAAGCAGGACACGAGTGCAACAGCTCTCGTACCCTCCTGCAGTTTCTACTGCCACTAAATCTAGACTAGGAGGAGCCAAGCCTCCGGATGTTTTGGACTACAACCTGCAACATCCCTGACCACTGGCTAAACTGGCTGGGGCTTACTTGCCCAGCTACAACACAACAGCCCTGCAATACTGTCAGTTGAATCTTACTCTGGTAGATGTTGCCCACCCGCTTTTTCTTTTGGTCACCTACAGCCCCAGGGGGTAAACTGGGGATGCACCAAATCAATTAATTTAACAAATTGCTGAGGAGTTCACCCTGCACACTTTGGTTCAACTGACGCACAAATTGCTTTGGGGCAGGCAGGGGTAGTTTCCAGCTGTTTTATCCCACTTGGAGATCAAAGCAGCTTGCATTCTTGCAAACATCTGAAAACCCAGGGATTGAGACCAACACATCCTGTTTTCCCCAGATGGTTCTCTTATAAGTTGAGTAAAGGCAGCAGCCCACACACCTCAAGTCTCTTCCCAGATCTCAGAAAGATGTGCTGGTCTCTTAAAAAGTAGGGGGAAAGCAAGCAAAGGGGCAAAATAGAATACTGTACACAATAAATCAGAGCACTATGGATTTAAAACTGGACTAAGCTTAACCTATTAACTATGATACTTTTAGTCTACTTATGAATAGATTGCAAGGATGGTCAACTTCTTGGTTTGAAAATCCTGGTCTGGACCCTAATGGTAGGAGGGAAACGGCTGCAGTAGCCCTCTCCTGCTTGTGACCTCCAGCAACTTAGAAGTAGCATATATCTGTCATGGCTAGTAACCACTGATAACCTTATTCTCCAGGATTTTGCCTTATCCCATTTTAAAGCTGGCACTCAAGAGGCTGGCCAGCATAGAGACACAGGTCTTGAAGCAAAGGGGGAATGGCCATTTGCCAAGGACACTTTAGTTGAGATGCCTGCATTGCAGAGAGGTTGGACTAGATTACCCTCTCTCTTTTTCACTGCAGACTAGCTCATCTGTGAGTCTTCTCCTTTCCAAACCACCCTGCTACGTCACGTAAAAGAGCAACCAATTCAAGTGGCATGCATCTTGATGGCAAAAGGAATAAGACTTCGGAATAATTAAAACAATTAGCACAGGCAGAACTGCATCTAGCTCAGTATTGCCAGCTGTGACTGGCAGCCACTCCACAGGATTTCAGATGGGTCTCTTTGAGCGCTACCTAGAGATGCTGGGGTTTGAATCTGGAGCAGTCTACATGCAAAGCAGATGCTCTTACCACGGAGCAGGCCTAAACACATGGCATCCTTGGTTAGTTACCATTGGCTTAGCTGCCCCCTAGATCAAATAAAACAATAGAAATGCTTAACTGACCAATCATGTTGGGTCTGCCCCCCAAACCAAGTCCTGCCCCCCCTAGCAAAAATCCTGGCTATGCCCATGGTAGCTACAAGTGTCCTGGTAGAGCAAACTGCTGATACCTGACATGGGCCACAAGAAGGCTGGATCCAGCCACCATTTAAATTTCTCAGAGCATCCCTAATGTGGTGCCACTTTGAGCATTGTGGGATACAGAGGGGTAACTTGGCTCTCTTGCACCCTTGGCAAAGAGTTGTATTAGGGCCTCCAAATCCAGGAGAGACTATGGACCAGAAACTCCAAAAAGTTTGCTTTTCAGCACCTTTTGCGCTCCGTGGCCATCAGGGTTTGCTCTGCTCTGCTTCCTCTCATCCTAATAAACAGTAGTAGTAATAAAATAATAATTAAATGTGTAGCGCAGATGAGGCTGCGAGGGGAGACACCGATATTAGCAAGGCAGCTCCCCGTCGTCGCCCCACCCCCGTTTAACTCTAACGCATCGGCCACAATCTACCGTACCTAGCACCTCCCGCCCAGCAAAGCAAACTCCTTGCCTTGCCTCAACTAAGCCACCCTTCTTTGCCCCTAGATCTCCTTGCAGCTATCAACGCGCAGGCGTTAAGAGTACACAGTACACCTTTAGGACACGCGCGCCGTCAGGAGGCTTCAAAAAGCCGGAGGTGGGCGGGACTTTCTCTGAGCGCTGTCTCTTTCAATCTCGCACACACACACAAAACGCTTCCACCCCGCCCCCAACTCCGCTTCCCTCCCTCCTGATTCGCTTTCGCTCGGCCGGCCGTGCCGAAGATATGCAAATAAGGCTGCGAGCGTAGCCAATCAGCCGCAGGAGGACGAAACGAAGAAAAAAAAGACAGAAAAAACATAAAGCGAAGAAGCAGTAGCAGCGGCGGCAAACGGTCGCAGCTGAAAGGAGAGAGAGGAGGCGCGCGCGTGTGTGTCGGGTGTGTGTGTGTGTGGCAGGTAATGAGCGCGCCCTCGGGGATGTGGCGGGTGGTGGTGGTGGTAGAGGAGGCGGCATTGATGATAAGGGTCTACTCCGGCAACGGTCGCTCGGCGGACCCCCCCCCCCACGCCTTAATTTCCCCTGAAGCGATGGGCAGCGGAGCCGGGCCTCTCTCGCTCTCTTGTCTCTGCCTCTATCGCTCTCTTTCCTGAAACCTTCGGGGCTCAGTTGCGGTCCCCGGGGCCCCCTCCATCCCTCCTGCCCTCCCCCTCTTTCCGCCCACACCTACCACATCTCCCTTGAGCGGACGATCCCCTCGGAGGGTCTTCTCCGGTGAGGAGCAGGTATGGAAGAGGGGGGCGGGGGGGGGGAGAAAGACCTGACTCAGTTGCCTGGGAAAATTGTGTGGGGAGGAGTGTTTAAGTCCCACAGAAGGTTCCCTCCCTCCCTCTCTCCTTTTCACCTTTGGTTAAATTTCCTTGTGTGAAGGATGTGCATATTGTGTGTTTGTAGTTGCTGCTGCTGCTAATACATAACCTTACCCGGCCTGCTCAGCAACTGCTGCTCTCCCCACCCACCCTTCCCGGTCATCCTTTAAATAAATGAAATAATAATCATATTTTTTTAAAAAAAAACTGGAGGGGGGAAGGCACCCACCAATCTGTGTCTTCTGGCTTGTGGCTGCCTTCATTAAATGTGGGGAAAGGGGAACACCCCCCCCCAATAGCTTTTTTGCCCCAATTCTTTCTCCTGAGGAGAGTCACACCTTTCTTTCTTTTTTAAGGGCTTGGAGAGAGAGAGATTAGGTTTTTGTTCATCTATCTGTCCCTCCTGTTCTCTTAGAAAGGAACCCCATTTTTAGGGCAGGGGGTACCAGCCTCCATTCACAAGTGTTGTTTGATCCAGATCCTGCTTCTTCTGGCAATTGATTTGTTCTTTCTTTTCCTGGTTGTGTGTATCTTTCTCTCCTCAGGGCTTCATGCAACGCCTCTGTCAGCCTGTAAGATCATCTATCCTGATCAGGGTGCTGCTTCTGCTCTGCTTTGTTTGAACACTTACACTGGTAAGAACTTGACTGTTCTCCTGAAAAAAAGAGAGAGATGGATGCTTGGAGCTTCAGTTGATCTCATGGGTAGTTTAGAGATAATGGTTGCCACTTTCTGCTTAATTGCAGCAGCCTGCTTGAAATAGAGCTAAAAATAGTTGCTGGGAAACGTTGATAATTATACTTTTAACATAACTCTTTTTTTAAAAAAGAAAACATTACATCACTACATGTGGCTTTCCTTCAGTTTTGTATGATATACAGTAGGTTCATTTCTGGTCTAAGACTGGACACAAACATAAGAGGGAAAGATGATTTAAATGAGAAAATAAAGGAAGTCAGGTCTACCCAGAATGATTGGGAATTATTCAAAACTACAGTAATAGAAGCATGAGTAGAATATAGAATAGAGTAGAATAGAATAGATCTTTATTGTCATTGTCCCCTTGTGGGAACAACGAAATTTCTCGGTTGCTATATCAACTCAAATAGGACACTCCACATAAATTAAAATACTGATAAACACAATACAATACAGAACAATATAACAGATAAATAAGATGACTTCAGAATCCAGAGTTTCCATTTAATAATAATAATAATAATAATAATAATAATAATAATAAATATTTATACCCCGCCCTCCCCAGTCAAAAACCGGGCTCAGGGCGGCTCACACCAACAAAACTACAATAAAACATAAAAACAATTAATTAAAATACAGATTAAAATACAATATTAAAATTTAAAATGCAGCCTCATTTCAAGTAGTCCATAAATCCAGGCCATGAGGGAGGAAAACACAGGGGTCAGGCTAAGTCCAACCCAAAGGCCAGGCGGAACAGCTCTGTCTTGCAGGCCCTGCGGAAAGATGACAAATCCCGCAGGGCCCTGGTCTCCTGGGAAAGAGCGTTCCACCAAGTTGGGGCCAATACTGAAAAGGCCCTGGCTCTAGTAGAGGCCAATCTAGCCACCTTATGGCTCGGGATCTCCAAAGTATTGTTGTTTGTGGACCTTAAGGTCCTCCGCGGGGCATACCAGGAGAGGCGGTCCCGTAGGTACGAGGTCCCAAGCCACATAGGGCTTTAAAGGTCAAAACCAGCACCTTAAACCTGATCCTGTACTCCACCAAGGCCAAAATTGCTCTAGGAAAGAAATTGTTCTTGAGACAGCTCGTTCTCGCCTTCATTACTCTATATCAGGCATCCCAAAACTGCAGCCCTCCAGATGTTTTGGCCTACAACTCCCATGATCCCTAGCTAACAGGACCAGTGGTCAGGGATGATGGGAATTGTAGGCCAAAACATCTGGAGGGCCAAAGTTTGGGGATGCCTGCTCTATATCTCCATCCCGATGGCAGGAGCTCAAAGAAACGATGACCAGGATGTCATCTCTTGATATATCTAATGCCTTTCTATGGCACCTGATGGTATGGATATGTTCTAAGGTAAAGAGTGAACAACCATTAATACTCTCTGCTGTTTTAATAATTCTTGCACAACACTATCCTTTCCCGAGAAGTACAGCTTCCATACCACACATAAACCGTAAGTGAGCACGCTCTCAATGGCACAGCAATAGAAGGCAAGCAACAACTGCAGATTAGGGAAGGTAGGACTGAGGCCAAGAGAATTCCAGTGTGGTTAAAAATCAGAATCAAGGAATATATTATGGGTAAAGTGGCTTTCTTTAGAAAATGGAATTGTCCATAGAAGACATTAAAAATGAACACAAGCTTTCGGAAAAGAAACACAAGCAGATGTTAAGGGATGATAAAAAAGAATTTGAAATGGTCATTGCTGAATACAGAAAGATTACTAAAAGCAAATTTTTTAAATACATTAGTAAAAGCAGGCTGACTGGAGAGACACTTGGGGTCGCAAATATGCTAAACAAAGAAAGATTGCACAGAAGCTGAATGAATTATTTCCACCTGCCCTCACTGTGGAAGATGTAGGGTACATCCCTATGCCTGAACTAAGTTTCAGAGGAAAAAATTGAGGAACTGAGGCAAATGATGGTTACAAGAGAAAAAATTCTAAGTCTTAGTGAGTGACAAAACAAAAACTGACAAGAGTTCAGATTGCATTCACCTCAGCGTTCTTAAAGAACTCAAATGTGAAATTGCTGATCTTCTATCAACTATATGTAGTATGTCCCCAAGATCAGCTTCCATACCTGAGGACTGGAAAGTGATCAGTAAAATACTATTTTTTAAAAAGGGATTCAGGAGGAATTCAGAAAATTATAGGCCAGTTAGCTGGCTTTATAGTAAATTCAATTTTATGGGAGGATGTTTTAGGCTCAAAGTTGGGGCAGATATTTCTTCCCTACAGATAAAGTATTTAATTGGAAATTACACAGTTTTTATATGATGGTTCCTTTAGTGCATGGGTAGGCAGAATAAGGCCCGTGGGCCAGATCCAGCCTGTGGACGGTCCGGGAATCAGCATGTTTTTACATGAGTAGAATGTGTCCTTTTATTTAAAATGCATCTCTGGGTTATTTGTGGGGCATAGGAATTTGTTCATTTTTTCCCCAAAATATAGTCCAGCTCCTCACAAGGTCTGAGGGACGGTGGACCGGCCCCCTGCTGAAAAAGTTTGCTGATCCCTGCTTTAGGGGTTTTGACATCTGTTTTGCTTCCCAAGAGTTGTAAATGTGAGCAGAGAAACCTGTTCACTTTAAGACTTGATATGTTTCTGTAACAGCCTTACTAATAAGTCCCATGTACCACATTAATAATAGAGCCCAGATAGTCTTGAGCTGTCACCTTGAATTTTTTCATTGCTTCCTTTTTTGTGCTCATCATCTGTAATTGGGTATGACTTAAATGAAATACTAAGTGCATACTTATTGGCATCACTCTGTACTTTTATGTGTGTCTCGTGCACTTTCAGGTTAATTGACAGAGGTGGTTCCGTACACACCCTTACATGTGTCAACATAACCACTCAGTTTGAAGTAAAGTACTGAGCCAAAAAAGGTGTATGTGTGTATATTTGTCTTTCCAAAAACATACATACTATGTAAACAGAAGCCCACGTTCACTGGCTTTTGTCAGGCCAAATTGCTGGAGTAGGGAAAGTAACGTAAAAAGTTGTTTATGGTCAGTTCCTTGCATCTAGTTTTAAGTAAACTGCTAGTGCCCTTCATTTTCTTTCACTGTATGATCACTTGTTACCAAAACCTGCAGAAATAAATTTATGGTTTACTGTTCCAATGTAAACAATTGGGAAAGAAGCAATTTCCTCTCCTGCATTTTCATGATCCAATATTAGCTACTGGCTTGCTTTGTTTCTTGCCTTCAAAAAGTAATTTTCCTATGTTTGTGCACACACGATGTATGTAACCAAGCTGTCAGTTAATTGCAAAATTTATCTACTGAACATGGTAATGCAGCTGCTGCACAATATAGAAACTTACCTCCAATATCAGTGTTTCAAATATTTAACAATGCTTTCCATATCATTCAGTCTTTTTTCTCCCCATTGAAAAAGCTGGGTTACGAAAATCCTAAACACTTGAAATTTAATGCAGGCTGGCAGTAATTCAAATTATACTTGAAATATCAATTCCATGGTAGTTTGTCTCTGAATCTATCATTTGGCAAAGACTTAGGTAAATGTTGTGTGTGGTTCTTTTTTGCTAGCTCAGAAGAATTTTGCAAGTTTGAGTTGTTCATGTCCTTTCCAAATTGACCTCACAGATCTAAAGCTGTCTTCCTGAAACCACTTTTGCCTTGGCAGCTCCATGTGAAGTTGGGAAGATTATAGAGCACTCTACTTATTTTGTATGTGTTCATTATGGATATCTGCTTACACCATGAACAACAGTGAGTTGCCCTTCCCATAGTAGTGATTATGGTTGCTGCTGGGCAAATTTAGTTCATGTCAACATGTCCATTGTAAGTAACATGCACAACCCTTGCAGATAAGTGCCTTCAGATTTTAATAAGGCTTGGCTCTGCACCATTACCCTGGAGACATTCAATTGTTAAAAGAACTGGTATGTTTACTTTATTTTTTAACAGGTATCTTATATAATATCTTTTTCTAGCAAGTCTCCTCAGGGGTTCCATGAAGATGGTTGTCCCTGGGAGTGCCCCTATAATTCAGCCAGACCTCAGTCTTGGAACTGAACTCAGCCGGGGCTCAGCAGAGAACTCTGTGATGGGTCCCAATACTGAACCAATGGATGATCAAGTGGGCCCTGAGCTGGAAGAGGTGCGGAAATTGCAAGAACTTGTGAGGAGACTTGAGCTCCAGAATGAGCAGTTGAGAACTAGAAGCCTTCGAAGTGTGCCAGAGGCAAAACTGCTGAGCCAAGCTGGCGCTGGAGTGGATAATTGCAATACCAGGCTCAATGGGATGGAAATGAATAATAGCATCAACACTCTGATGGATAAACAGGAATTGCAGATAGTGGCAGACTTACACTCTGCACTGAGTAAAATGAGTTCAGAGGAGACTGATGACATCTTGGAAAAGGATGTAGGGGCCACAGAACAGAACAAATGTACCAGTGGTTGTGAGGAACAGTCTCCTAACCCGAAGTTTGTGAGCAATACAGAAATGCAGAACAGTGATGCTAATACCAATGACTTGTCTGGTTGGAATTGTAGCAGCACAGCGCTAGTAGAAGACTTCATCACAGGTATTGAGCCAGCACTGAGAAAGAGCGAAGGGGATGCAGAGGTAGAACACCCCTTTAATGAGACAACTCTGGATGAAGTGGAGCTGTTAGAACTTGAGAATGCTGACGATGAAGAGGACACCTGGTAAGTCACTCAAAATTATGCCTATCAAGGGAGGAGGGAACTGGACTAAATATCTGGAGCAGTTTCTATTTTGTTTTGTTGTTTTGAATTGAGATAAAAGAAATGAGGCCTTCATCTGTGTTCAGAGGAATTAAACCAGGACTCCTTGGTGTTGTCAGCAACTTTTCCTAAGTGTAGGAAGTCAAAGAAAAGTCAAAGAAAAAATGGACATTTGGGTAGTCATTATCCACACAAACTCTGGAGGTGGACAGGTTCCAAGGGAAGCAGCCCAAAAAGTCCACAAAAAATGTAACTGCTATTGGCCCCCAGAACTATTAGTTAACACAGCAGTGTTAAACGTTGCATTATAGATGCAACTCCACACTTTTTTAGTTGTGAGTGAGGCAGGTGGTTGTCTATTTTGGGCCCTGCCCTGATCAGTTCAAGAGACAGCCATAAACTGAGCTGGAAGATATTAAGGAGTGTTTGCCTCCCTAGTGCAGGATGCATTCCCACTACTTCCCACATTTGATTTTGCTGAATGTGGTGGGGTGCTATTGCCAGTTCTTGTTCCTCATACAATACGTGTTTGGCACATAAATTATATGTAGACATAACGTGTGGAGTGGCCCTGAGCCACTACTGCTTGTGACAGTTATTTATTTATTTATTTATTTATTTACTTACTTACTTTAAAAACCTGTATCCTGCTTTTCACCATCTAGGTCTCAAAGCAGCTTACAAAAATAGAAATATACAACATACAACAATTAAAATATCAACCTCATTTTATTTATTTTTTGCATGAATCCAGCTATTCATTAGAAAGAAATTATGTATAGTCATTTTTTCTGGCTGGAATATGCTTGCTGTGGAGACTTGTGCATTTATAATTTTTGTGGAAAGGTATTTGGGAATTGAATTTTAGTTGTATACACCTTCAATTTTTGTGAGAATAGAGAACTTCATTTATCTAAAGCTGTATGTGACTACTTCTCAGGAAGTGAGTCATGATAATGGTTATAGTTATTGCTCATATGTCAATATCATAGATAGTTACCTAATAATTTGTGGCAGGACTTATATTTTATATAGCCATGGGTCTTGCTAATTCTCTGAAGGAATGTCACACCTGCTGCATTCCAATAAATGCCTGTTTTAAAGATAAGTGCTAGGAAGTTCCATCTTAATTGTTCATTCTGTTTTTCACTAACAAGCCTTTGTGAGTGAAGTGTGGCAGACTTACCAATGAGAAACAGAGGTAGAGGCAGCAATTCTGCACTTGAAGCTGGTACTGTATCTAGAGATTTCTTAAAGCACTGTGGCATACCTTGTACCCATAACCTGTCGTGGATATCCTAACATAATATAGCTTTTTGAATAAAATGGAATGGAATACAGAAATAAAAGTGCATTATGTGTTTATACAGTAGTACTCTGTTTCAGAACAATATCTTATAAAATGTAAGAAAAATATTAGTTTTTTTCCTATTTGGAAGAAAATGTAAGACTTCCTCAGCTCTTAAAGTAGGGGCTTGTCTTTGTTTTGTGCTAGGTCTTTCCCCTTTTAGTTAACTACGATTTTACCCTTTCTTTGGCTGAAGAACCAGTCTTGTTTTTTATTTTTTTTTAATGATCTTTATTGAAAAAAGTTTTAAAAAGATACACCAGATCTTCCAAAATAAAGTGTACAAAACAGGTCACAAAAAAAGGAAAAAAGAAAAATTCTTATAGTCCAAATATAATATCATTCTAACTCAATATAGATCGGAAATTGTACAGAATCAAAGTAACTCTTGAAAGGTAAGTTCTGTTTTCAGAAACCATTGATACTTCCAACCCTTTCCATTATACCTGTGTTTTTTTTTAAAATTGGTGTTCCTCACAGGCTTGTTAATATTGGTAATTCTTCTTCTAATTTTTCTCCCTCCCCCCCCCCCTAATTTACTTATCTTTACAAATATCGTTCTAGATCTGTCAATAGTGAATTATTGGTACTGTACATTTTTAAGTATTCCCTATAAATAATCCACTCTTTTGATGTCTTCTGAATATCCATTCCTCGTACCCACCCCGTCATTTTCACTAGCTGTAGGTATTCAATCATTAAAACCTGCCATTCCGTGATCGATGGGAGTATTTCCTCTTTCCATTTCCTCGCTACAAGAATCCTAGTGGCGGTCAAGCTATACATCAAAAGTGTTCTGTATTCTTTTTTAATTTCAACTGGTATAATACCCAACAGGAGTATTTCAGGTTTTTTCTTAAATGTAATCCTAAATAGTTTTTTAAGCTCATTATATATGTTGTTCCAATATATCTTTATATGATCACAAGTCCACCACATATGGAAATACGACCCTGGCTCTTTTTTGCATTTCCAGCAAGCTGAGTTCCTCCCTTTATACATTTTTGCTAACCTTTGTGGAGAGAGAGGCCACCTGTAAAACATTTTCATATTATGTTCTCTCAAGGTGTAACATGCCGTAAATTTAAGGTCTTTCGTCCAGAGTTGTTCCCACTGTTCCATGGTTATATTATGTCCACAGTCCTGCACCCACTTGATTACAGATTTGGTTAACTCCTCTTTGGTTTCCCACTCCAACAGGTAGTCATAGATTCCTGCAATATTTTTCTTTTTCTTTATTATTAATTCCCTTTCAAACCTTGATGTTTCTATAGCCAGACTGTTTTTTATATCTGTATTTAATTTCTGACGTAACTGAAAATATTGCAACCAATCCGTTAACATTCCTTTTATGTCTTCATAATTTTTCAATATTACTTCACCGTTCACCATATCTGTAACTGCTCTATACGTGGGCCACTTCCCTTCCATATTTCTTCTCTTTACTGCAATTGCCTCAGTCGGGCATGCCCATAACGGGATTTTGGGTTCCAATATCCCTCTGTATTTGTTCCAGATATTATATAATGATCTCCTTACAATGTGGTCTAAGAAGCCCTTGTGGGCTTTTATTTTCCCATACAGTAGGTAGGCATGCCACCCGAATCTTGCGTTGTGGCCTTCTAGATCTAACATCTCTCTGTCCTGTAGTGTTATCCACTCCCTCATCCATATCAACCCTGCGGCCGTGTGATAAAGCTCTAGATCTGGGAGAGCGAAGCCTCCTCTCTCCCTCTTATCAATCAACAGTTGGTATTTAATCCTTGGTTTTTTCCCATTCCACACAAACCTCGATATATCTTTTTTCCAGTCTTTAAAACAGTTTCTTCCCCCTAATATGGGCAAGAACCAGTCTTGTTTAGAAGTTAATGAAATTTGTAAATTCCCAACACTTTCTTTTCCCATCCTTCTTGATGTAGTGTCAGTTTTTTTCTCATTAGCTGTATGAATGAGTAACTAAAAATCTTCTCAGTTTGGAACTCTCTTTTAAAACTATTAAAAGGGGTCTCTTTGAGTACTTTACTGAAAATGTATTCAGCAAAATTTATCTGCTCTAACCACAAGCAGTTCAAGCTAGTAAAAGCTCCTGCTGGATGGCTTCTTTTGCTGTAGCACCTTTGCTTGTTGGACTCCACCAGAACCACCTAATTCACCAAGTATCGTTAGAAAAAATAAAATACTGTACTGTACAAAAATTATTAACTGACCTTGTAAGCACACTGACTTCCTACTTGCAGTGTAATAAATGTAGTTATCTATTTGGGGTGGGCATGCATACTGCATATAGTTCATGTTGCTTATTTCAGCAGCTTACCCAAGCTGTAAAGGTGGACAAACTGATATAATTATTTACTGAATCAGCATGTTAAACTTTCTCCTTCTGCTTAAGGCTATATGTGTCTTCAAGAAAAATACCAGCAGATGAAAAGGAGTCTCCCCTGAAGTGGTGTAGGCATGTGTTAGACAATCCTAGTCCTGAGACGGAGGCAGCCTGCCGTACCCTAATTAGCAGACTTGACCAAGGTAGGTGATCTGAATGTGTTTGTTTTAATATTTTGTGTTGTATGGCTGCTGAGAAAAACCCCCAGAAGGGTCAAAATTATTATTGTCAGTATGATCTTCTCCATGTCTACCCAAAAGAAAGTACATTTGAGTTCAATATGACTTATTCCATGGAAAGTGAGTGTAGGATTGAGGCCTTGGTTTGTCACAAGAATTAACAAGCAGAAGCACATGCAAAGTTAAATTTGATTGGACAATTCTGCTCCTTCCATAGGTAGTATTTGGAATTTTGCAATTGAATTTAGTTCAAAGAGCTTTGGTACCTTGATCTCTTGTTTTGCTCTTTAGCATTTTCTTGCCAGAGCTTAAACCACATTGCATTAGCACTAATGGCTGGGCAGGGTGCCATGGAGATAATCTTTCTAAGCTTGCCAGAGGCAAGATGGTGTACATGATACTTGGGCTGAGGTGGCTTCATCAGTGGATGATGTCTGTTCTCATGATGATACTAAGCAAACAGCTTTGGTAATTTCATGTCAAATAGAGAATCACTTTTAACCATAAATAAACATTTTCTTGAATTTTTGATACTGTATTTGCTTCAAACAGTTTCTCAGAATAAAGATAATCATAACATATCACTTTGTGATGTATTAGTTGTTTAAAAGTATAACAAACAAAAGTATAACAAAACTGTTATAATGATAACTGTTACAGATGTGACCAGTGCTATGGATGAAGCTGAAAGCTCCTGTACCCCAAATAATCTTAGTTTATTTTTTGAAAGTAGGGCAATAATACGGAAAATTTATACTTATTATTATATCTGACTCAGTTAGCCCAGGACTGCTAACAATCATTAATGTTAAACCATCAATATTGTAGTAAACAAAAGTAAGACTTTATGATCTATACTTAAAATCATCATGCAAACCTCATAATTCTTATTCACAAACAAGAGAGTGGTTTTTAGAGAGCTCTGAAAAATGAACCTCCTGTGGATCCTATAATTCTATCCATGTCTACTCAAAAGTAAATTCTTTTAGTCCAACTGTCTACACACTATATAATAATATTGAAAACTTCAATTTCCCATCATTCATAACAAGTAATAGCAGATGGATGAATAGCCTCCATATGATAAGTATAAACTTTATATGCCAACTTTCTGTTAAAACTTGTAGGCATCATGGAACAAAATAATAAATACATCAATATAATATAAAAACTGCAGGTGCAAAAAAAAATTTAAGTTACAAGTGTAAAAGAATTACATTCTTTATTAAATGATGCTATTTTAAAATAAATATTATTGGGATGGGATAGAATGCAAATCAAAATCTTTCCTTTTACTCGGAATGAGTATATGAAAGATTTGTAGTTACTTATTCTGGAAGATTTGTATGTATTTTAACAAGCATCTCAACACTTTTCACACATTTCAGTTTGCTCATTGGTGTGTGAAAATGTTCAAACATTGATCATTTGCTTCATAATACAGAAAATAGAGGTCTGAGGCAAGTGAGAAGCAAGAAGATTCAGAGGATGTGTTCTACATAGATAATTGTATGTTGCAGTGGCAGTCTGCTTGGCAGAATCCTTTTCTTGATTGCATTTCTGCTTCAAATACTGAAAAAATGTTTTGTATGTAGTCTGCAATATTCTTAGTGTTGCTTGTTCAGCAATTAAATCAAGTTGGTAGCCATGTTATAATTGCTAATTTTACTAGCTTTGATCTTGAATATAAAAGTTGCATCCATATGTATTAGCTGTGGTAGCAATATGTTTTAAAAATGCTTTCAGAAGTGTGGTGCTTACTGTGAAAAAAGTCATAAAGGTCCCATTTTAGGCCTGGGTTATAGGGGAGTAAAGAATTCCTACCCTCTTTTTAAATGAGCCCTTCAGACTTCTGTTTTCCACAGATCTCCTCTTGCACCAAGGCACCAGGATTTTGTTAGCCTACATACAGCCAGCAATAGAATACTGGCAAGGCTCTGATGACTGGTAGAGTGGAGAGAGAGAGAGAGAGAGAGATCCCTCCAAAGCCCAGTTTTGTCACTTGGCATCTATCAGCCTGCTCAGGGAGGCAGAAACACAGTATAATTGCCTACTACTGGGTGGCCAAATATTAATCTTACTATTTTCAAAATGGCTCTTAATATGCGTAAGGTGAACACTGTAATCATTTTGTCTTGAACTATTAAACAAGCCCATATTCAGACTCTGGAAAAGTATTCAGATCACCTGAAAATGTGTTATATTGGTCAGGCTTCTACCCATTTCCATTTTATGGCTGAGTTGGTCTCTCTAGAAGGCATTCAGTTAGCTTTCAAAGAATCTAAATGTCCATTGTATCATGAGGTACCATTCTGAGTTGAGGGATTTCAAGGACAAGATGGTTCAGAATAAGGCTTGATTGTTCTCTGCACTAAAAACACCACTCCTCTTTGAACTCTCAACATTAACTTGTTTTAGATCTTAGCTACAACTAATGATGGGAAATCTTTCTTTGATTTTAAATGTCTGTATGCCAAGTACCTGTGGACTATTCATGCTGGGTTTTTATAGCTGTTATTTGCAGCATGTCTTTCAAAACTTCTTAATACACTTTAAATGAAAGTGCTTTAATAGAGCATTGAGAAGAGAAGGACAACATTATTTCCCCTCATCCCCGTAAGTCCACAGATGGCTGCTTCATGGGACTACGCTGCCTGTATCTGGATCAGCAGGGTAGCTGATTCACACTGATTACTCTTGGATGTTTGATTCTTAGTATGCACAATGTATACTGTATATTATTATCTTGTACCACATTGGGTGATGTGAAGCAAAGCTCCCTGTCCCTGTTTGGGGTAGGCTGGCTACTTTACCAGCATAAATGTTAATTGCACTAGACTGAGGCTAGCTTTGCTTCTCAGGATTGCCACAAAACGATATTTGTGAATCATTTAAATCCTCACTTTCAGAATGACGTAGAGGTCGAAATTATCCTGTCTTCCCACACGGGGGAGCTATCCCATCTACCCTGTCTATATATTATCTGGGAAACACGGAAAGAGGAAGTACTATTAGTATTTCAGTGTAATGCATGAAGCACTCTCTCCTTCTGTCAGATATTTTTGATGCTGTCTCAGGTGTATATGGGGTGGGCATTATAAGCTGAGGCAGAAGCAATTGCATTGTTTGTCTTAACATTTGAAAGCATGCAGTATTAAGCCAAGGAGAGAACCCTGCATGCAGAACTGAGAACTGTCTTAATTTTTTATATATTCCAGACACTTTAAACTGTTGGTAATCAAATAATTTGTTTGTATTGTGTTCAGGGTGAGTGTGTCTGGCACGTAATGCATGCAAACGTAGTCTGTCACTCCTTCTGTCCATATCTTTATTTAACTTGGTAAAGTTACATGGCTTTCTTGTATTTTCCTTTAGCCAGTAGGTGGAAATCCCTGTATTGCGGTCCACAGGCATCTTCAAGTGTGCATAACTTGAATACAGACACAGGGTCCTGTAGCAATGCACTAAACATACCCGGGTACTACAAATCAACTAACAAACCGCTACTAACTTGTGGCAGCTCAGGTATGGCATGGCATGGCATTGGGGACACTTTCAGAGGACTGGAGGTGGGAGATGCATGAGGGAGTGGGGGAGGAAGAGGTGAGACTGATTTGGTATCTTCAGGCTTAACGTGATTGCCTAGTTCTTTTTCTTGCCTTTGCCTAATGCTGCTTGTTTTAGACCTCTTTGCTTGTTTGTGCTAATTCTGGGGAATTTAAAAAGTTTGATTTCTTGAGAGAAAAGTCCACCTCCCAACACAACTGAGCATTTCATTTCTGGGACATTTGATTGGTCTTTAAGATAAAGCCCTGATGAAGACTCCTGTTACAGGACTTCCCTCTGCTGCTTTGCCACTTCATGGTTTGTATGAAGACTTGTTGTTTCACTTGCATGTGTAAAATTCCTTCTGTATTGGGGGAGGATTAGCTTGACATTTGAAGTCAAAGGACTATATGTAAATGGGCATGTGAATTTCTCTGCTTAGACTTGGAAAAAACTTCAATTGGCCAAAGTGTTTTCCAAAGTGTAGTGTGACCAAGTATGCACAGGTGACAACAGCATAACCAGACCACGTAACTAGTGGCCAATCAGATGCCTATGGAACGCCCACAAGCAAGGCATGATAGCAATAGCCCTTTCCTGCTGTTGGACCTCAGCAACAGACAAATTCATGCCTCTGAATACAGTGGTATCTCGGGTTACGAACTTAATTAGTTCCGGAGGTCCGTTCTTAACCTGAAACTGTTCTTAACCTAAGGCGTGCTTTCGCTAATGGGGCCTCCTGCTGCCGCTGTGCCGCCACCGCACGATTTCCGTTCACATCCTGTGCCGAAGTTCGCAAGCCAGAGCAACTACTTCTGGGTTAGCAGAGTTTGTGACCCGAAATGTTTGTAACCCGAGGTGCCACTGTACCTGATTCCCTTTTAAAGCAATCTAAGTTGGTGGAAATAACCAAGTGTTTAGGAAGCAAATTCTGTATTTTAACAGTGCTATGTATGAAGAAGTGCTTCCTTTTTGTCTGTCCTGAATCTTCTATTATTCAGGTAGTTTGAGTTCTGTATTGCCTTAACTTCAATGAAATCAGCATGATGGCTGGTGTTTGTCTAAGAGTCTGAGGGAATTAAGATTGCTGAGGTTAGACTTGAATGCACATCCTGCCTAGATACATATGAACCATGCAATATAATTAGCTTAGGTTCTTGGTCTGTGAGTAAGCCTGTATTTCCCTTAAAGTGTCCTAGGGCTTGGTTAGTAGCCATTTACCTGGTTATCTATGATAAGTGAGAATATCTTTGGGCAATCAACTAAAGAAACTTGACAAATATTGGACTGTAGGTTGTTTCCTTTTAGGCCACAAATGAACTAGAAGATGGTTTAGAAAAAAACATGATAAATGAAAGCTGCCTTATATTGAGGTGATACATCTAGCTCAATATTACCTACCCTGACAGTGGCTTCCCAGGGTTTCAGACCAGGAGGCTTTCTCTGTCCTACCCGAAGATGCCAGGGTTTAAACTCAAGACCTTCTGCATGCAAAGCAGATACTTGACAGCCCTTCTCCACAAACAAGCAAACCTTTGTGGGGACTCGTAGTGGGCTTAGACAGAAAAGGGGCTGGTCTTCTCTCTTGCCCAGTGGTTTTTGTATTGGACTTTTAAATCTTTTAAAATAGTAAATTATTTATGATGTTTTCAGGCAAAAAGTGTTTCCCTCTCTGAAAGTGTCTTATAGGAAACTTGGGACTCAGCCTAAATCCACAGTGTCTGAATTGAGGAGGAAGGGATAATATGGAGGAGGACTCCTAAATCCACCTCCAGCAAGAGGACAAGAAAGGTTTTGATTGTTGCAGTCTAGGAGGCTTTGACGCATGAAGATTTAGTGAACTGATTTGGTTTATTTGTTTTTGCCATAGCCAGAAGAAGGGGTACTTTTTATTTTAAAAAGAACATTTCTGCAAATATTGTATGAACACATTTCACTCAAAATTCTAAAACACATCTCCCTTTGACTTACATTGCCTGTTTTCTTATTTGGGAAATGGGGAATGATGACGGTTAAGGGAGTCACATAGAATCATAGGCCTAGCTATAGCTCCACCAAAATTCTTTCAAGGGCCCTAGACCTTTCCCTGCCCCCCTACTCCCCTGCTTAGATACTATATGCCATTGGGCCATTAAATTATTGTGACCTTCCCAGAGTTTTTAGAGTGAAGGGCAGGATGTTAACAATAATAGGTAAAAAAGTAAAGGTAAATGACTCCTGGATGGTTAAGTCTGGTCAAAGGTGACCATGGGGTGTGGCGCTCATCTCGCTTCAGGCCAAGGAAGCTGGCCAGCATGACAAAACTGCTTCTGGTGCGATAGGTCACCGTGATGAGTGCCAGAGCACATGAAAACGCTGTTTACCTTCCTGCTGCAGCAGTACCTATTTATCTACTTCTACTGGCATGCTTTTGAACTGCTAGGTTGGTAGAAGTTGGCCAGAGCAATGGGAGCTCACCCAGTCATGGCGATTCAAACTGCCAACCATCTGATCAGCAGGCCCAAGAAGTTTGGTGGTTTAGACCACAGCACTACTCGTGTCCCTAGATAACAACTAGGTTAAATGCAAACTCTGTACTTGTAGGCCTTCTCTGTAATTTAGTTACATAAGGAAGTTCTCTTACTCAGAAGTAATTTCTAATCTTAATGCTAAACATGAATGCTTTATAAGGAAGTGTCACTGTACTCATTACTAGACTCAAACAAGACTGTGTACCTAGTATGCTACTACTAGTGAGTTTTGAAGAATACTTTCTAGTCCTTATTTTGGCTTTTCTCTCCCCACCACTTCCGAAAGGTTATTTGGGCACGCATTCAGCATTGAGCTCTCAGTCGTCTGTTGACAGTGAACTCAGTACCTCAGATGACTCTATCACGATGGGATACAAACTGCAAGACTTGACAGATGTGCTGGTTATGGCCCGTCTACAGGAAGAAAGTATGTGAAAGCAATTCATTTTACATTAGGACAGTATCATCTACAACAAGAGGTTTAAAAAAAACTGCACAAATAGAGGCTGAATAACATTTTCCTTTTGTTTTCTCTCCTTATATGTAACATTTTAATTTTGTTTTCTTGCATTATATGTAACACAGTAACATAAATTTTCCACTTAGATTGGGTAATTGAGTAGCCCTGCTGAATAAATTATATTGATACTAGTAAATGATGTGAACAGTATATGTGTAAGGACTACTGTTGCTCTGATGAATGTAAAACCTTTCAGGCTCATTGCAGTTGCTTCTGGATCAAGAGCACCTTTTCAATTTAGGTGATGGTCAGGTGTACAGGCTGATTTGGGGGAAGAAAATAAGTTTGAAAATGAACAGGAGAACAGGTTGGAATAGCATATCTAGTCCTGGGAAAAGTATCTTTGTGAAAAGTGCAGCAAAATTCTGCCAGCTTGTGTAAACTAAAGAAGTATTTTACTAGCTGCAGTGTATGAAACACATATGGAGCTTTTGGTTTCTTACATATATGCACTTCACAGCTAAAAAACTCGTTGAAATCTCCATGGATTTTGTTATGCCCTGAATGTGGGTGTCATGACCTGTAAATATATAAGCAGCTACTTATCAGTATCTAGCTTTCACAACTGTAATTTCAAAGTTCTGAAGTTACTGAGAAGACATGGGGTTAGAGGCATCAAATGCTGTGGCATAAATTAGTGTTTTTTGGTGCTAAAATGTGTCCATCTTATATATTGGGATCTTCAGTTGAGCTGTTGTGTTAGCTTTTGTGTTAGTCTGAAGATGTTTTTGCTTAGGTGGGATTTAAAATGGAAACAAAGTACGGTAACTTGAATTACCCTCTTATTAGAACTTAAACAGGAGCAAATGGACTGGGTGGCTGCTTATTAACAATATTATCCCACTGGAAGACAATCCAGTCAAATAGTGGGGAAGCCAAGATCCATAACAAAAGAATGGATGCAGTGCATGTGTAAATGCTTTGTTGTTGTTGTTTCAACAAATGTCTTGTCAACCTTCCTGCAATTTAAAATTCAACGATTCATTTTAAATGACCACACACATCACTGTAAAACTATATATGTAATCAGGGCTTTCCCCCCAGCCAGAATTCACTGCAATTCAGTTCTGGCACCTCTCAGTTGGGCGCCATTGCCATTATCAGAGAACATGGTAGCATTCATGGTGAGTTCTGGCACCAATCTAGAAATCTAGCACTGTGTATAGTTGTACACAGTGCTAGTACTGTTTGTACAGTTTGTACCTAGTACAGTTTGTAACTATTGTAGGTTTTAAAAGTAGCATAAAATGTGAGCACCTGATGGGAATATGTCATGTTGAATGATTATCTTCCATCTCTAGGGTTTGGAACAATATTTGTGATTGCACCACTGTGATTGAGACAAGCAGTGTATTATGTCTTTGCTTTCTGTTTGGTTTAGCAGTTCAATGGTGGGTCATATCGTAGAAACTTCAGCAAAGATATGTCAGGTAAGAACTATGGGAAAAAACAATGAGCAATGACTGTATCCTTTGTGGTTGACCATACTTTAGGTCTTCGCCAGGATTATGCCTCCAGCTCAGCCTCTGTTTCCCGTCGTAGTTCCAGTGCTTCTTTGCATTCATTGCGCAAAGGCACCTACAGTGACCAGGACTTTGACGCATACAGTCTGGAGGATGAGGATGATGGCTGCTCCTTTTCCTATCATAGTAGCCACAGATACTCACCATCCCCACTGAACTCACCACGGTGCCAGTCCCCATCCACAAACACAGACTTTGGCAGGGCAACAGGCACCCGGATTCACACCTCCCGGAGAGCAGTGCAGAATTCCATTCCAGAAAGGATGAAATATTCTGGGAATGAAGGTATGTGATACACTTGCTGAATCCAACCATGTTTGAGAAGATCACTTGCCTGCAGTGGTTGTGTAAGCGAATACATGGAAGCAGTTGGATTTTTCATTGTCTTTGCATTTCCCTTATAGAAGAGCTAAGGCACAGCATGCCTAACCTGGCCCGAACAGGTCGGCGTTCCTTGGAGTCTGTAAGGAACAGCTGCAGCTTGGAGTCAGATCTGCAGGTTCCCAGTAGTCGACTCTCCAGAATCAATCAGCCATCGGCTGGTATGTTAGCTTTTCTTTCTGTGAATGTTGGTTACTTAACTTAAAAACAGGTAAGACAGAGGTGCTGGTGGGTTGGGGGTTATGATAATCTTGCAATAGACATGCAGCCTGTTCTGGATGGGGTTACACTTTCTGAGAAGTACCTGGTTCGCAGCTTGGAGATGCTCTTGGATCCATCTCTGCAATCTAGTTGTACAATGTCCCTGGGGTGTTGGACCGCAGTTC
Organism: Zootoca vivipara; assembly: GCF_963506605.1. Classification (NCBI taxonomy): domain Eukaryota; kingdom Metazoa; phylum Chordata; class Lepidosauria; order Squamata; family Lacertidae; genus Zootoca; species Zootoca vivipara. The sequence goes on from NC_083294.1 coordinate 29,418,000, forward strand.
ATTCATGATTGTCATCTCCTGGTTTGATTATTGTAATGTGCTCTATAATGTGCAGAATATAGCTGCTGTCCAGAATATAGCTGCTAAGGTTTTGTCTAGAGCCAGGAGATGGAACATGCCATCCCAATTTTTACCAACTCATTTGGTTACCAATTTTGTGTCTAGGATCAGTTCATGCTTGGTCCTAAACAGCCTGGAACAGGAAATCTCAACAATCACCTTCTTCCATAAAGCATTTTTTGATAATTCCACTTCACTTTTGAAGCACTTCTTTCTGTCACTGCATTGATAATTAGGAATGAAAACAGGGCCTTTTCTGTTGTGTCACTCAGTCTGTGGAATTTCCTTCCATGAGAGGTGCATCTGACTCCTTCACGGTCTGCTCTTAGGATGGCATTGAAGCTTCTTCCAGTGGGAGGTTTTCAGGAATGAACTTTAATGTCTATCCTTGGGGTTGTTTGGGGGAGGGGGTGTCCTGGTTTTTTTGTTTTGTTAGTGTTTTATTTAAAATTTTGTAATCCTGAGAAGACAGGAAATAAACTTTGTAAATCTTTTTGTGGTCTCACTTGTGCCTTTTCTCTCACCCCACTTCAAGGTCTGGCTCCAAGTAAGCTCCGCTATTCCTCGGGTGCTGGGAAGTCACCCTTAATAGTCCGACAGCCAATGAAAGCAGGTTCTTGTGCCAGCAGTCTCATAACACCACAGCAGCCCGTTAGAGCTGCTGGTTTTGGCAGTACTATTGGCAGAGTTCGAAAGCTACAGTCTTCCACACAGCATCCATGTTCTGCTGGTGGTGGCAGTTCGGTGGCTAGAAGCAATAGTATGGCCACAGGAGCAAAACATGCCCTTCCAAAAAGTAGAACGTCCGTTGGGGGAACACCCTCCCTGAAGAGCAAGTTGGCACAGCCAGCCAAGAGGTAAGAGGTAAAAGCTTTAAGTGCAAAGTAAAAAAAGGATGCTCTGGGCTTGTGCCCTGAGAATTAAAAGTATCTGTGCTGTTGGCTTGGTTGGGATAGCAATATTGGCTTCTAATATTATTTGCATTGGAGTCAGGACTCCCAGAGTTTTGCTCACCACAGCAAATGCCCATCACCCTCAGGCAAGAGTCCAAAGGAATTCTCCTAGTTCTGGAGATGCATTGTGGGGCAGAATGATCCCTACCTCCTCAGCTGAAAAATTGGTAACTTTTTTTAGTGCTACATGGCCAGCTGCTTGGAGCATTTGGCAAGTACAGACGCAAAGCAAGCTTCTGCCTCCTGTCCACTTCCAAGATGGAAGTTTGTTTCCAACTTCATGACGTCTCAGGGACACAGTGCAAAATCAGAGGCAATGCTTGATTTGTGGTTATATGATCCTGGCATCAACAATTTTTTTGGCTCACCAAGGCCGACCAAAATTTGTGGACCAATTGTGATAATTTCCTTCAACTTTAGAGGAAAACGCAGAAGCTCTATCGGAATTCAGTGGAACTTCCTTCTGAGCAGTCAGGTTTAGGGGCAGTGTGTTAAGTTTATCTGCTTCAACCATGAAATGAAAAAAGGCAAACATGATGTGGGATTGAGGAGTGATCATTCTGTGATATTATGGCAGTAGACAAAGCTGTATTGTAACTTTTGAATGAATGTTTTTGTGTTTTTTTTAAAAGGCCTAATATGAGCATGGAGGTGGATGTGAGGGCAGGTGCTTGCAGCAAGAGATTAGGGAGTTATTACAGTCGCGAGTTGCTGTTACTTTTACTAATTCTGAACCGACTTATTGGGTGAAGTGCTGTCTGCATAATTCTGTTCTCAACAAGCAGTAAGTGGCTGTAGTAAAGGAAGATTGCTTGGTATATGTGAAATATATGGTGCTTAAACCATCTATTTTGAGGTTGGCCTTGTGTTGCTAGTGCACAGGGAAGAATCCTGGTACTTGGGTAGCTACAGGGATGTTGGGAAGCATGAATGTTTTAAAAGCCAGCCAATGTACTTTTGTTTGATGACATTTATTTCAGCAGTAGAGCACTCTGATATGGCAACCACTGTATCACCTAGGATTTCCTATGTGACAATCAAGGTTCCATGTTTGTGCAGCATGCCTGGAAAAAAATCACCCCCTGTGAAAAGACTGCATTTTTAATTGAACAGATAAGAGTACTGCTCAATACCTAATGTTTCTCTTTGGTGGATATAAGAGAAGCAGTATACATTGTAGTAGGGAAAGTTGTGTTATGTCTATTTTGCCGCATATCAGTTTTCTGGAACCATCCTTCCCAACACATGCACATGCAGTAAAACACATTAACACCTGTTTTTCTTGCAGCTGTGTAGACGTCCTGAGCACATTTGGGGAGAAAGCTAGTTTTCTTTGTGCTTGGAGGTTTTTAATACAGCAGAGCATTCAAACATTAAACTTCTTGCTGTACTTTAGTAACAGATACAGCACATACAGCTCTTAATCTATTACAGTAGCATGTGGCTACTCCTCTAAAGTACTTAATTTTTGTATCCCAGCAGATTTCCGAAGGCCAGTGTTTCTGCTGATGACTCTTGGAAAGAAGGGTGCTTCTGAGCCAATGTGAAGATACTGATAAAGAGTGACTGGTTGGTTTGGGAAATACAGTGGTACCTCGAGTTACAAATGCCTCAGCTTACAAACGCCTCAGGTTACAAACTCCGCTAACCTGGAAGAGTTACCTCAAGATGACAACGGAAATCGTGTGCCCTGTTGGTGCAGTGGCAGCAAGAGGCCCCATTAGTGAAAGCACACCTCTAGTTAAGAACAGTTTCAGATTAATAATGGACCTCTGGAACGAATTAAGTTCATAACTAGAGGTACCACTGTAGTTGGACCAAGAGCCCAGCTGGCTGGGCAGGAGGATCTTAAAAGTCTACTTATCTTTAGCATCAGTGCACCTGAGCAACAGAGATATTTTTCTGAATTCATACCACCTCTTTAAAAGGTAAAGGGACCCCTGACCGTTAGGTCCAGTCGTGACCGACTCTGGGGTTGCGCGCTCATCTCGCATTATTGGCCGAGGGAGCCGGCGTACAGCTTCCAGGTCATGTGGCCAGCATGACAAATCCGCTTCTGGCAAACCAGAGCAGCACATGGAAACGCCGTTTACCTTCCCGCCAGAGCGGTCCCTATTTATCTACTTGCACTTTTGATGTGCTTTCAAACTGCTAGGTGGGCAGGAGCTGGGACCAAGCAACGGGAGCTCACCCCGTCACAGGGATTCGAACCGCCGACCTTCTGATCAGCAAGCCCTAGGCTCAGTGGTTTAACCACAGCGCCACCTGGGTCCCTTACCACCTCTTTGCCTTTGTTATATTTCAGTGGTAGAAATTGACAGCCTTTATTTTGCTTTAGCCGTTATATTCTTATTGCTTTGTACTTGGGAATATAGAAAGCTTCCTGATTACACTTGAACATTTGTTTGAACATTCCCCTCAAGGGGTGAAAGACGAGCACAGGATAGTGCCCCTATGGCTATAAAAGCATTTGATTTTGTGGGGGTTTCCCTCCCAAAAAGCATCGAAAGAAGTAGAAATAATTAGAAATTACAGTGTCATATGGGGTACATTAACTTTTCTAGCAACTTTTAAGAGGTTTTCTAATTATTCCAAGTATGGGTATCTCAGTTACTTTGATTATAGTAGTGGTTGAAGCTGGTTTTTGATCATGTTTAGTTGTTTAGTCGTGTCCGACTCTTCATGACCCCACAGAGATATTTTTCTGAATTCATACCACCTCTTTGCCTGTTATATTTCAGTGGTAGAAATTGACTGCCTTTATTTTGATTTAGCTGTTATATTCTTATTGCTTTGTACTTGGGAATATAGAAAGCTTCCTGATTACACTTGAACATTTGTTTGAACATTCCCCTCAAGGGGTGAAAGACGAGCACAGGATAGTGCCCCTATGGCTATAAAAGCATTTCATTTTGTGGGGGCTTCCCTCCTAAAAAGCATCGAGAGAAGTAGAAATAATTAGAAATTACAGTGTCATATGGGGTACATTAACTTTTCTAGGAACTTTTAAGAGGTTTTCTAATTATTCCAAGTATGGGTATCTCAGTTACTTTGATTATAGTAGTGGTTGAAGCTGGTTTTTGATCATTGATAGTACACACTCCCAAATAAATATATCAAAACACCAAGACTCCTGTGTGGTTTCTTGAAGGCCGGCTGTGTACCCTGCAGTGAATTCATGTGTACCTATTCGCTCTTTTCCTTATATTTTACCTGAGTAATGATAGTCTTTGGTGTATTATTATAATTTTATTATTTATGAAATTTGTATGATACCGTTCATCTGAAGGTCACAGGGAGAAGTACAAAATGAGAACACAAAATACATAAAAACAAACCAATAACCCCCAAACCCATTTAAAATGCCATAGACTCCTTACTCAGCCTAAGTCCTACCGTGTTTCCCCTATTTTTAGACGTAGTCATAATATAAGCCATAGCAGGATTTTAAGCGTTTAGGAAATATAAGCCATACCCCGAAAATAAGCCATACTCCGCGGAGCGAGACCGCTGAGTGCCCCAGCCAGCCAGTGGGACCCAGCACGCTGGCAAGAGGAGGAGAAGCAGAGAAAGAAGTCACAGCGAAGAGGGATGTCTGGCAAGCGGCGTGGGCTGCCGCCGAACAGGGCCACTGAGGGGGAGGCAAGGGTGTGCGCGGATCCTCCGGGGCCCCCGCAGGCAGAGCTCAGTGCCGGACCTTGCGCTGGACTCCTGAGGGGGGGAAGGAGAGGGGGCGCGAGAGTCACACTGCTTTTTGGCGGATGCCGCTGCGCGAAGCAGCTTTCCGCGTCTCGGGATGGAGTTGCGGGCGAAGAGGCGAACAATGTGAGGCTCGAGGTAGGCAAGACGGAGGGGTTAGGAGAACAAAAAGGCTGGGCAGCAGGCGGCTGCATGCACCGTGGCCTCGAGCGCAGGCTGGGGAAGAGGAGGCGAAGGAGGCGCGCTCAGTGGGGGTTGAGGCATGGTGGAGTGCCCCGAGCCTCTGGGAGCCGGCAGGAGGAGGAGGAGGCTTGCCGGGTCGTCACCCAGCAGCGTGCGTGGAGCGCCCCGAGCCTCTGGGATTGTTGTTGTTGCTGCTGGCTGCCGGAGGCTCGGGGTGCTCTGCGCGCGCTGCTGGGTGACGACCCGGCAAGCCTCCTCCTCCTCCTGCCGGCTCCCAGAGGCTCGGAGCACTCCACCATGCCTCAGCCCCCACCGCACTGAGCGCGCCTCCTTCGCCTCCTCTTCCCCAGCCTGCGCTTGAGGCTGTGACGCCAGGGACGAGCGTGCACTCCTCTCGCTGCTGCTGCTGTCCGGGAGAGTGACGAAGCTGAGCGAGATTCCCCCCCCCAGTCCCGTTCCCGGTCCCATGGGGAGGCCTGACATCACCGGGGCCGGAATATGCCCCCCGCTGCCTCTGGCTTCAGCCCCTGCACGCCTTCTCCCGGGGAGCCTCGGCGCGGCGCTTTGCAGGCGGCCCCGGCGGGAAGCCTGCAGCTACGGCGGCGAAGGCGCCTTGTGTGGAGACCCGACCTACCGGGCCATTTGCACGCGCCGCAGACGGGAGCGCATCAATTCCCGCAGGTTGCGTGTGCTCGCCCTGCCTGCTCTCTCCGCAGCCCAGAACCGGCGGCTGCTGCAGTGCAGAACGCTTCGAGAGCCCAGCAGCGCCGCGGAGCAGAGAGCCTGCGAGGAGGGAGAAGGAGCAGTAAGAGAAGGAGGAGGAGGACTCCTCTGTGCTGCTTGGCGGTGGCACATTAGCAGCACGGTCATGGACACCCCGGGATAGGGGCCCTTCCTGACAGGGTGGCTGCGGCCCCTCAGCGCAAGCTGAGACCCAGTGTCGACGGGGTGCCCCCTCCCCAGCCCAGCCTGCTCCATCTGAACGCGGGGAGGGAGGGAAGGCATGGGCGTATGTGTATGTGTGTGTGTGTGTGCGCACACACACGGTCCAGCCCGCCACAAGTTGTAATACTGTATTTTACAAGTACTGTAATAAAAACAGTAATAATTTTTTTTTAAAAAAAGACATCCCCTGAAAATAAGACACTGTGTGTTTTTTTGAGGAAAAAAAGTTATAAGACGGTGTCTTAAAAAGGGGGAAACACGGTAGTTCTAGAAAAGGGTTTTTGCTTAGCACCTAAAGATATGTATTGAAGGTGCTAGACAAGACTCTGTGGAGAAAGCATTGCATAAGTGGGAAACCACTGCAGAAAAGGCCTGTTTTCATGTTGCCGCCCTCTGGAACTCTTGTGGAGGAAACACACAAATAAGGACCTCTGACGATTGCAGAGTCTGGGTTGGAGTATATGGGAAGAGGTGGTCCAAAACTTTCTAGGACAAACCCAGCAGTTTGAATTGAACATGGAAACTAATTGGCAGCCAGTGCAGTCGGGCCACGATTGGTATAATATGCTCAAGCTACCTTGCCCTTGAATTCTGCACCAGCTGAAGTTTCTTACTGTCTTCAGAGGCAGCCCCACATAATGTGCTGCAGTAATCTAGTGTAGGTATTACCACATCTGAAAGCAGAACAAGTGCTTGATGTTTCTCATATCAGATACTAAAACCCTCCTTTTCTGCTTTTTGTACAACTCTTTATATTTTACTGTTTTTAATGAAGGAAATTGAATTTTCAGCTAAATCAGTGCCTGCTGGTGCCTGCTATAAATACAACACAATCATACCTGGGAATGCAAACTGGCCTGCCACTCCTAGTTCCTGCCACCAATGTGACTTGATATTGTAGTTAATAAATGTGAAGGGGCTAAAGTTCTTTTTCAAAAGGGTATGTGCACAGAGTGGGGCTGTATGGTTTCTTTTGTAAAACAAAACAAAAAACCCTTCCCCTATGAATTCCCAGGAAAAGACCTGCATTTGGTGTAAGTCTGTGGGGAAGTTAATTATATGTAGGTATTCTGCAGGAGGAATATTGCCCTCAAATAATGAAAGCTTTTACTTCAGTATTTGTATATTAATGGTGTCACTGAAATGGCAGCAGCTGAACTCACTATTTAAATTTAGCATTTAAGTGGGATGGCCTTGTTGGTAATAAACCTGAACCAGTAATTAACAGTATCTTGCACCTAAGAGCTAACTAATAATAAGCAGAAGAGTGGAACGGACAGTCATGCTTGTAAATAAAGCTGGACTTAGCCTAATGTAACAAAAATAACAAAAGAGGATGTATTCATACAAAACAATGCTCAAAGGTAGAAGAGCATGCCAACTTAAGTACTAGTGACTGCCCATTTATAAAAATAAATCTGTTTTCAGCTATTGTATTGCCAAAAGCAAGATCTAGACTAAGCTTAATATACCGTCAATCCAGACATTTGAGGGTGAGGCGCAACACATCACAGATGCACATTCCAATTGGAGAAGCAGACCTACAATATAGTTCTACAACACTGCCAGCTTGTGCAGTATGTTCTTTATATTCTAACTTTCATGAAGTCTCAAGGCAGAGAGATACAGAAGGTATGCTTTAGTGGAGATTCCAGCATTGAAGGGGGTTTGACTAGATTACCCTCAGGGTCCCTTCCAACTGCTAAGTTATGATTCCAACTGTACATGTACCTCAACCCTTCTAAGGCCTAGGCAAAGAGGTATGTCTTCATGTGATAATGGAATAACAATTATAAGGGCATAGGATCACTACTAAGAATGTCGTTGTTAAAGTAACTGGAATTAAGCTAGAAGTAGTAAAATCTCCCCTCCTCACAAAAGCTACTTTTGCAGTGATAAGTTTTAAAATTGAAGTGTGACAGTTTGAAGGTTATTTGACCATGCATTGGTGTGTGCTTCAGTAATTTACAGGCCACTTTCCTTTTTAAAGCAAGCATCTTGCAGAATACAGTGAAAGTTCCTCAGAAGCGTTTTAACATACTGTGTGACTTCCACATATATCTACCATACACAGTCCCTTTCTCAATGCACTACCTATAGCTGAGATGATCCCATGTTACATTTCTAAAATTTTAATGTCATTCAAGAAAAGCAGTACGCTCCCCCACAAAGGTTCACATCAATTATTTGTACAATATGTTTATTCAAACAGATTAACTTTATTTTACAATGCATCAGTGTATTTTTTAAATAGGAAGAAGCTGTTTCTCTTAAAGGTTTTACATAAAGGCAATAAAAATAAGAGAAAATTAGCTGCTACCAACTATTTCTAAGACATGCACAATTAAGTGAACATTGACATGTGCCTGGAAAAAATATTAGGGGAGCCCTTCTCAGATAGCAGGCCCTGGCAAGTGAGGACATGCCCAGGATAGCCCAACTTCTGCAACACTCACCTATGTTGCTGTTGAAAATTACCTCATTACAGAAAAAAGCATTAGTAAAAGAACAGCACAGGGAGAGTGGCAAAGTGCCACCCTACTTTAGGGAGTTGCCTCAGTTCTTCAGTAGCATATAAACCGGGGGGGGGGGGGCTTTAAATGTCCTATGACTGCTGTAACCGGCACAAATCAGTGTTCATTTCCCATATAATTTGTTCTTGCCCTATACTCCCAACACACAAGGATGAAGTCAGCCAAAGTATCTTGTCAGTTTGAGGTCTTGGGGCAACATATGTACAGTATCCCATTGGGACTGCAATCTTGCCTTGCCCACCAACATTTCAAACAGCAGCCCTTTATTTTTAGTGCAACATCCCATAGAAGCTTTAGCTCCCGGGTAGAGTCTGCCACAAAAAATCACTCCCAAGTGTCCAGGAGTGCGCTCAGCATGCATACAAGCTTTGAAATGGCATCCAATTGCATTTGTGCAATCTACCAGCAGCTTACAATGATGTGAAACTCCTGTATGTAATTAGGGCAATGCATGACAGAAGTTTGGGGGGGGGGGGAGAAAGTACTTGATGGGCTGATTCCATGGGAATTTTTTGAGTAAGCCTTAAGCAGTCCTTTTCAGCCTTCTCCCTGCCCCTCCCCCAGATCAGCAGATGAGGATCTCTGTTGTTTTCTGGCCTGTCATCTGACTTTACTCATTGCCTGTTAAGCACCCTCCCCACCCCACCCCCATTCAGAATCAAGTTGACTAATAGCCTATGTTGTGCATGGTGCAAGTGCTCTTTTGCAGGGCTTTGTTCACTGGAGCAATATTTTAGCCCCTTCTCACTGACCCTGCAGGTGGATTCTGAGCCCAAGCACTTTTTCCAGACTGAAAACATTCCAAACCAGGCAGGAGAAAAACACTTAAAACTACACAGAGCAGATACATTACAGCAACATCGAAACATTACACACTTGGCAATCACCCAAGTCACAAAGCAGAGCCCACCGGTGTGCACATCAGGTGGCCACAGGAGGCTCCTCCAAGGACAAGTCACAGCCTGACATGAGTTTAGGAAAGGCACCACTGGGAAAGCAATTGTGGGAGGAGCTGATCACATGCATCTGGGCTACGGTATGTAAACAGGAACCCATTGGCTTCGGTGGTCCCACCCACATTGCCCCCTCAAGGGCCAAAGGATGAACAGGACAAATGACCATCAGCTCTCCCCTCCTCCCAGGAATCAGGACAGTAAAGTGCAAAGCATGGTAATACAGAAGTATGTTTAGACCCTCCCAATGTCAACCACTTTCCTCTTGGGAAGCCTTGCAGTTAAAAGACAAAACTCCCTTCAAGTAGGTAGGTTTAAAAGAAAGATGCCTCCCTCTGGCTTGGGGTCCCACACAGGCCCTTTTGGGGTGATAAGGCAAAAAGACCTGAGCGTCCTGGAAGGATGAAGAGCAAGGAGGTCCATGTTTGTTTTATGAGGGTCGTTCCTTCAGAAATTCTTGCTCACGTGTGCTCTCATGTAGACGTGTTCCAACAGCTACTAGTGGACACAAGGCCACGAGAGCCCACCACAAGCAGCTGACACAATGATGTAAATTATGACCTGTGGAGAAGATACAGTCACTTTAGTGGACCCCCACAACGAAATGTGCACACTGCCCAATAGTTGTAAAGAGAGCCACTCTACATTTCAACCAAGTTTGCCTTAAGTTTCCCTCTTGCTTGGGGGGGGGGTGGCTGTTCAAAGGCAATATTTGTCACTTCTGGACAAAAAGTACTGAAACCCAGGAATTTAAGGGTACCAAAGGCACTCAGAATTGTAGACCTATAGCTTAATTCGCCCTAGCTATAATGTTCCTTCAAAAAGGCCTGGAATGAATGGGGGCATAGGAGAGAGATAAAGAGCACCAGCCACCTGGAGGGAAAAGTACTGCAAAGGACTACACAGAATACCCCAAGAATTCACCTTTGCAGTGCAGGACAGAGGTAAACATAGTTTATTTCATTTTACACTTGAGATCTAGACTAAAGTGTAAAGCCCCCTCCCCCTTTAATGTCTGATGTGTACAACTTACAATGGATACTATGGTGATTATGATGGTGAGCTTGAGGTTCTTCATGCACATCGCTCTAGCCAGGTTTCTGCTGGTTGTTTTGAAAGTGACGGACTATGGGAAAAGCACAGACAAGATTCATGCTATCAGACATCCAACACCACCTTGGCCTTTTGTGGAAATCCATGCCAGTTTCTCCCTAGCCACCCCCTCAGCGTTAGAAACAGATATGAAAGCTAGAAGCTAAATGGCATCTTAATCCTAGGTTATGGGTGCAACAATGGAATGTCTCGGCACGCTTTTTTATAACAAGAATACAAAGCTAAACTGAATGAACTACAGCTAAAATATTATGTTCATTGTTCACATGGTCTAGTAGTCCTTCTCCTGCCCACCCCCCTAATATTCTCAAGAAGGTCTCATCTCCAGTCTTCATAGAGTAGCTGGAAGTGGGGAGACAGAAAAAGCTCCCCCTTTCCTTCCACTCTGCAGTTTTAATCTGAAATCTTAGGTGCAGTACTGCACCCAGAGCTCAGAAACTTCTAGCGCTAATGAAATTCCCTGTCGCAAAATATGCCTATTACAATGGGAGTTTCGAACACTGCATCTCCCGCAAAGCTTGCCCAGCTATTACTTGGTTTTGCAATTCAGTCTCAACATATAAGAATAGGCAAGTTTTAATTTGCTTCCAATACATTCAAATGAACATTTAAGCGGGTCTAGTTGTCATTACTCTCTCCTAGAATAAGCAACCCTTCTGCAAGGATTACTCCCCCCAGAAAGATGCCTCAACCATTAGAAGCACCTGGCCTCAGGGTCAGAACCATTAATTGGGCCCTGTTTTGCACACTGGAGAATTTGAACTCCACTTTGGAGTGTATAATCCATTCACAAATTACAGCAAAAAGTGATCCTGTCCATTTGTCTGGTTCTTCTTTTCTGATCCTTGTGATAATTTCCTATGCCCTGAACAGATAATGTTCTCAATCTCTTCCTGCTCTGCACCATGCAACGGCTTTCTCACCCTCAACTTGCCTTTCGCATAGGACCAAAACAAAAAACAGCCTAGCACCAGGATAAATTCTGGCATGAGGAGGGTCATTACACTGTCTTGGTCTGGAAGCTTCTCTAGACTGCGCTCTAGAGAAATCCTCAAAATGCACCCACTCTTCACTTCTCTTAGTTTTATTTCCGAACACACATTTCTAATTTACACTTGGACTATGGAGGGTCTAGCTATCCAAGGACAGCATCTGGCAACCTCCATTCTGCTGTTTTGTTCTGCCAAGCTAAAGTTCTGCTAGGTTAAACAACATCCTATTAAACATCCACTAATTTTGTTCTGAACACCTAGGTTAGGAGGTCTTGTGTGACCTGAAAACATGCAAAGTATGTTCTAAGGAGTGGCTGCTCTGAGAAAAAGCATCACCTGATTTGCTCACCTCCCAACCCCACATCTGTATGCTACTTCTTTCAAAGCATTTTCTTAAGATGGAAACGCAGCAAAAGCCTATGAATAAGTTTTCTCTTTTAATCCTGGCTTTTTTTGCATGCATGTTATACGTACCCTGAGAACCCAACCAATTCTCCCACCAATTTCAGAACTTACCGAATCCACAAGATTTTCAGTTTTGTCTATCAGCAACTCCAGCTTTTCTCCCCTTTGAGCCACCAGATCTGGGATGAAGAAAGGCTACAGTGAGAATCCTAGTGGGGAGGATGTTAGCTGAACAGGCGGCTTATCCTCAAGACCACAAACAGTGCATAACTGCATGGCCATTGTACTCTTGATCTCTGCGGCAGGTATGTGGTGGGTTTTACCCTACCTCAGAGCAAGATCTGCAACAGCAGAGCACAAGGCAAAGGGGCTAGCAGCACAAGGGTCAGCTCCATACCAGTTTCAGGGCGATGGCAGACTGCAAGTAGAACAAGCAGCTTATATTTTGTCCTATGCAACCTTTTTGCCAGGTGAGTCAGCTGTACAAGAGCTGTGTAAGAGTGTGACAGCCAACATAGAGAGCCACCCCTCCTTTCCCATACTGATCTTTCCCACAACAAAGCAAGGTCCAGGCAGAAGCACAGCTATGCTATTGCAAGAAAGGGACACTCATTGCACCCAAGCAATCTCATCCTCAGTACACATGCAGGACCTTGCACCATCTTTATGCCAATGAGCGCTACAATACCTATGTTGCGGACCATGATCCCTTTCAGCTCGTCCACCTGGGCCTGTGTCTCTGCCACCTGGTCAGGGCCCTTGTTCTCTGAGTGGTACTTCTGCATGAAAGGAAGAGCAGATGTAACAAATTTCTGGTTCTTGCTTAATTTGATGAAGCAAGAGAAAGTAAAGTCTCTGTAGAGCAATCTGAAAAGTCCAACAGGATCCTCTCATAAAAGGAACTATCCTCAGCATTAAGAGCTGGGCAGGGTGACCCTCAGCTCCACTTTAGTTGCTTCTTCAGCCCTCAAACAATTCCTCTCTGTGCTTCCCAGTACTGTAACTTAAAGGAGGTTTCCCTCTACTGGCTGATCTGAGGTTTATCTGCTCAGCATTTAGCCCCAAAATTCCTAAGCTCTGTTTCAGGGCAGATCAGCACCCTAAGTCCTGAATACCAGCCAACAGAAGAATCTGCTTAAAGCATTGCTGCACAAGTTACTGCAATCAGGACAAAACAGAAATGCTCTCCGTCTGAGGTCCAACCAATCCAATGACAGGGCGACTGCCTGTTTTGGATTAGATTTCCACTGAAATATCAGGTTGGGAGTGCTCCTGATGTCCAAGCAATGACAGTAGCCAGAATACTTTTGCTCAGGTTTGATTGTTGTGCCTAACCCTGAAGATCATGGGGCTTGCGAAAGTTACACATGCCTTTGTTACAGCTGGGCTGAATTAATGTTAACATACCCTTTATGGGGCTGCCCATGAAGATCATCAACTAGTCCAAAATGCTCTGCAAGTGTTCTGTTGTCATGTTTGGGGAGCATGTTATTCCCAAACTGTACCAATCACACTACCTACTTGTTCATTTATAAGTGCAATTCAATGAGTTAGTCATTGTCCTTAATAACTTAAGCTACCACACTGAAATAACTACACAAACAATAAAACCATATGAGCTCCAAGATAATTTCATGAGGTTCCTACTTCAGAGTTCTGCCATCGCCTTGAATGGCTTCTTTTGCTGCATGCTTTCAATTTCTCTGCTGCATAGGATTATCCTTGTTTTCGTCTCAGTTATTTTCAGTGTTAACTTTAGGTCAGTTACTGCTTTTGTACTTTTTATGTATTTGCCTGCAATTCTTGATCTAAAAGATTGTTTTATTATTTTTATTAATTCATTATGTTAAGCTGTATTTTTAATTTATTGTATTTAGTCTTGTTGTTGAGTTGTATTTTAACTAGTTGTTTTATATTTGGTGTTAGCCGCTCTGAGCCCGGCCTTGGCTGGGGAGGGCGGGGTATAAATAAAATATTATTACTATTATTATTATTACCTTGAGCACCTCAGTTCTGGAGGTGGAAAGGCAGAATCCAAGAATCTTCCTCAGAAACACAGCCATGCAAGTTCTTCTAAGAGCAGAGTTTACAGTACCCCCTTTTACTATAATGCATGCAAAGAAGCTATCTTTTGAGGTTGAATAAAAATTCACTGCCAATTTTAAATAAAAGAAGTGTGTCACCAGTATTAGAAGCCTGGGGAGGCCCTGATTTAGCTACAGGATAATTAGCCAAGCACAGACCTATTCCTCAACATCATGTGGTCTATAGTTGAATGCTGTGTCCAGCAGACTGATATCAATAAACCTCACCAGCTGTGCAGCCAGAACACTGGAAAACTCGCTGTTCATGGCGTATGGCAGAGCTGTTTGTGCACGGGAGCCATAGGTGGTCTGAAACCGCTTCTTGATTTCATTCAGGAACGTGAAAGCTCTGGAGCGCTCGAAGTCCTAAAAGCAGAACAAATTCATCGGAGCAACAAATGCACTTAGGATAGGTGCATTAACAGCTATGACCTGTGACTGCAAAACAGAAACTCAGTGTACATGGGCAGTACAGTGGTACCTTGGTTTAAGAACAGCTTAGTTTATGAACAACTTGGATTAAGAACTGCAAACCCGGAAGTAGGTGTTTTGGTTTGTGAACTTTGCCTTGGAAGCAGAACATGTTTTGCTTCCTGTTGAGTGTTTTCCATTTGTAAACTGAGTCCCCCGCTGCTATGGGAAAGCACACCTTGGTTTAAGAACGCTTTGGTTTAAGAATGGCCTTCTGGAATGAATTAAGTTCGTAAACCAATGTATATCTAAACAGGAGGTGCTGGGGACAAACCACAGGGCCAGCTGGAAGATGGGGCCCATAACATTTTTTGTTCTCCAAACAAAATAACCTCAGAACACTGTCACAGCAAAAATTTGCCAGAAAGCTATTTAAGCAGAAAGATGGGGGTACAAAGCAAAAGCAAATTCTCTCATTAGCCACACTAGAGTCTTCGATACAAACAAGATGCAAGTAAACCTGCAAAGACCTAGATAGAGATGAGAGCTGGAGGGGAAGAAGCTGCTGGTGGAAAAAGGGCCAATATGTTTTCATGCAGCCAAGCATGCCCACTTCTTAAACCTTAACTACAAGGCCTAGATTGCACTGTGGGGGTGGGGCTGCTGCACATATTCCGTGTGTAAAGTAAGATCCAGCCCAGGGGTGACTAACCTGTGGCCTTCCAGATGCTGATGGACTTCATCTCCCACCAGCCCCAGCTACTATGGCCAAGAGTCAGTGATGCTGAGAGTTGTAGTCCAACAACATGTGGAAGGCCACAAGATAGCCACTGCTGGTCTAGACCAGGCATCCCCAAACTTTGGCCCTCCAGATGTTTTGGCCTACAACTCCCATGATCCCTAGCTAACAGGACCAGTGGTCAGGGATGATGGGAATTGTAGTTCAAAACATCTGGAGGGCCAAAGTTTGGGGATGCCTGGTCTAGACCTTGCTCTACATAATGAAGCTATGCAGAAACTCCACAGTATTTGGGCCCCAGTGGGCATTTCCAGCAATCACCTTCAAAGAGCACGGAAATACATTTTTGTCCTACGTACTTACATCATCAGTGATGCAGAGGTATATAATCCGGTCCTGGCAGATGTAATGAAACAGATAGCTAGAGAAAGAGAAGATACCAGAATCATGTTTAAAGAAGTAGGTGGGTATAGATTTTGACACAACAGCTACTAGGTCATATGTTGCCATACACTCAATGGCATTTCAAGCACACAGGTCTAAATTCGTACATTAGAAAATTCCTTCTGCTGACAACCAGACCCCATTAATTCAATGTCTCAAAGAGAAGACAGCCAACCAATTCCTCAAAACATGGAGAAAACTTGAAAACAAAATTAACTGAAAACAAAGCTATATTCACATGGTGCAAAATTACGGAATTTTGCAAAATTACAAATTGCATGGTGCAATTACTGAATAGCACAAAACACAAAGCAGAAACATCAAACATAGCCACCATTCCAAAATGGATCCAAACAGGCAAGGCTATTGCTAGCACATTTTCATTTCACACAGAAGTTAGAACTCCCATCCTGACACTGATTGGGGCACAACTACTTAGCATCAATCATGGCAAAGTATTATTTTACCCCAAAGCATTCCCTGGACTCAATCTGTAAACTGGTAGTTGGGAAGCTAGGAGCTCATGAGAAGACTTCAACAGAATGAGAAACCCTACCATTTATAGTTCTCTGTAAGAACTGTGGATAGTGCAACTTCCCTCATGCGTTTGAATTAAATCACATGAATGCAAACTCTTCTACAAAAATGCAGGGGTGAGAATAATAATAATAATAATAATAATAATAATAATAATAATTTGTCCATCTGACTGAGCCATAGGTGCCAACTCCCAGACTGAAAAATCCAGGATCGGCAGCGGCACGGCACTGGAAGTTGCACCGCGGCTATTTTGGAACTGGGCAGAGCAACACCGGAAGTCACTTCTACGCATGCTCTGACCATTTCCAAAATGGCTGCAGCACCAGAAATCGCTTCTGCGCATGTCCAGAGACTCCAGACATGTGCAGAAGGAGCCTCCCCGGGCAGGTAAGAATAGGGGGGATTTACGGGGTTTTTTAAAATCCAGGCTGCCAGCGGGAAATGGCTGGAAAAAGGGGGTTTCCCAGGGAATACGGGAGACTTGGCAGCTATGGACTGAGCTGCCCCAGTAACTCTAGGCAGCTAAAACATTAAACATTAAAAAAAAACCTTTCCTATACAGGGCTGCCTGAATTTGTGCAGTTCTTTATCTCCTTGACATCTGATGGGAGGGCATTCCCTAGGGCAGGCACCACTGCCGAGTTTGCCCTCTGCCTGGTTCCTTGTAAGTTCACTTCTCACAGTGAGGGAACCACCAGAAGACCCTCGGAGGAGGACCTTAGTGTAGAGGCTGAATGATGGAGACGCTCCTTCAGGTATACAGGGCCAAAGCCGCTCAGGGCTTTAAAGGTCAGCACCAACACTTTGAATTGTGCCCGGAAACTGTTTTCTGCCTAAGGGCTGTATTTCCTTCCAAGCCACCTTCCAGGATTTGCATGCTATTGGTGAGTGCAGCCAGAGGCAAACATGTGGGGAGCAATACATGTATTTTTTACATTTATACAGTGAGTTTGTACACACACTACTCTCCTTCCTCCATTCAGGTAGGCAAGAGTTAAAGGACCTGTTCCAGCCAGGCAAAAACACTCAAGAAGAGTGTGAAGCAGGGCTTGTGAAAGGCATGGCCTGGGGACAGCCCTTAGGGCTATATCTGGCCCCCGGGTCTTATATTCCCCACCCCTGCAATATTGTGTTGTTGTTGTTCGTAGTAGAATAAAAGAACACAAAATGCAGGTTAAGAATAATATTTTTTAAAAAAATCAATCCCCCCTCCTACAACACAATTAAAAGGGTATTGGATATTAATTAGCCAAAGGCCTGATTAAAGGGTACAATTCTGCCTGGTGCCTAAACATTTATTATGGAGGCACCACTCAAATCTCTCTGGGAAGAGTATTCCACAAACGTGGACCTACTGCAGAAAAGGTCCTTTCTCAAGTTGCCACCCTCTGGACATCTCATGGAGACACATGAAAAAGGGCCTCAGAGGATGATCTCAAGGTCCAGGTAGGTTCATATGGAGAGAGGTGGTCCTTGAGATATTGATAGCATCAATTCTCTTTGATTAAATAACATTTACATTTACATTTACATAACGTAAGCAGATTCAAAGCTCCAGGAGACAGAACTGAGAACAGTAGTTCATGAAAGGAGTCTCCTCTTTAGGTCATTTGTTCCAGTGCTGCTAGATAAACACATGGTCATATACTGATCAAGGCAGGCCTGCCCCTAACCACTGCTCTAGTTGGAGAGCATAACAGAATGGATATGGGAAGCATTCCTAGATCAGCTGCATATCACCTGAGACTATCACACCAACCTTTTCATGAGCAACCACCACCATCCCATCCCACTTTATTTCCTCATCTGCAACAGATCCATTTCTCCCACCCTCCCACTTCCTTTCTCCCCAGGGTAGTACTCACTTTCCATGGGAGTAGGTGAGTTTGTTGTTCTCAGAGGGTATTTTAGCCAGGATCTGCTCCGTCACCTCCAGGAAGTTTCCTCCACACCAAGCGTGTTTGGCCAGGATCGTGGAGCCCCTGGCTACAACAGCAAACAGGATAGCCATGGCTGTAGGCTGGCTACAAAGCAAAAAAAAAAAAGCATAAAGAAAATGGTTGCCTAACAGAGCAAAGCACACACACCACACCTCAGTCGCTGCCCCATCTTCTTCAGTGTGCAGCCAAGAGCAAGAGAAACACAAAGCAACAGAGCATTGGTGGTTCCACACTTTTCAGATATCTTGCAAACCACAGCCAGTTTTAACTATCATCGGCAGAAATCCACATTTTAGATAAGCAACATCACAAGAGCTGCTTGCAACAATTATTTCCCCCCCTTTCCCCTCACCCAAAGTCTGCAACACTTGCATTCACTCCTAAGAGCTTTGCATTCTGAAATTAATAGTTCTTGCAGGACACAAGGAATGAGGGACCAAAATGAGAACATAATTGTTGCTGCAGTGGAGGGAGGGAGAAGATGCTCAGACCTGCAGACACCTCTATTGAGAGCTGGCGCTAGGCACCATTCAAGTAAAACAAAATGCAACAGCCCCACAGAGCATCATTATATTTGATCATCCTTGCCTATGTGGCAATCCAAGTGGAGTTTGACTAAGGACTTTCTGAGATCTCTGCAAGAACTCTGAAAATGATTGGCGTACTGCCCTTTTTAGAGTTGTTTTGAGTATCATAAATGCATATGGCTTATTGCCTTAAACAAGAGTCTCATGTTGTCATTCCATTGCAGGTTGTATACAGTGGTACCTCGGTTTAAGTACACAATTGGTTCTGGAAGTCTGTACTTAACCTGAAGCGTACTTAATCTGAAGCGAACTTTCCCATTGAAAGTAATGGAAAGTGGATTAATCCGTTCCAGATGGGTCCGCAGAGTACTCGACCTGAAGCGTACTTAACCCGAAATATGAGTGTAATTGGTTCTGGAAGTCCGTACTTAACCTGAAGCAAACTTCCCCATTGAAAGTAATGGAAAGTGGATTAATCCGTTCCAGATGGGTCCGCAGAGTACTTAAACTGAAAGTACTCAAACTGAAGCATACTTAAACCGAGGTATGACTGTATAAACAAAGTCTTCTCCAGGTCTTTTAAGAGGTTTGTTCACATGTTACTGGTGCTATGTGGAGGTCATGTTTCACCAGGGTGGATAAAAATCAATGATTTTTTAAAAAAAATCAAAAAAATCGGATTTTTTTGATTTAAATCGATTTTTTTGATTTAAATTGGATTTTTTTTTAATAAAATGCTTTTTGAGGAAAACATATTACCATCCAAAGGTTATTCCATCATGAAATAAAGATTAGTTTTTTAATTATGTAGTATAAGGTTGTATATGTTTAATTTTTGGGGTAAATAAATTCCATTAATCCATTCACCTCTTCCAGAGGTTTTTGTAAGATTATTGGGCAGTTTCTCTGCCTACAAGATATTATCACAGGTGCTTGGTTTACTTTTGCAGTTCTCAAAACTGAATTTGACTCAACAGAGATCACATGCCTCTTCTTCACAGCAAAAATGTTATAACATGAACAGAGTTGAGAAAAAGACCTTAATCCTATTGTTCTACAAACCTATGAATACAGAAACAACCCCTTCAGTGCTAAGTTTCAGGAAGTTCAGTGAATAGAATAGAAACAATATTTTTCTGATTGTTTGGACAGTATTTAAGTTTTTCATGTGTAGGCTGGGCTGACAGTCTAAGTTTCTTAAAATATATATATTTTGTTTTTGTTTAGCCAAATTAGTTAACAAACATGGATGTTTGTTTAAGCAAATAACATTTGCGGAAATGTTATTGTTTCAGTTGAATAAATCTATTTAAATTGTTATTATTAAGGTAATGATTATTTTTCTCCTTCCTAAGTACAACAGTAAAGTTGTCCAAATATGAATGATTAACCTATTAAACTGGGGATAAAAAAACTAATATGAAAAGTTGTTATTCTAAAAATCTTCATCTACTTGCATAATAAAGTTATACCAGCAAGAATTAGTCTTTATGATTTAAATCAACTATGATTTAAATCAAGCCTTACTGACTAGTGATTTAAATCGTGATTTAAATCGTGATTTAAATCAGTTTGATTTAAATCAAATCCACCCTGTGTTTCACACAGCAGTGGGTTATTAGTAGGTTCCTCTATACACACCAAGAATTCCTGCCTGGAGGAGTTAACAAGAAATGGGTCTGTCCATCTAGCTCAGTATTGTTCATCCTTGAGACATGTAGAGAATTTTTCTGCAAATTTCATGGTACAGATGCTCAATTATGTATATTTACAGGCAAGTGCAAGGTCCAACTCAGTGTACAGTAAATACCACATCATCGTACACATTAACTAGTCAGGAGGACACAAATTTACATGTTATGCCTTAATCTGCTCAAACTCATATTCATTGACCTAGCAAAGTCTACTTCTTAAGGATTGAATTAATACTGGCTGTTGTCCACAAAGTATTGACTCTAAAGCTCCCTATGAAAGCTTTGAATATATGTGACACTTCAACTGGCCTACAAAGGAATTTATAGCCTGCAACCAATGTCAATTACACGCCTACCCATGGCAAATATGAAGCAGTGCTATTCCAGCTTCAACAACAGTTTTCGGTCTCCCCATGGCATGAACAAAACACCAGGTCATCTCCAGTGATTTTGTGTGTGTGTTTGTGTTGGTAAGCAAAGGAGCACATGATTCAATCCAACTAACCACCTGACCACCTCAAGATGCTTATGGAGCCAAACATCTGGCACAGAAAGAAAAACTCAAACAACGAAGCAGTCACAAGAGCAGTGAGCTGTGGGTCCATAAATAGTGAATAAATTTCAGTTTCCTATAGATACTGCATACATTAAAATTTCCACATGAAACAATCACAGCATTCCTCTTTCCAAAGGTTTTGCAGTTCCAACCACTGAAAGCTAGAGCAAACCTAAAGTGACCTTCCAGCGCTGCTCAGAGATTCCCATTATTTGTTTCCATTGGAATTCAGTTCCTTTATGAAGGAGAGAGAGGAGAGCCACTGAGTACCTCTATACCTGGACCAACACTCATGTTCCACACTCTATGGGTATTCAGCATACATTTCCCTCTCATTCATCTTCAAACCGGTTGAGACTAAACTGTCTACTTTAACTGTTCTCCTCAGGCATGTTGTTTCCAAATTCACACCATCATCCTGTTCTTCAGAACACTGTTGGAAGAATTTCTTATTTTTCTCATATTTTTGAGTGGTGGACAGGAGCTCTGCACCTTCAAAGTGAATGTACCTTTGCAACTAATGCAACTAATGTACACAAAACAACAAGTTAAATGCTGGATTGGTGAGTAAGCTAGCCTTGTCATTGTTAAGTCTTGTCAGTCTTAATTAACTGCACAGTTTAAAAATTATAATAATACAGACTGCTCCAGATGGAATGAGATGCCAACTGGAAACCATGGTGGAAAAATGCAGAGCTGTTTTCAGAGCTTGCCTCCAGGAAAGAAAAAACAAGCATTTTTTTTAATGCAGCAAAAAAACAACCAAACTGCTTTCTCTACTCTTTAAGTGATGTATTAATGTTTGCCTCTTTAAGAGGAGCTGGCATTCAAGAATGCTCAGAAGTACCGGGCATGGCTAAAAGGCACATAATCTGATCTGGAAGGCCCTCCTCACATCCTAGATGTAACAGGCAAAAACCACACTTGCTCAATGTAAGCTTTGCCTTTTTTACTACTATCCATGTCCCATGCTGTTGACCTTGTGTTGAAAAAGTTGGAAAAGTCCCAGGTTTTATTCAACCCTGCTTATTGCACAAAACCTCACAAATATAAGACAGTTTAATGTGGTATCTCCCCACCACCACTTCCTAGCTCCCCAACTTGTTAAAGGCAGCAGCTGTTGCTCAATGTGATCCAGCCAAGAAGGGCCTTTCTTGCATGCTTCCCCCAACAGTTCAAATGCCTTCTCTTTGCCTGGCCAACATCACTTGATTTCTTTTGCTTGTGTTCTAGACCCATATTAAAGTCCAAAGTTCTTTCCAGTCCTTTCCCCTTATTCAGCACAACTGAAAGTCCCCAATCATTTCTTGCACTGGGTGCAGTCATTACCTTCTCAATTAAGTTTTTCAGTTTGGAGGATGTTGCATGATTATTTAAGCAGACCGCAATGTTTTGTTGCTGAGAAAATGCAATTCTTTCTGTCCGCTTAGCAGGGGCCATTGTAATTTGATGTGCTGCATGGTTGTGCAAGTCAGACATCTATGGGAAAGTACCCATGACAATACTGAAAATAAGCTACATATTTCCACCACCCACCCCATTCCGCAATAACAGTCTGTGCTTCACATATCTGCAAAGAGAAGTTTCACAGAAAAGTGGACATTGACAAGTCTCAAAGCAGAAATGTAGAGATTCCGCTGCTTAGAATCTTCAGACTTTGCCTTGAAAGTTCAGCTGGACTTGCTGCCCACTTTGAATGTCAGTCACATATCACAGCATTTCTCAACCGCTGTTCCACGGCACACTAGTGTGCCGCGAGACGCTGGCTGGTGTGCCGCGACATGCGGCGACGAGAAGGGTGATTTGCATTGTCACGTGCCTGGCGGCCGCCAATATTCAACACTGACCCGCCGGAAAGGAAGCCGGCCGGGTCAAGATGCGGGGCGAGCGCAGCTCTCAACAGCCACCACCACGGGAGGGTGGTTTTAGACAAACTTAAAGAAGCTGGCTGGATGAGCTCAACCTGAAACTTGCTGAGCAAAGGATTGTGCTGGCAGAGAAATCAGCGGCTTGTGAAGCCTTATTACAGGAGATTGCAACCAACACAGCAATTGGCAAGTGTTTCTTACAGTCATAATTATATAGTCAATATAGGGCGGCACAGAGTTAAATTTTTTAACTTTTTTAATGGTGGTGTGCCTCGTGATTTTTTTCATGGAACAAGTGTGCCTTGGCCCAAAAAAGGTTGAGAAACACTGGCATATCACACCTAATTGTTATCAACTTCTCCTCCACATTTCCCATTCCTGCCTGGCAGGTACAACGACTGGACTAGGACTGGGGGCTGTACCCAGATTCAAATTCTACTTAGCCATGAAGCTCACAGAATGACTTTGGACTAGTCATTCTCTCACAGGCAAACCTACCACATAGGGGTTTTGGTTACTATAACAGCAGGGATAAAGGCCACATATACCACCTTGAGTTCATTGGAGAGAAGGTGAGATATAATTTAAAAATTAACAGACTTGTAACTGGCAAAAAAATTGGTACCGGTAGCTGATACTCCGACTAGCAATAATTCAAGCTCCTGAATGCATTGTTCAGCACAAATAGGCAGTTACTACCTATCTGGGATCCAGATAAATTATTATAATAGCCTCTCAAGGAAGTGCTTGTTTCAGTGATGTTGCCTCAGAGTATTTCTAAATCCTTCCTCAAAATCTTTTCAATGAAAGCTTCAGTTGAACCCCACCACTAAAACTAAGCTTAAGTAGATACTAGTATTTACTCTGCAAAATTTAAATTGCAAACTCCTTGGAACAAGAACTTGTCCTGTTTGTACTTCATAAGAGGTGTCATGTTTACCAAGAAAGAAAAAAACTTGCTGGTTTGTAAGACACTTGAAAGTTATGAATAAATTTCCTGAAAACATAGTCTGATCTTCTTTACCATTGTCTCCATCTTCCTCCAAGATTCTATGCTGTCTTCTTTCTCCCTATCTTTCCTTTTTGAGAAATTTTAATTTTGTCACTACAGGGGCCTATCCTTTTATGCTCTGTAAAATAAGATGTGCTTTGAGAAGGGCCCTATCTAAACTTGCCTCAAAAGTGAGGAATGTGAGATGGGAAGCATTTCTTTCTGCTTATCATTATAATAATTTCCAGAAGTGTAGCTGTGTTAGTCTCATACAAAAAACAATAACGAAAACAGTTACTCTGCGGCACTATAGAGACCAATGCATTTATTACTGCATATTCTTTCACAGTCCGTAACCCAGTCCATAACCCACTTTACTATTTCAAATATTTCTAAGCTGCCTTTTGTGACTATTGGCTTTCCAAAGCAGCTTGGCATTAATAACAAACACACAACTTGCTTTAAACCAGTGGTTCAAAGCAGATAATGCAAGTCACAATAATAATAATAAAAATTAAATCAACACCAACTAAAAACCCCAGCAGTCATGATAACGATTACTATCTGATGGATGATGATCCAGGAAGCTTCTGTCACAATGTCAACACACACAAAACTCTTCACTGCATCTGCTCATCATATTGCATTGTAACTAGCGGCCAGCACTTAATAAGGCAAAAAGCACTTCCTTTTTTCTTTTAGGCTGTGCACACACTGTATATATTTAAAGCATATTACTCCCCCCCCAAAAAAAAACCATCCTAGGACAGCCACTGTAGTGTGTTTAAGGGTGCTGGGAACCGTAGTTCCCTGAGGCATAACTTACAGTTCCAAGGATTCTTGGGGGTGGGGATTATATGGGTTAAGCAGCCTGGTATCCTCACCCTAGATTTTCTACACGCCCTTTGATCAATGGATAGAAGATACGACAACTCTTGCAACATATGAACGGGTTGCCTTTAGATAAGATTCTGTGTAGATAAATAGAACAACAATTTGGAATGCATTTATAAAAATGATAACAACTTGTTAATAATTTTACATTTGCTGGGATAATGGTCCTACTTTATATACCCATATATCGTATTGTATCACAATTTCAAGTATGTTATTGCTGTTTTCTTTTCTTTCACTTTATTTCCTTACTGTAATTTCCATAATAAATTATAAATGTATTTAAAAACTCACACACATATATACACACACAGAGAGAAAAACAGTGAATTGTATCACAATCTCAAGCTACAGCGGACGTGGTGAGAATCAATGACCCCCCTCCTTTTATTCCCCTAGAAAGAGGGCAGGGGGTGCAAGCGCCCCTCAATACACACAAAGGGAGGGTGCAGACCGACCTTTCCCTGAGGGGGCGTTGCCATAGCGACAGCTGGGGTGGGGGCGTTTCTACCCTGAAGGGAACTCACTGCTCCCTTTCCTCTCGGCAGCCACAGCCAGGCCTCGTAGCAGGGAGGAGGTGACGGAGGTGAGAAAACGAAGGTGAATCCCCATCCCCCGCAATCCCCACAATAACAACAGCAGCAACAGCAACAACCAGGCAACAACCGAGCGCCCGCCCGCCCGTTCCCTACCTGGTTGGGCGCTCGCCCGGAACCCCGTTTTTCTTCCCCGTACCCGCGTCGCGTCTCTCGTAGGACAAGCAAACACAGCACGTGAGCTTCCGCAGCCGACCGCCGCGCGGGATTCTGGGAAATGGAGTTCTACTACCACCCACAGCCACAGCAAACAGGGAGGGCGGAAACAGTTACAAACACACTCCACCCCCACCCCGTGTTCTTGTTGCCTTCTGTTGGAACGCATATCGGAAGTACGGTAGCAGAGTCAGCTCCGGATTGGATCAGCGGATGGCAGTTCCCACCTTCCGATATCTATTAACCCCTTCGCTGCCGCCGAGCTTAAGAATCGGGTTCCTTCCTCAGTTTTTCTGTGGCGGCGCCGAAGTTATTGCGGTTTGTGAACATTCGACTCTCCCACTTCAAACTTTTTTTTTAAAGCTCGAATTACCGCTCTCTGAGGGAATTGGTGCCTGTGCCCCCCTCCCCAAGGAACTACGATTCCCAGTAGCCCTTTGCGCGCGGGCTACTATACTTCGACGCGCCGCCTTTCTGCCGCAGTGGCTGCCGGGAGCTCATGCCTGGTAGGTTGGGCTTTTGCGTGCGTGAGGGGGGTGTGCGCGTGAGCGTCACGTGCGTCACCGCGGCTCCCGTCGTCCTCTGCGCTTGGCGGCCTCGCGGAGAAGAGGATGGGGGACGAGGAGGATGAGAAGAAGCCGCGAGTGCTGCAGATGGTGAGACCGAAGCTCGTGGCGGGGTGGGGGCCGACGACCGGGCAGGCTAAGGCCCCAGCGACAGGCTGACATCCAACAGATGAAACTTTCCTCTGTCCGGGGTTGTGGACGGGGAAGGTGGCCATCTGAACCGGGTTGTTTTTATACAGTACAGCCAACCAATATTTATATTCCTCATATGTGACCCAGTGTGGTCTGCCTAGTTCTTATCTTCTCTCCTGCCTGCTTTTATCCTCTCAGCAACCCTGTGGAGTAGGTTAGGCTGATGGTCTGACCCAGGAGCCCTCTTGGCTGAAACGTGGTGTTTTTTAAAATTTTTTTTAAAAAACTATACCTTGGCCAAAATCCACCCACAACTGGCAACAGGAAAAAGTGTCCTCCCTAACCAGATAATTGTCTCGCTTTTTGCACATGGAGACATACTGCAAGTGTGAAATCAATATATTACCAATACCATTTTGGTATTAAACTTTCAGGAAAGGTGGTATTAAAAGAAATGATGGAAGGGCAATAGCTCAGTGGTAAAGCACATGCTTTGCCTGCAGAAGGTCCCATGTTCAATTACTGGCATCTCCAGGTAGAACTGGGAGAATCTCACCTGAAAGAGCCTGGAAAACCCCTACCGGTCAGTGTAAAGTAGACAGTACTGAGCTAGATGGACCAATGGTCTGACTTGGTATATAGCCACTTATTTTGTTGTCCTTCAGGGACCTTGTTTTCTTTATCTTCACTACTTCTCTTTTAGGTACGGGCAGATGGGACAGATAAGAACTGTGTTACGTTTGTGCTCCACAATGAGGACCACACCCTTGGCAACTCCCTTCGATACATGATCATGAAAAAGTAAGTAAGGGTCCTATTGCCTTCATGATAGGGTGCCGAAGGTGAGGCCAATACATAGGCTGCCTGGGCTAGCCATTAATTGCCTTATGAGGAGCACCTATGCCTGTGTTCCGATGTAGCTGGGACTGCTAAAGGAGTCAGCTAAGTCAGTGGCAGGTTAATTTTGCCCATTCTGAACCTGTGGGATCTGGCTGGTTCAGAAATTTTTGGTTCAATTCAGTATGCGATTAGATGGGACATAGGAAATTTGAGATTAGGAACTGGAGCTGAGCAGAATTACCCTTCGCTAGTCATGGCCGTATTCACTATGAAATGGGGTGGGTGAGGGGGTGGGCGATTATAATTCCAGCTATTTAAGAGGAGACAAAAACTCACTGTAGCTCTTCAAATCTCTGCTAAGTTCCCCACTGCCATTTTAGGTTTCCCAGAATGTCCTGGGATGTGTGTAAGTGTAAGGTAACTACTGCAAAAAAGAGTGTATTTTTCTTAACCCGAAATGCCCCTAACAGCAGCAATCTTAACAGGATGGCTGTTGGATTGTGAAGAGTTGTGGTGAGTTTCCATGCCCAACCAATCAACATGTGCAAGAGAGGGGGCAGTTTCTCCCTTTGCCAAATCGCCTTGGGTTCAAGTGCACTACCAGTTTATCTTAAGACTGTCTTTATCTTCGCTTACTTCCAATAAGCACACATTGCTGATAGTGTTCTTTTTTGGTTGTATTTGGACACTGAGTGACTATGATTTATTGTGAGGGGAATGAACCTAGGCTCCCTGTTGACGCTTCCCCCCTCTTTTCATCCAGAAGCAGAAGATTGTTGCCCACTTAGCAGCTGATTGCAAGAGATTGGGGAAGGAGATAAGGGAGCTAGCTCCCTTCCTGGCCTGCCCAGGCCACAATTGTTGACTGCAGAGAGAGGCTGCTTGTTTCCCCCGCAACATGTGGCTGGCTGATTAGATTATCTCAGGGTGGATAAAAATCAATGATTTTTTTAAAAAAATCAAAAAAATTCGGATTTTTTTGATTTAAATGGGATTTTTTTGATTTAAATCGATTTTTTTTATTTAAATTGGATTTTTTTAAATAAAATGCTTTTTGAGGAAAACATATTACCATCCAAAGGTTATTCCATCATGAAATAAAGATTAGTTTTTTTAATTATGTAGTATAAGGTTGTATATGTTTAATTTTGGGGGTAAATAAATTCCATTAATCCATTCACCTCTTCCAGAGGTTTTTGTAAGATTATTGGGCAGTTTCTCTGCCTACAAGATATTATCACAGGTGCTTCGTTTACTTTTGCAGTTCTCAAAACTGAATTTGACTCAACAGAGATCACATGCCTCTTCTTCACAGCAAAAATGTTATAACATGAACAGAGTTGAGAAAAAGACCTTAATCCTGTTGTTCTACAAACCTATGAATACAGAAACAACCCCTTCAGTGCTAAGTTTCAAGAAGTTCAGTGAATAGAGTAGAAACAATATTTTTCTGATTGTTTGGACAGTATTTAAGTTTTTCATGTGTAGGCTGGGCTGACAGTCTAAGTTTCTTAAAATATATATATTTTGTTTTTGTATAGCCAAATTAGTTAACAAACATGGATGTTTGTTTAAGCAAATAACATTTGCTGAAATGTTATTGTTTCAGTTGAATAAATCTATTCAAATTGTTATTATTAAGGTAATGATTATTTTTCTCCTTCCTAAGTACAACAGTAAAGTTGTCCAAATATGAATGATTAACCTATTAAACTGGGGATAAAAAAACTAATAAGAAAAGTTGTTATTCTAAAAATCTTCATCTACTTGCATAATAAAGTTATACCAGCAAGAATTAGTCTTTATGATTTAAATCAACTATGATTTAAATCAAGCCTTACTGACTAGTGATTTAAATCGTGATTTAAATCGTGATTTAAATCAGTTTGATTTAAATCAAATCCACCCTGGATTATCTGTCTGGAAACTGTAGAAATGGGTCCCTTTCCTTTCCTAAAGAAGCCGCAGAACTGTGAGTTTCTTAGAATTTTGAAGTGTCAGGCATAGCTCTAGTGGCTTTAGCCCAAACGTAGCAGAATTTCCCTGCACAGCGCAGAAGCTAGTTGAGGTGGAAATGACTAGTCGGCTAGACGCAGAATAACTATTTACAGGATTTATTAAAAGAAAATAAAACCAGCAGAGTTTCTGCATACAAAGCAAAGCAAAATAAATCCTCTCTGTCTCTCTCTCTCCAACCATACACAGCACTCCTACTCCTAACACCCAACAAGGAACAACTGTGCTAGCATTCCTAGATAACAGAGTTCAGTGCTGGTCGTTAACCAATCAGAGAGAGTAGTTTCCAGGTCAGGCAGACCTTGGCTTTCTGCCAAGAGTAAATTGGCACTGCCTTGAGTTAATTGTGTGAAGCAAGAATCTGTAAGTTTCTCATGAGAACCAATTAACAGAAACTGAACCCCATAAAAACAGGAGCCCTCCCTTTGCAAGGTGAGCTCAACAACTTTGAGCTGATCCTCAAAAATGGAGCTTTCCCCCTTTGCAAAAAAGATGCGGTCAACTGTGAGCTGACTGCCCCTCAAAATGGGGCTTTCCCCATTTGCATAAAAAGCTGCACAGCTTTGAGATGATCCTCAAAAAAATGGAGCTTTTCCCCTTTGCAAAAGAAGCTTCTTCAAATATTTAACCGGGGGGGGGGGGGCAAAGGCACCTAGGCTTCTAGGAGTTGGCTGCTATGCCTAGGACAATTCAAGAAAGCAAAATATTTTTTTCTTGTTTTTCTACTCTAAAAACTAACCTCCTCTTCATTTCTCCATAGCCCTGAAGTGGAGTTCTGTGGATATAGCATCACCCATCCTTCTGAACGAAAAATAAACCTCCGCATCCAGACCAAAGGTGAAGTGTGCAGGCCTGCTTCTTGGAGGGCTGCTTTGCTAAAAGGCAGTTATTCTTTGTGATTCGGAGACAATATGGAAACTTTTGGGTGAAAACTACACATTTTACTCACGTATAGCAAGAGTCAACATACAATACACCTAGCTAGCCTGATTCTGAACAGAACTAGCCTACGAACTGCATATTAAAGCACAAATGGTCTCTTACAGCCACAGTGCAGCATCTCTGTCAGCTCTGGATCTTTCCTTACAGTACCTGATCAAGGTGCCACGATCTGAGCTAGGTGGAGATGCCCTTCCCTTCCTTACATTGTCTAGCTCCTTCTTACATAGTGTTGCACTATTTTGACAAGGCTGATTAGTGTATTCCTCACATCCACCTGGGCTATATGTAATTAGCTGCAGCATTCCATATGCATCTGTGGCGAACAGGGAGGCCTACTGTGGTGAGCTCTGTTGCCTTTGGAAAACTTGCCGGTTAACTGTTCTTTATATCCCATCATCAGGCTTGGGCAATCCTGCAGAATTTAATTGTGGGTTTTATGAGAAATGGTGCTTGCACATAGCACAACTTAGTGGATAAGAGGCTGAGTTACAAATGCTGTTCCGAATCTTGTCCCTGCCTTATGCACTCACTCTCACTCTCTGCACTGTCCTATTCCCAGCTTCAACATAAGGGATAATATTACTATCTTGTGTAACAGAAACCAGTGGTCTTCTAGTTGTTGGACTGCAATTTATGGGAATCACTGACCATTGGCTATGTTATGTTGTGCTCAGTGTTTGAAACCAGGAAAGAAAAGCAAGGGGCTACATATCACCTAGAACCTGGGTTGTGGGGCGCTGAAACACAATTTCTGGTTGCATTTGTGCTGCAGTGCCTGGCAGATCCCCCGGCTCATGCAGCACCCAAAGAGGCACATCTAGGGCTCCTCCTGGCAGTGGCAGGGGGCAGCGGGATGCTTGGCTGCAAATGCAGAGCTGCTTGTTCTGCTGCTTCAACTTCTTAAACAACTCCTGCAGCTTTGGCACTTCGGTGGTGGCATGGCTGCAAAACCACCCCGCGACCTTCTTCCTTCCCAAGGCAGCAGCAGGAGCGATCCTCCCTATTCTCCCTCCCTCTGTCAGGCGAAGCCTCCCGTTCTTCCTCTTCCCCAACACTACTGCTGCCTTGTGAAGTGAGAGGGTTGTTTGGGTTTGCAGGGTTGTTTGGAGCTACAAGCAGCTCCGCAATTGCAGCATTGATGGGGCTTCAGGCGACAGCACCTCGGCAGCATCCACAGTGGCGCAGGGTCTGGCAGGGCTTTCTGAAGCCCCACAGCTCTTCCTCACCCCACCCCCGGGCAGGCAGGATACGGCTCTCTTCGAATTCCCACTTCAGCAGTCTCTTTAAAGTAGGGCTGGTGGAGGGGGACTTCTCCCGCGCCCTCAGCACTAGCAGAGGCAATTTAAATTGAAATCCTAGGTGCAGTGTACTGCGACAGAAAATGCGACGAGTTCAGAAAATGCTTGCAATAATAAAATTCTCTATCGCAGAATGCATGCATTACTGTTGGAGTTTCAAACACTGCTTGTGCTGCAAAGTACATTTCCCTCCAGGGTGCTATTCAGATGTTAGGTTTATTATTATTATTATTATTATTATTATTATTAATGACATATAGGAGAAGACTAATGTCTCACAGCAAATTAAACTGATCTGTAGAAAGCACAATTTGAAAAAGAGGCAATGTACATTTTTTGTAAACTAAGAAATCTTTAATAAAAAAAATAGGAGGTAATTATTATGGTCTCTTGCCTGCAGGCAGTTCTGTTTCACAAGTTCATAGCTCACCTGAAAATGGAGGAACCTATTAATGCAGAGGAAGGATCTGGGCCCTCTTTAAGTCTTGCCTGACTATGAATGCTTCCCTTTCTTCATAGGAGGCCTACCGGCTGTGGATATGTTCCAGAAGGGGCTGGAGGATCTCATGCGTGTCTGCCAGCACGTACAAAGCAAATTTGAGGTGGGTCTTGTCCTTTCCAACCCTCTTGAAATGTATTTATTTTAATTTAAGGATTGATGTCCTTCTGCCAGAAACAGAGCACCATTTTGTTATTCTTGGGGTAACACAGCTGCAGTCCCTGGCTGCATCATCATTTCTGTTCAGAGCAGGGCAGGAACCAATTATCAGTTGTTTTTCTAGATCACCCAAGAGTACTCAGCAAGGTGCAACATGTTATCAAAAGCAACTAAGAACTTGTAATACACATTATAGAGTGACAAGTAGGACTGTTACAGTGTGAAGTGCCTGGGTTCAGGATTCAGTTACATTCTCTCTCCATCCCTCCCAATCCTCCATTCTATTGACGCTGTGCATGTTTGGTACTCATTGGTTTTTGAACCTCTCCCCTTTGTTTTTCTCCTCTTCTGAACTTGGAACATATTTCAGGGTTCCCCTCAATGCTGCTATTACCATCCTCTCGTCCATGGGTGGTGCCATTTGACTACATGAGCAATGACACTCACAGCTTGAATATCAGAATTAGAAGGATGGATGAAGAGGCACACAGCCTGAGCCCAAAAGTTCTATTTACCTATTACAGCTAACAGAAGGGGGCTGTAACAGAATGTTGTGGTGCAGCTTCTTTGGTTCAAGGGTCCATCCATCCCCTAGGAGCTGCATCTCAGATGTGGACCACAAATCCCTTAACCACAGCCTTTGTTCGCTCCCCCTTGCAGGCAAGCGTGGAAGAGTACAATGCCCAGAAGGATGTGACTATGGAAGAAGCATAGTCTTGAGTTCCAATCTGTTGTTCAGACCTGGCACAGAACTTAGTCTGCTTTGGTTGTCTTGATGGATGCCCTTTGCAGAGTGTGGGACGGGGAGTGTGACCTTGCTCCTGCTTCTTGTTATATCGTTGGCATTTTGATGCCATTAACTATGGTATCCTCCTGGACAGGCTCCTGCAAATGTTATTTGGGGGCAGCGGTTCCAACCCTATCTTCAGGACCGAGTATGACATTGGGAAGATGCCTTTTGAACTGGAAGCTGCAGTTATTGCAGAATGCTGCAGCATCACAATCAAGCGGTGTATACATTTCATTAAGTAAATAATGGCACTACCGTGACTTAAATTAGATTGTCTTGTTGTGAGGAGGGGGGGGGGTTGAGAAAGATTAGGTCTTGTTTTTTATGGACTAAAGGTTTTTCCCCCTTAATAAACATTGGATGATGGAATCCATTCCAACTTAGTGTGGGTGTGGTTTTTTGTTTTTAAATGCTTTTGCTCCCTGTTTAGAATTCTCTTTAAAAATACTACAGTATTTCATATCTGGTAGCAAGAAAGCATCAGGTCAATGGCAGAAGGAAGTTGAGCCAACTTGCCTGCGTTACTAGGAGCACCCAAAAAGGAGATTTTGTTCACATCACTAGCAATGGCCAGGCACCTGCTGATAGCCTGACAGGGGCCCCTGGCCCAGCCTCCACCTCTCCATTGAAACCTGCTGGTTGTTCACCTGCCTTTCACTTTGGCCCAGACGGTGGTGAGAGAGAGGATCAGCAGATGTCACTGCCTGCTTGCTCTCTACATGGCAAGCAAGCAGATGGGAGTAGTGATGGGGGGGTGCTGCAGCTCCTGGCATCCTCCATGGTGCCCCCTCCCTCAGTATCTCCACAACCTGGAACCAGAACAGTTCACCAGTAATTGTTGACAAAGGGCTGTATCCAGTGTTCTGTGTCGGCTAGCACAAAGGCTGTTAAGCTAGCAAGGGAGTGAGTGTCGGTGTTGCACAGAAGAGGACTCCAATCAGCTGCGATAGTGGAAGCTTACTGCACAACAGAGTGCACATGCATTCTGTTGTGCAACAAAATTAACCACAATCGGTTTATGATTTTTCTCATGAGACAATGTTCTGGTCTTGGTATGGCAGCTTAAAACATGTTCAGATAAGCCCAGCAATTACATGGTATGTGCTGAGCATACTCTCCTTCCTATGTCAGCCACTGGGGCTCATGGGATTGTCTGCACTATGTTTGCATTCTCCAGAGGCGCACACGAGAGGGATGAATTAGATAGCAGTATGAAGTATTTAGTAGATTCCCAGGCCCATGTAACCATTAATAAGAATCCCTCTAAATCTTTCATACAGGGAAATATTTTATTCACACTGAGCTGGGAGAATGACATGGGTATGAATGTCACAATTTGCCATACAATTGTTCCTTCACCTACAAATTGACCAACATGGCCCTTGATGGTGTGCTTTGCTTATGCAGACGTTAGGTCAGGAAGCAAGCTAGACCCAGGTATTTCTGAATAACGCTCCTTCTTAGTTCTTCAAGTTAGTATTTCTCATTCACTTCTGCTGAGGATACACTTTTGGTGACTTCTTGGAAGACTGCAACAGAGTTAACGACTTGGCAGAACTGCAGCATGGCGACTGTTCCCCCCTGCAAGGGTTTTCTTTTTTGTGCAAAACGGATGCAGGGTAATGAACTTCAGGCTGAGTGCACAACTGCTGGTAAGGGATGCGAAATCGCCCAACTAGTGGTGGCTGTTACTCATTACAACTGGTTGGGTGGAAAGGAAGGAGCCCAACAGCAGGCAGATTTGACAATTTCTAGTTTCCTTCCCGTCTTGCTGAATTTTGCAAGGGGAATACCAAGGCTAAGAAGGAGGAAGCACACAGCCAGAGCCACCCTCTGAACTGGTTGCAAGTAAGAAAGCAGGCTGAGTTTGTGAGGCAGTGATCTATTTGCCCTAATGGACCAGCCTCCACTCCCCACCTTCCAGATGCATTTCCCCCTCTTTCAGAGAGTTTTATCTGAGGCAGTGCAATACAGCACCCAGTTCTCTGACCCAACCAGCCAGCATTCCATGGCCACTTTGTATACTAATTGTGTTGAACACACTGTTCTTTGGGTGCTCCTGCCTCAGGTCCCCCAGCCTCACATTCTGTAGTTTTATAAAGCTTGGAGTTCCCGACATCTGTGGATACCTCCTTGCAAAATGGGTGGTGCTATTTTCAGCTAGTTATGCAAAAGCCCTTGCACCCACACAAATAGACAATTAGAATAAATTATATCCAGGCAACTAGGCTTATAGTATGGATGGAGATGGCTAAGACCTTCTGCCATTACCACTAATGCTTGCAACTGCCAGTCAGCATATTAGCCAGAAAAAAAGTTTGAAGCACAGTCAATGATCTTTTAATTGAAATTCAGCATAATATATATCACGGCTACATAAACTACAGAATAAAGTCACAACCCAAAATTATGATGCGTTCATTCTGTTGCAAAGAAATCCTTTTCAAAATACTTGGAAAAGGAGGCCCAGGTGTGGTGCTGATCACCAGCGCATGAGTTGATCACATTCACAAATGTAACAGGTTCAAATCTCATTGGTACCCTTGAACATCTACCTGATGCGAATGGAAACCAGTCATATTGTAGCAAACTACAGCTGCTTGTCATTCTTAAATCACAGCACTATCTTGTCTAGCAGAAGCTTAGGAATGTATCCAACAAAATTCTACTCAGAGTAGGCCAACTGAAATTACTGGAGCTAAATTAGCCGTGTCTATTAATTTCTATGGGTCAGCCCTTGAGAGTTTACTTGTACTGTGATTACATGAACATTAACTCAGAAGCAAATACCACTGAGTTAAATGCTAAGTGGGCATAGGATTGAAGACTTAGTCTTGAATAGATTCTGTAAGTGTTTCATGGTTACCTTATTGAAGTCCGAAAGCTTAAATGGTTTTCTGTACAATATATAATATATACATGCATGAGAGATAAGCTACTGTCTACACAAACACACTCACATAGGTAAGCACTGAAGCACCAGCAGGCCAGCAAAATCCAAAATAAAGAAGACTGAGCTATCTTCAGAGCCAAGTAGTCCAGGAAAGGAGGTGAAAAGCTGATGAAACAAAATGACTATGGTGGATTGCAAAAGTATTACAGTGGGAGAGGCATTCCCATTCTAACCGTCTCATATTTTGCTTTCTTGGTGGCTTCAGCTCACAAGAAGTGATGTCACATATGCAGAGCAGCATTCAACTAAGTTTTACTCAGAGTAGATCCATTGAAATGAATGAACATAATTACAATAGAGCCACTCTGAGTAAAACATACAGTGGTACCTTTGAAGTCGAACAGAATCCGTTCCGGAAGTCTGTTTGACTTCCAAAACATTCAGAAACCAAAGTGCAGCTTCTGATTGGCTGCAGGAAGCTCCTGCAGCCAATTGGAAGCCCCACTGGATGTTCGGCTTCCAAAAATAGTTCTCAAACCAGAACAGTCACTGGTATGCAGCGTTCGGGAGCCAGAACATTTGAGAACTAAGCTGTTCGAAAACCAAGGTATGACTGTATTTGAATACCACCCATATTCTGGAATTGATGACACAGTAGATGGAGCATTGGCATTGTCCATGTGTATATGATCAACTCCCGCCCGGAAACATATGCCCCCACAGTGGAAGGATGTGTGGATCCAGAATTGGCCTCCACAGTCACTTATGGACTCACTGATAAAGCCTTGTTTATGGAAGACAATCTTACTTGGCTACAAGTGATTGCCAAAGAAGAAGAAGAATGTGAGGAACCTTTTTCAGCCTAAGGACCACATTCCGTCTTGGCCAACCTTCCAAAGCCTGCATACATGGAGTGGGTGGGGCCGGAGGCAAAAGTGGGTGGAGCAACAGATAATGATTGCAGTCAGCTATATTGGAATCAGAGGTTTTCTATACTGTGCATACATGCAACTTCCACCGAAAAGGCAGTACAATAGTCCAAGGACACATTTTCTAATCTCATGTTCAATTCTCCCTATTTACATATCTGTTAGCATTTTTTAAAAAAATCCGCATGAAAATTCATCTGCATTTCATTGTGAATTTCTGCTCATATACACATATTTGTAAGCAATCTTGTTTGATGCACACATTTTTGGGGGAAGCAATTTCCACTAATGTAACACATGTTTGTATGCTATTATCATGTTTATAGGTGTGTGTTAAATTAAATGTGGGTGAAAGACAGCTGCAAAATTTAGAGACTTGCCACTATTCTGAAGTAGGGCTGAGTTTCAGATCACCTACTGTTTCAGAAAGTATGAATCAAGTAAGTTTGCCTTTAAATGCGAACGGAATCAATTTTTTCCCTCGTCCCTAGGAGAGGGACTGGCCATAGCAGGAAATCTACGACCACTTCACCCTAATCCATAGCCACACAGTCTGCTTTGCTACAGATAGGGATGGAAATAGCGCTCAGTTTTAGTTATTTCACTTTCTCATTTTCCCCACCTTAAGTTCAGTTTCCCACATTTATACAGCATTTCGCAAAAATCTTTTCCAAAAAAATTCTCATGAAAGTCCGTCAGTGTATTAGGGCCTAATAAACACATTTTTGCCTTTAGTTTTGACTAACACATGCATTTTTTATGTTATCTTCACTAATGTATTCAATTTTTATGCACACTGCCCCTCTGATACATGCATTTTTGTAAACATTGTTTGGCTGCAGAACTGACTGGAGAATCTGGACACATGCAAATTCAGAAGGACAGCTGTGTTTTGTGAATTTGATAGATTTGGCTTTAAACGTGAATTGAATAAGATTTATCTCCCTCCCATCCCTAGCTATAGATCTACCCACCTGGCTTTAGGCAAAAGGGAGAAGGGAATCTGCTATATAGTCCAATTCCTTTCCAGCATTCTGTCCCTTCCAGAACCACATCCCTTCTGCTTTCCTGTTCTCCATGTCCTCCCTCTCTCCAACTGTGCCCTTATTTGATATCCAGGGAAAATAGGAACCTAATACACCAACTGCATCTTTGGGTGCAGAATCTTTTTCAGCTCAAGGGCCACATTCACCAGTAGGCAGCCTAACAGGGGCCACATGCAAATGGGCAGCAAAAATGGGCAGAACAATGAATTTGACTCTTAACTTTGTACAGTAGGCTACTTTCCAGCTACACATGTTTAAAAGGTTTCACACACCACCCCTACTCACCTCTCTCTCCATCCAGGCAGGTAAGGAGCGCAATCACAGTTCATTCTCAGCAGGCAAAAGCTGCCAAGGAGGGTGCAAAGCAAGGCTGTTGGGGTGTGTAACATGGGAGAGCATCAGCAATCAGCCAGAGAGGCCCAAATTTCCCCACCTCTAGACTATAAGCGCCTTTGGTCTGCTCCAACCTGCCATTTATTTTTATGAGGGATACTGCTGTTTAGAAAGAGAGAACAATTCATTAATGTGGTGGGGTTAAGGAAGTAATAAGGGGCTAAGGAACATCAGGTGAGCAAGACCTTTTCAAAGGGCTGGGCGATGAAATTGCCAGTTCCTTCCAGAATAAAGCAGAGAAGTTGAAGAGGAACCACAAGGAAAATCAGGCTAGCCATCTTTATAGTCCTGGTGGACCCTCCTCTTCTTGATTCCCTCGTCTACGAAGAGCTGTACTTCAAGTGGGAGCTGCTCCGGTCGAGGCCCAATTCTTGCCCGTTGGCTTTCCACTTCCCAACAGAGCCCTTGTCATCTGTTGGTGCAATGCCAAGAGCTGGTCTCTGGCACCAGCAACAAAGGCATGACTATGAGAAAGAAATCAGAGATGTTTAGGGCTTCTGAAGAACCACCCTACACCACAGCCCTAGGAAGATGATAAACCTGCAGAATATAGTGGCTAGAGTGTTGGACCAGGATCAAATAACCACTCAGCCATGAAGCTTAGTGGGTGATCTTGGGCCTGTCACTGTCTCCTTAATCTAGCTTAACTCACAAGGTTGTTTTGAGGATAAAATGAGGAGTGGGAGAACCATAGATGCCAGCATGAGCTCTTTGGGAGGAGAACAAGTTGGGCTGGGAAATTACTACCAAGGGCAGGCCAAGATGGAGACAATATTGCATTCTGTGCTGTCCTTGAGATATTTTTTCAGGATGTTGAAAAATCTGGTTTTTTGACCTTTGGACTCAATTAACATTGTGATAAGAAAATTGTGTGCCAGTTTCAATCCTTTGGGTTACTCTCACTCCCTCCTTCTACTGCAACAGCACTTTAATATGTTTCATCTGATTAATTGTGGTGCTTATTTATTAAAAGGGTTATATATTATTTTATTGTGGATTTTATTGTTGATCATTGCCTTAGACGTTTTTTGTTGGAAAGGCAGGTCATAAATGCAACAAACAAATAAAAATCCTGAGAGGTAACTTTAAATGTCTTTGGGGAATGTTTACTTCTGATGATACTCGTTCTGCATGTGTAAATGTATTGAAGAACAAGAACATATTGATATGGCAGTGTGGGAACTCTTTTGCCCTCCAGATGTAACTGAACTACAACTCCTACCAGACCAAGCATGGTCAATGACCAGGGACAATGGTCAATGACTGTGATACAACGGGTCAGTGCGTCTGACTATTTATCAGAATTTTAGTGGTTTGAGCTCACCCAGGGATGGTTATGGGCAGGATTCCTGCAATGCAGGGGGTTGGAAAAGATGACCCTCAGGGTCCCTTCCAACTCTACAATTTTGTGAAATCATTGATTATGCCAGTTGTAGTTCAGCAACATTTGTTCATAATATTGTGCAGCATTTTGTTTTAATATTAATGTGTTTTGATTGCAACCTGCCCAAGGATCTTAGGGTGAAGGCTGAGTAATAAAATATAACAACAACAACAACAACAATAACAACAACAACAACATCTGCACTAGAGAGAGAGAATTAGCCCCAATAAAGTTTTCTCCTCCTCCTCCCAGTAACAACTTGCACCTCCATAAACACAATCACGATCCTACCTGAAAGCAATTCTTAAACTTCCGGCTGACAAAATAGAGAGCCACGGGGTTGATGCAGGAGTTGAGTGAAGCCATATTGATGCCAAAGTAATCCATGACCAAAAGGAAGCTGGAGTGGAGAAGAGAAAGGAGAGTCAGTGCTGTCAGAAGGGAGCATGATGGCAGCTGTATGTTTCAATCCTTTGACAATTCTTTGGCTGCAACCCAAAACTTATGGCCACCATCATACAAACTTTGTAGAAAGGGCTGTGGCTGACAGCACATGCCTCATATGTCAATGGTGTGAGGTTCAACCCTCTGTTGTCTCCTCTTAAGATTATCAGATAGCGGGTGATTGTAAAGACCTCTGTTTGATACCCTGTAGAGCTTCTGCCTGCTAGAGTTAGCAGTGCTGGATTAAATGGGCAAATAGTATGACTTGGTATAAAGGCAACTTCCTGTGCCCTGGGAGTCTCCGGAGTTTGGCAGTGGGTTCCCAGCAGAGGTGTGGGCCAGCATAAGGCACCCAGCAATGCCAATGTTTGGCACTGGTCTTGCCTGGAAATCTCAGTGATCAAAATGCATTATCAACAGCTCATGAGTAAGTCTGAAAGCCCTGTATGTTGGAGGATCCCCTTATACCTCTTGCTTTCCTTCACACCATATGGTTCACCCATACATCTTGCTTTTAGTTAGGAGTAATATGGACAATACTGAGTTAGATGAAGCAGTGGTCCAAATCAGTATGAAGTGGCTCCCTGTATTTCTAACGCTGGAAATGGCCTCTTTAATTTCAAGGAGGGTAGAGGTCTCTTCCAGCACTAAGAAGAAAATAAGCATCTTCTGATATTGAGCTTACCTAAGCAGTTCACACCTATCAGCATCTTGTTGACTATAAATGGTCTTCTTAAGGATCCTGCTGAGATGGAGAGGTAGCCAGCAGAGGGCGAATATCACCACAAGGCAGAACACTGTCTTGGCCACTTCCCGGCGCTGAAACACCAGCAGTCCAGCCATTGAAGTTAATGAATGAAGGAGCAACAAAAGGCAAAGATGACTTGAGCATGTGTATAATATGGTACAGATGTCAATAAATACCATCAACCCCATTCTCCACACCCAAGCACTGTCTTTTCCTGTCTTTCTCCTCTCCATTGCTGTTTCACACCCTGGTTTCTCTGTTGTTCATCCTGCACTATTGTATTATGAGCTGAAAGTTCAGCTATTTAACTGGAATAACTTGTGTGGTGCATGTTTTGGAGTGTGGTAGACAGCTGAGTGATGTACAGAGGCAGAGACCAAGGAGCTGCTTTACTATGCTACTGTGCCCACAAATGCAGGACTTTGGACAGTTCCAGTAATTAATAATAGTAATAGTAATAGTCCAGCCTGAACTGACGCTTCCAGAAGAAGAGAAGCTGTGATGGAATCTCTTTCTGTAAATTCTTTTTTTTAAAAAAAAAAAAATCATTTATAGCCCACATTTTTCTCCAAGAAGCTCAAGGTGGCATGCATAGATCCCCACCTCCTCTCTTAATTTCCACAACAACCTCATGAAAGCTAAGGGAGGAGTATTTGGAACTCTCTAACCACTGCACAATGTTAGCTCTTCAGATGACTGCCATATTCTGGAATTAGGGAATATCCAGAACATCCCCAGAGTCCTGCATGCCAGGAATGGAAGCAAGGGAAGGATGTTCATATTTCACCAGTTGCATGAGGGAGACAGGCTGTCCAACCAGAAATCCCATCTCTGTATCAGAGCATACTTCTAAAATTCAGAGGACAGGCTACTATTAATTCAGAAGTTGATTCCCTGGCGTCTCCAGCTGTGGCTCCCCAGATATTGTTAAACTCCCTCCACCTCAGATATAGGCAATGAGCACAGACGATGGGCAGTGGAGCCCAACCATGCCTATAGAGCAAACAGGCTCCCTATTGCAATGAAAGAAATTTCAGTTAGCAGGACATCTTCTGGGCACCTTGCACTCAGTTCCTGCTTGTGAGCTTCCCATAGGCACCTGGTTGACCCATGTGACAACATTAGATTGGCCTTTGGCCTGATCTAGCATGGCTCTTCTTATTTTCTTATTTCACTGCCAGACAGAGCAGGCAAAGCCTGGGCAGATGGGCTGGTGGCCTGACGTCATTCCTTGTATCTAAGCCAAGGAACAGGGTTTGTTCCCTTGGGCCTTGGTTGGGGGACCTCACCCGTTTCATGTGGTCGTTGAGTGCTATCCTCATGCCATTCCTCTTGCTCAGCATCTCACATGAC
This sequence comes from Zootoca vivipara, assembly GCF_963506605.1. Taxonomy (NCBI): domain Eukaryota; kingdom Metazoa; phylum Chordata; class Lepidosauria; order Squamata; family Lacertidae; genus Zootoca; species Zootoca vivipara. The sequence goes on from NC_083294.1 coordinate 29,459,709, forward strand.
ATGAGGGAATAGAAGACGCCAGTGCAGGCCAGAGGCAGGCAGAAGTAGAAGCCAAAAAGCCACCAATCTTTCACATCCTTGTAGAACTGCAGGTGGAAGGGAAGGGAAGGAAGGAAGGAATGAAAGCAGCTGCTTCTCCAAGGGAGTTGTTAGCTGTTGTGTGGAGGGTGGGATTGCATTGGGGAGTTTTGTCCCTATGCCACCTGTGGAACACATGAAGACCAGAGATGGACTGAGCCTTTGATTCCACCATATTCTGGTTTCACTGGCATTCAGTTACTGAGCTGTTCCACCCGCTTCCCTCCCATGATGTGCCATTGCATCCCATTGGCTATCAATGGGTACTAGCTATGATGACTATACTCTGCTGCCACTGTCAGAGACAGCAATGCTTCTGAATACCGTACTAGTTGCTAGGAGCTGCAGGAGGGTAGGGTGCTGTTGTGCTCAGGTTCTTCTTTCGGGCATCTTGTGCACATTTGGCTGGCCACTGTGAGAAAAGGAGGCTGGACCAAATGGGGCCCAAGAAATCAAGTGCTATTCTTATGTTCTTATATTATGTTAACTGCATGCTATTCCGCCCGCCTCCATCTCATTGTATGCATTTGGGGCACACTTTTAACATAAGAATACACACTTTGATTCAGTTTGCATTTAATGGCAAGTTTACACAAGTCACATTTTCCAAAACAATATGCAATCCAAAACACAGCCATTGTTCAAATTTCCAAATTGTCCAAGTTTTAGGAATGCAGTTCTCCATCCAAATAATGTGTAAAATAAATAAATAAATGTATAAAGTGTGGATGTAGATGTACACATTTGTGAAAATAGCATACAAAAACGCAGCTTGGTACCTGCCATGACCAGCCCAGGAAAAAAACAAACCAGAATCATGGAATCATAGGGCTGTAGAGTTGGGAGGGCCCACAAGGGTAATCTCATCCAACCTCAGCCCCCTGATATGCAACAATATTTGTATTAGGGAAAATTGAATATAAAAATGTGTAAACAAGGGAGAAATTGCACCAAAAAAAGATGGGGAATTTCTATGAGAACTGTTTTTAAAAAATAAGAATTGACAAGCTGATGTGGAAATGTGGAGAGCTGAATTTAAAATAGGGGAAATGAGAAGCCATAATTGACAGACTGGCCCATCCCTTCCCTTGGTTGTTCAAATCATCTGGCTGAACAAGAGAGAACATACCGTCATGAAGCTGGATTTCTGTTCAGCAGCCAGCATGCAGACCCAGTGCGTCTGTTCACGGTAATTCAGTTCCACCAAGTCAAAAGCAATGGCTTCAGGGACAGCTAGGATGATCGCCACCGCCCAGATTAGGGTCACCTCAACAGCCTTCCACATGGGGATGCCAATCCCTTGGATCCGGCTCCAAGAGGCCACAGCTCTATACCTGCCATGAGCAGCCCAGGAAAAAGCAAATGGAATCATAGAACTGTAGAGTTGGGAGGGACCACAAGAGTCATCTAGTCCAACCTCCCTGTTGCACAGGAACCTTTTGCTCACATCTGAAAACTCCCACACAATGCTTGGAGAAAATACAGCAGGGAAGTTGAGGGTGGAAGTTTCAGACCAGCGACACCTGCAGGACCACATTCCTGCTCTAAAGACAATGCAGCTCCACTGGGCTGAAAAGGTTATGCACCACAGTGATCAGGGAAGACTGAAGAGGGTCAATGAATTGTATAGGTAGGGCTGGCTAAATGATTGGCTGAGTGGACCTAATTAACCAGGCTTGACAGGAGGCAACAAAGGTGGTCTGTTACCTGTCTATGCTGAGAGCACAGAGGCTGAGGACTGTGATGCCAACAGAGGCCTTCTGTATGAATGGCACCAATTTGCACACCTGCACACCAAAAGGCCAGTCTTCTGCAAGCAGCTGAAAGAGAGGAAGCACATCATTAGCATGCCATCTCAGTAGAGAACTGGATTCTTATAACGTTGTACTCATTTCTTTACATGTGTAGGGGCATCAGGCAATCCCATACACCAGCCTTTGACAATTTGATGCTCCCCCCACCCCCGGCCTTCTAGTTGCCAGGAGTACTTTTTAATGTTCAAAAATGTTCCTTGGTTGTAGTCTACAGTCCCATTCTGCACTTTCACCATTGTACCACATCTTTCTGTTGTGAGGTGTTTTAGGCTGAATTGATGCCCATCCTTTCAAAGCTAGCCAACAACAAAATGCTACACAAAAATGCTAAACATTCCCTCGCCCTAGTAGCAAACATGGATGGACTCAGTGGTGCAGCAACTGCTCTATAAAAGATCACTTTTATGAACATATAAAAATGCCTTATACAGACCACATAACACCGGTCTTGAAAGATCTACATTGGCTTCCAGTACGTTTCCGAGCACAGTTCAAAGTGTTGGTGCTGACCTTTAAAGCTCTAAATGGCCTTGGTCCCGTATACCTGAAGGAGCGTCTCCACCCCCATCGTTCTGCCCAGACACTGAGGTCCAGCTCCGAGGGCCTTCTGGCGGTTCCCTCATTGCGAGAAGCCAAGTTGCAGGGAACCAGGCAGAGGGCCTTCTCGGTGGTGGCGTCTGCCCTCTGGAACGCCCTCCCATCAGATGTCAAAAAGGAAAACAGCTACCAGATTTTTAGAAGACATCTGAAGGCAGCCCTGTTTAGGGAGGCTTTTAATGTTTAAGAAATTAGTGTATTTTAATGTTTCTGTTGGAAGCCGCCCAGAGTGGCTGGGGAAACCCGGCCAGATGGGCGGGGTATAAATAATATATTATTATTATTATTATTATTATTATTATTATTATTATTATTATTATTATTACAATTGGTTTGTCTAGTTTACAGATGGGGAATCTGTGGCCCTCCAGATATTTCTTCATTGCAGCTTCTAGTGCGCCTGACTATTGGCTGCAGTAGCTCTGGCTGATGGGAGTCAGAGCCCAATCACATCTGAAGTGCCACAGACAGTAGTGAATGCGGGGAGGGGTGTGGAGGACCCAGGGCTGACTGGCATGGTGTGCCAGGGCGCCTGCCCAGCAGGGGGCGCATCAAGGAGGCACACGGAGCCGCCCACGCCTCCACCTCGCCCGCTTCGCTCCTTTTCCAGCAGCGGTGGCTGAAGCGAGGTGGCAGCAGCAGCGGCAGAGCTGCCTCCGTCGAGGGGCAGCAGGGAAGAGGAACAGGGCTACCTTCCGCCCACACTCCTTCAAATCACAGTGAGCGCAGACAGCACTGCCCCACAATGCTCCGCGGCACCTAATTTGCAAACCTTCGGTCGAGCTGGCAGCTTGGGCTCCCTGGACTGCAGCGCCGCTCCATCACTTTGGCCGAGCAGGCGCAGGCGGAGCACAGCTGGTAGCGTCCCTGCCTGTTGCGCGTGCCCTCCGGCTGCCCGCTGTGCCTGGCCCTGCCTGGTGGAGCGCGAGGGGCGCCGGAGGGATCATCGCGCCATGGTGCCCGATACACTTAAGATGGCCCTGGGAGGACCAGTCACAATGGGCACCAGTCACTACTGAGTCCAACTAATTAGATAAAGGTAAAAGGTAACGGACCCCTGGACGGTTAAGTCCAGGCAAAGGTGACTATGGAGTTGCGGCACTCATTTTGCTTTTAGGCTGAAGGAGCCAGCGTTTGTCCACAGACAGCTTTCCGGGTCATGTGGCCAGCAGGACTAAACCGCTTCTGGTGCAGCAGAACAATGTGACTGAAGCCAGAGTGCACAGAAACACTGTTTACCTTCCGCCACAGCGGTGCCTATTTATCTACTTGCAATGGTGTGATTTCAAACTGCTATGTTGGCAGGAGCTGGGACAGAGCAACGGGAGCTCCCTCCATTGTGGGGATTCAAACCACCAACCTTCCAATCAGCGAGCCCAAGAGGCTCAGTGGTTTAGACCACAGCACCACCCGCGTCTCTATGAGTCCAACTAATATACCATTCTGGCTATGTGTAGCCTCTTCCCTAGAAAAAAATTAATCTGCAAGTTCTTGTATGAAATGCAAGTGTTCTGCTCATGAAACAAATATGTAAAATATCAGTCAGCTGTATTTTGAAGAATGTCAGGTGAAAAGCAGAAAATAGTTTCTGATCATTAGATGAATGAACTTTGGAAACAAAATAGTTATAAAGGTAAAACATCTCAGTTTTGAAAACTGTTAGAAGAATTTATGAAAGTTCTCCTTACATGTTCAGAAATGACTTGCTGGCTGAAGAAGTTCCTCTTTCATCATCATTATTATTATTTTTTAAAAAACCCTCTTAAATCAGTGAATCAGCTACTGTATCATGGAAATCCGATTACCAGACTGGTTTACTTTGAATTAGACTGGAAAGTTTTGTTTCAGTTCACGCTAAATATTGGATTACACAGATACGGCAAATAATAAAATGTGGATTAATGAAATAAATTGTGTAACAGTTAGGATATTCCATTCAACAACCAGAATGAGATTTCCTCTTTGTGTTAGGTCCTGAATAACTTGTCCAGATATAGAACAGTTGTCATACACAGCCTATTAAGACCTTGAGCTTTGGCGCAGGAATGAACTTCCATGAGTAACTCAGCTTGAAGTTCTAAGCCATGGGAAAAACAGCTAAAATTAGCCATTCTCGGACCATAGGTGATAGCCAACATGAGTCATAGAGTAGACCCACTGAAATAAATGGCCCTCAGTCCATTTCAATGGGTCTAATGGGTACGACAGGCTCCATCTGCACCAAACATTTAAAGGGCTAAGATACTATTTCAGCAGTCATTGTTTCCCCCCAAAAGCATCATGGGAATTGTAGTTTATTAAGTGCAAAGAGAGCTGTTACAGGACCCTCTGTTCCCCTCCCAGAACTACAATTCCCAGTGGTTTAACAATCAATCCTGTTCTCTAGGGCACTCTGGGAACTGCAGGGTTGTGTGCAGTTTATATGTTTAGTGCAGATGGTATCAGAGTAATAATAATAATAAACCCTTCCTGCATATGGAAAGCTAGTATGTCAAGGCAGGGAAAGGGATCTGCTGATCTTTATCGTTGAGATGTTAGTTTTTGGTGTGCATGGCACTTTGGAAAGCTTTCAAACATTCATTTCCACCTATTCACCCCTTATTTCACCCCTTAGAGATAGAAATGGCAACAGTCATGAATTGCTTTAGCCCTTAGACTGCTCCAGAAAAAAATTGCACGAGGGCTAGAAAAACAAACAATTCATTTGCTTATCTTCTGAGTACAGTACAGGGAGGAGGCAGACTCTGGTTGCTTGCAAGAGAGGGGCTTTGAGTAGCAGCAGGAGTTCAAGGGCAGGATGCATACTTTGCACAAAGAAGGCATTAACTTCAATCTCCATTATCTCCTAGCAAAGCTGGAAAAGACTCCCACCTGAAACAGAGTAAGCTGCCTTATACCAAGTCAGGCAGTTAGCCCAGCCAGTTCAGTATTGTCTACTCTACACTGACTGCCAGTACTCCAGGGTTTCATGCAGGAGTCTCTCCCAGCACTATGTGCAGAGGCTGAGGAATGTATCTGGGGACTTCTGCATGCAGAGCAGATGCTCTGCTACTGAGCTTTGTCCATTTCCCACCTGAAACCATGAAGAGCTAATGCTCATCTTGGAGGGGTCACAGGGCACACTTGGCACCACTGAATCTCAGCAGTGGATCTAAGGGAGTGGTCAGTGGTCAGTAAAATTAGGACCATGACCATCACTGCTATTTTCAAATGGAGAAAAATTAGGGCTGGCTTGAGGGCACAAAGACCTTGTGTCATCACAGTGGGCTACTTCTCAGAGTGGACAGTAAATACATATTTAAAAATAATATGAGCCTTCATGTGCATGCACACTTCTTCAGATTCTTCAGGTTTCTGAAGAAGTGTGCATGCACATGAAAACTCATACCTCTTTCATTGGTCTCTAAGGTGCTACTAGAAGAATTTTTTAAATTTTGTTTTGACTACGCTAGACCAACACGGCTACCTACCTGTAATTAAAAATAATAATTAATTAAAATAATTTTGAATTTTTTAATGGCTATTTTTTATTTTAAAAATGGACACACGGCACAAAACCCCTCTGGCAGCACAGTATCACAGCAGGGGGCCTATGGAAGCAGCCTCTAAAAAAATGTTATTTTAAAAAATAAAAAATAAATAAAATGGGGGCAGGCCTGGGGGGGGGCATAAAAACTTTTGGCATCATGGCATCACAACCGTGATCCATAAAAACAATAGAATTAATTGTTAGTGAAAATAACATACAAAAATGCATTATTATTATTATTATTTTGGGGGGAGTGTATTTTAGGAGAAACGCAGATGAATTTCCTTGAAGATTGTTCTTTTAAAAATAAATAAATTGCAAACTGATGAAAAAAATGCATCTGAACTGAATTTAAGACTGGAAAATGGAAAAAGTAAAAAAAAAAACCCAGAAAGTGAAAAAGATTTACTTATCCCTAGACTGCATAAAAAATGCAGAACTAAGTCAGAACTCTTACTTCTTGTGATCTGGACACTACGCTTCAGTTAATTCAATCTACAATTGCATTCATGATCACTGCTTCTATTTTGTATATTGTGAACTGCTTCCATCTCCTTCATGGGAAATGGGCAGAGAAATTAAAGATCTAACTTAATCTCATCTTTTCTCTTTCATAAAACCACTCCTTTCTTCTTTAATGTAGGGAAGATTTTGTTCAACTTTCTGTTCCTTCTCTCTGTCAGTCAAGGGATGTACAAATATCTTTGCATCTAGAAACAGAGAGGAGGGCAGTTCTTGGGAAAGCCCATAGCTCAGTGGTTACAGCATCCGCCTTGCAAGCAGACGGTTGCAGGTTCAATCCCTAACATCTCCAGGCAGAGTTGGGAGAGACTCCTGCCTGAACCCCTGGAAAGATCCTGCCAGTCATTGTAGACAATACTAAGCATGATGAACCAAAGGTCAGATTGTATATGCCATTGCTGCTGTGCCACTTTCAGAGAAGGCAAGCAGGAGTAGCAGCCCTTTCAAAACAAAGTCCCCATGAAGGATCCCATGTGTCCACAACTGTTTTGGCTCCCCACCAAGGCACCTCCTGATTAATTGTAATCAGGAGGTGCCTTGGCTAACATCCAAAACAACTTGAAATATCCAAGTCAGCCTGCACAAACAGTTACGTCTCACAGAAATATTTTGCACTGGAGGCTTCCCAGCAGAGTACATGCGAAAGCCGAGTTTTGCTGCTTCTCTGACATCTGACCAACTTCTGGCTCTTAGATGCAAAACAGTAGCTTGATTGTGTCCTCAGCTGCAGGGCTAAGGAGTTCAAAGAGGGATGCTTCTGCTTGGAAATAAACACAGAGTTTTCCTAAATGCTTCTGAACCGCCCATCTCTGCACCATGGTGCAGTAGGGAATTTTAGATTCTGGACCAGGGTTTCCTAAACTTGGGTCTCCAGCTGTTTGTGGACTACTATTCCCACCATCCCTAGCCAGCAGGATGTGTAGCCAGGGATGATGGGAATTGTAGTCCAAAAACAGCTAGAGACACAAGTTTGGGAAGCCCTGCTCTGGACTTATTGGTCATATTAGGGGATTGTGCAAGGAAAGTCCTCTTTAAATGGCAATGTGTATATGACTTCACTGATCTGTTAATGGTCACTCTATAGTCTATACCATTTCGGAGAAAAGGGGAGTTATCCAGTGTCTAAATGTTCCCCCAAATAAATTACTCTCAAAACAGAAAAAAACTGCTGTGCTTGCGTCTTCCCCAACATGCGGCAAGCACTTATAGATCATAAGAAAAGAGGGACACAAATTTACATAATATGAGGGTACAGATGGGCATGTCTTCCAATTTTGGTTTCTCTCAGTTTATTTTTTCCAATCATGACTGCAGTTATCCAAATTTCTACATCAGTTTGTAATTGGGGGGCGGGGCGGGAAGAAGTCATGAAAATTCACAGCTCTGTCACAGCTCTATATTTTATACTCCATCTATACCTCCAAGTCCGTAGTGCAAACAACCAATAAATCTCCCTGTGAGTCCTTCGTAACGTAATAAAATAATCAGGTTCAGCTTTAAACTTCTGAATAATATTAGGGGTATTAAAAGCTACTATTAAAAAAACTGTGGAATGCTTAATTTTATCTAATCTCTATGCTCGTTAAAACAGTCTTTAAAAGATAAAATCAGAGAGCTCACGCTGACTAGGTGCTGTTCGCCATCTTGCCGGAAACGGAAACCTTTTCATGCATGCTTTATTCTAGTATATGCATTCTTAGACACACTGCTGGACTGGAGAACTGCACTGCTAAATTCGGAGCATTCCTAAGGTTGCCTGTGTTACAGTTTCAGAAAGTGTTAATTAGGTAGGTTCACCTTAAAAAGTGAGCCAAATCAGATTTCTTCCATATCCCTCATGTTACCCCAAAAAGAAGCATCTTTTAGGTGTTCCATGCTACCCCTAATATGGTGCTCTAATTACCCTCACAAGGGTTACCCTCTAATCCTCACAATTAGGTCACGTAGAGTGGGGATGAGTGCACTTGCTATGTCCATTGCACCAACTGTGATCCATGATCATGGAGGGAAACATATGTAGCAGACAACCTGTTCTGCACATGGAGGATTTCCTTGTGCAACCTAGAACACCATGAGACCCAGGTTTTTGAATCTGCATGGGGACCCTCAGGAACAGAAAAGTGTTCCTGTATCAGAAGTTATCCTCTCTACATCCGGCTACCTTTGAAGATGACCCGAAACTACAATTAATCCAGAATGTGGCAGCTAGACTGGTGACTGGAAGTGTACATTTCCGAGCACAACTGAAAGTGTTGGTGCTGGACTTTAAAGCTCTAGATGGCCTCGGTCCAGTATACCTGAAGGAGCATCTCCTACCCCATCGTTCAGCCTGGACACTGAGATCCAGCGCTGAGGGCCTTCTTGCGGTTCCCTTACTGCAAGAAGTTAGGTTACAGGGAACCAGGCAGAGGGCCTTCTCTGTAGTGGTGCCCGCCCTGTAGAACGCCCTCCCACCAGATGTCAAGAAAATAAACAACTATCTGACTTTTAGAAGACATCAGAAGGCAGCCCTATTTAGGGAAGTTTTTAATGTTTGATGTTTTATTATGTTTTTATTATCCACCCAGGGTGGCTGGGGAGGCCTGGCCTGATGGGTGGGGTATAAATAATAAAATAGTAGTAGTAATAGTAGTGGTAGTAGTAGTTGTGGAGGCTAACAAGAATGGGGATGATGGGCCCCATCTCTCACTCACCCTCCTTGGACAAGGGATTGGAATGCCTGGATAGGTCCCATCTTCAACCTAGTATATATGGCAGCCAGCTAACTCATGGTCACTTTTTATTGCTGAAGAGTCTTGATTCCCCAGGCAGTGCATTGCAGTGATGTAATCAACTCATCCAAACTTGGGTGCTTTCTTCCTCTTTCCCCACCCTGGCCAAGAGGGGCCTTACCTTATATACATTGATGGGCAAGGCAATGAGAATGTAGAGAAGATCCCCAAGAGCCAGGCTGGCAATGAGGACGTTAGGCCCATTCCTCATGCATTTGTTCTTGTAGATGATCCTCAGGAGGGTGGAGTTCCCAATGATGCCCACAATGAAGATAGTGCAAGACACAAACGTGTTAATGTACTTGAAGGCCTGTCGGATTTCTGTTGGCTTGGCACACATGACTGACAGCTGTGGGCTCTCTGTGATGCCATCTCCAATAAGGTTGCCTGAAAAGTTGACAGTGGCTCTGGAATTTGTAAATATTCCAGGCTGAATGAGACTGTAAGCTTTGTCTTGATCCAGAACCTCAAAGGGGATGGGGGTATTCCTGAAGCTCACGGCTGTCTGGCTGGAGACTCTCAGGATGAGGCAGGCCAGGCAAGAGGCCAGAACAAGTAAAGTAGAAAAGTTGCCCATAGCGATGGAAAGCTTAAAGCTCAGCCAAAGTTTTGAGTCTCTTGGTGGGACCCAGAGCTAAAGATCTTTCCTGATCTTGCCTGTGGAAGGAAGATAAGGGTGAGTTCTCTGAGTTACAGGAGAGGAGAGAAACAGTGATATTGAACAGTTACTCTGCATGAATTTCCTTGAGCCTGATTATTGTTCAAATAGGGCTGGAATAGAGAACCTGTGTCCTTCCAGATGTTAATACAATCATAGAATTGTAGAGCTGGAAGGAACTAAGAGGTTCAACTAGTCCAACTCCCTGCAATGCGGGGATCTTCCACCCAATGTGGCACTCAAACCCATGACTCTAAGATTAAGAGTCTCATGCTCTATCATCTGAGCTATTTATTCATCACCGTTTGACTCCAAGTGCTATCAGCCCCAGTCAATAGGGCTGATGGTCAGGAGTGATGGGAGTTGTAGCCCAACCAAACCTCAGAGAATCATATGTTCCCCATCCCTGGTTTAGGGTGTGACAAAGACTTGAGGAACTGGAACGGACAGAAATTCTGTCTCCTTTTTGTAGCTACCATGAAAATGAGAAACACAACCCGAAAAAGAAAAAGAAAAAGAGGGGTGTGTGTGTGTGTGTGTGTGTGTGTGTGTGTGTGACAGACACTTACTGAAGTTTCAGGTGTCTTTGGTAAAGAAGAGACTGTGCATCTGCATAAATCTAGAAGGGTAATTTTCAGTTCACTGAAACTGCCTGTAATCTATTTATTTAAATATTTTATAAACCACTTAATTGCAATCATCTCTAAGCGGTGTATAAGAAACTCATTTGAAAGAAAATGGAAAGTGTGCTAAAACTATGAAATCAAAGTTCAGTTAAAATGTCTGTTGGACAATCAGTGACCAGCTTTTATTTATTTTTTAATCTTCAGTCCATCTAGGCCAGGCATCCCCAAACTTCGACCCTCCAGATATTTTAGACTACAATTCCCATCTTCCTTGACCACTGGTCCTGTTAGCTAGGGATCATGGAAGTTGTAGGCCAAAACATCTGGAGAGCTGCAGTTTGGGGATGCCTGATCTAGGCCAAGGGTCAGCAAACTTTTTCAGCAGGGGGCTGGTCCACTGTCCCTCAGACCTTGTGGGGGGGCTGGACTATATTTTTTTGGGGGGGATTAACGAATTCCTATGCCTCACAAATAACCCAGAGATGCATTTTAAATAAAAGGACACATTCTACTCATGTAAAAACACACTGATTCTGGACCGTCTGCGGGCAGGATTGAGACGGCGATTGGGCCAGATCCAGCCCCTGGGCCTTAGTTTGCCTACCCATGATCTAGGCATTGCCCACACAGGCTGGCAGCATCTCTCCATGGTTCTAGGCTGAGAACATTCCTAGCCCTACGTAAAGACACTGGGGACTTTCTGCATACAAAGCAGATGCTCTGCTACTGAACTATGGTCCTCCCTGTTAATGGGATCACTGATGCTTGGGATTAAACCTGGGGTGCTATTCATGCAGTGAGTTACTGCTCCTTGCCATGTATGTATGTACGTATGTATACATTAAACAGGGATGGATACCATATTTTTCCTACAAAAGTGCTGCTAGGGATGTGCAAATCTGCCAATTTTTGTTTCTCTCAGTCTTTTAATTTTCTAATATTCAGTACAGTATGATTTGCTGCATTTCCACAACATACATACATACATACCGTACATACATCTAATATAATGTGGTTTTGTATTTCTCTCTCTCTCCCTCACCCCTCTCTCACACACACTCCCCTAATATAGGTTTTCTTGCACATTTCCTTTTGTTAGATAACTACATCACGAAAATTGGAGGAGTATAAATTTTGAAGGATTGCTATGCTGCGGTTTGCATTGGAAAGTGAAAAATTGGAAAGCAAAGCTTGCATTAAAATGAGAACGGAACCAATTTTTCCACCATTCCCAATTAACACAGAACCCCCATTCATTTTTAAAGCATATTGGCTGTAGGCCTTTGTTTTGAAAAGCTCTTTAAAAACAACAACAAAAACCCCACACAAATTACAGATGGTTTCGTTCAGCCACCTGCAAAAGACACACTGTCTAACTCCATCCATAATTAGGACTGGAGAATGTATTAATTTCAGTTTCCCAGCCCACATTTTTTTCTTCTCCGCATTGCCGTATCAGTTTGTGAATTCACAGTTTGTGAGTTCACACAAGTCCTCATGAAAATTCATCGGCATTTGGGTGCAAATTTCTCCTCATATACATATTTTTCTATGCAATTTAACCTAATATAATCATTATTGCAAATCCGTTTCCCCAATCTGAGTACTTTCATGACTATATGCATTTTAATGAAAACTTTACTATAGTATGTGCATCTTGGTACACATTACTTGGCTGGATAACTGCACTGCAAAACTCAGAGAAGTGCAAATTTTGAAGGATGGTAGTGTTTCGGTCCATGTATTGTTTGGGAAAGGTTCACCTTTAAGTACAAATTGAATCATATTTCTCCTCCATCCCATGCCACAATATTAGATATTTGTAAAGGATAGAACACTTAAAATATATACAGCCTGTTAAAAAAGAATATCATGCATGCATAACAACCCTAGAATAATTGTCTGCCTTGACAATATTCAGTTACCTTCCCAGTCCTTTTGAAGGAGGAAGCCCTCTGTGTTGGTTGCATTCACACCAAGGATCCCTTTCACCATGGAGAGATATCCAACAAAGTGAGCTGTGTGGTTTTGGAAATCAGAGGAGTTTGGATCCAACCACTTCCCAAAACTGATGCAATGGAGATGCTGATCAGCTGTGATGTATACCCTCATAAGAGTTTGATGAAAAGTTTCAAAAAAGGAATGGGCTGTAATTATAGAGGACCTAGGGCTTGTCCCTCCTCTGTGTTCAGCCACGGCAGCCAATAGGCATTAGATCAGAAAGGGTGAAGGAAATAGGGCTGACATGGAAAAGCTGTCATGTGGGAGAGCAAAATCATAAACCAGTTTGTATGCTTCAGGCAGAGGGGAGGTGGAGGGGGGAGATAGCTAAAGCAGGAAGAGAATGATGACAGGAATTGAATCCCAAAGAGCAACCTCTATCATATGGTCAATCGCCTGAACCGTCTTGTTATACCAGGCACATTTTTACCAGTACTGAGACACAGTACTGGTAGGAATTTGTTCCCTGAGAATTTAGTAATTATCATAGCTGCCAAGTTTTCCCTTTTCTCGCGAGGAAGCCTATTCAGCATAAGAGAATTTCCCTTAAAAAAAGGGAGAACTTGGCAGCTATGGTAATTATTAGGGCATTATTTGTGTTACACTATCAATGTAGTGCAGCGCTGTGGGTTAGCCTAGGACTTGCCGATCAGAAGGTCGGCGGTTCGAATCCCCGCGACAGGGTGAGCTCCCGTTGCTCGGCCCCTGCTCCTGCCAACCTAGCAGTTCAAAGGCACATCAAAGTGCAAGTAGATAAATAGGTACCACTCCGGTGGGAAGGTAAACGGCATTTCCGTGCGCTGCTCTGGTTTGCCAGAAGTGGCTTAGTCATGGTGGCCACATGACCCGGAAGCTGTACACCAGCTCCCTTGGCCAATAAAGCGAGAGTCGTCTGCGACTGGACCTAATGGTCAGGGGTCCCTTTACCTATCAATGTAGGGCACTTTACAAAGTTTTATAAAAGGAGGAAGGTCTCTGCCTTCAAGCAGCTTACAAATCTGGAAGACAAGTCAGACAAGAAGAGTGTGGACATACATCAATGCTTTTCTAAAAAAAGAAAATATAATCATATATCAATATAATTAGTAATTAGATAACATTTTAAGATTAATTATCACTAACTTCAAAATGGGTGTGATTTAGAAAAGAGTAGAATTGTTATTGCTCTCCTAGACCCCCCCCCCCAAACTCTTTTTTTGTGAAGCATGTAGTAGCTTCTGACACCATGTTTCAAGGAGGCAGGTCCATCCTGATTGGCTCTCCCTAGCAGGTGGGCTCATCTAAAAATTGTCTCAGGGGTTGAAGTTCTCTTGCCTTGCCACACAAAACATTACAACCCAGTTTAACAGGGGTTGGGGACCTTTTACGCTCCACAGGCTAGATCATTATCAGCATAAGCTTTGTGGGCCAAATTTGAAAGGCCAGTGGGCCTGCCTATCTGCCAGTTGTTTGACATCATTTTGATGTCATATAATTGGCAGATGGGTTGCTTTTGCCCACCTGTCAAAATTCTTTGTCCGGCTCCTGTACACTGTACACTGTAAAATGTAGGATTTCCTCTCCTTCACACAGCAGCAGTGGCAGTAGGGTAGTGGGGAATGAGGCAGGAAATAAGTTTATTTATCCCATTCATTCTCACACTTCACACTGCTGCTTTCACTGAAGAAAGGGTGAGGAGGTAATGTGCAGTCTCTTTTCCCTACAGCAACAGAGGCGACAGTGGTGGGATGAAGGTGAGGAATGAAAGAGAGATAGAAGCTGCTTTTGGCCCATTCAGGAGTGCAGGAAAGCTTGCAAAGCCTGCTCTGTGACGATCCTTTCAACCTTGGACATAGGGTCCTGTGTCTCACCCTTACTTTGTAACAACGTGTAAGGTATCAGGTGTAAGGCAGCTGGGCATGGCTTCCCTCAAATAGCCTTGCGGGCAAAATGAGACCATATCAGGCAAAGTTTGGTCTGTGGAAAGGAGGTTCCTCATCCCTGCTGTAAAAGGTTTAAGGTAGTCTTTAACACAAAATATAAACGATTTCACATAATTTGAGATAAACACCAGAAACAGAGGGAAATGTGCCCCCAAAGGAAAGTAATTACCTTGAAAAAAAGCACATAAGTAGAAACAGCCTACTGAAGTATACTGGTTGGTAATATTTGTTATTGTTGATTGTTGATTTTAAGATGGGGAAATTGAAAAGGAAATTTGTTGACCAGGTGATGCATTATGATATCCATTAACATGAAATCCTCTTCTTAAAAAAGGGAACTTCCATGACATTTGTCTTTTCTGCAAATTAAATGCTGAGCTGAAAATACATAAATCATTAGGTTGCCAACTGTAATTTCCTGTGGGCATTACAACTTTCCACATGGACGTCATACTAACCTGCAATTCCTTAATGCATACTAAGAATTAATATGCACAGTGTTGTACTGGAAGTATTTATTTGTGGGTGCCTGTCAACAAAATGTTATGCTTGTTAGAAAAACACTGGGGCCTAATTTGAACAGTAGAATGTCTGGCATCTGGTGTGCTGGGTTTTTGGAATCAGCCCCTCCCTTCAGGTGTTCAGTTAGGTTCAGTTAGAGAGACCAACTGTCATTCTTGCTTGATGTTGTTTTAGTTTCTCTCAGATAGTATGCTATTGCATTACAATTTTCTTTATTATTAAAGTTTTGTTGGAATATACGTGAGCCGCTGACTTTGTTGAAAGAAAAGAAACACTCCTGAAGAATGGTGGAATATCCTAAATTTCCACCAGTGAGGGAATATTCTCAGTCTGACAGGATAATTGATTGTTTTTAATCACCCCATTCTCCACAACAATGCTGGCCACAGGTAATATGCCAGGAAAGGTTTTTCCCACTATTTCACATGGACACCTACATAAGCTTGACACTTGTCCATAAAATATTAGTTTTTGTGAAAAGTGAAAAAATATTAGTAAAAAATTATTGATTTTTCTCCTTACTGAATAATGACTATAAACTATTTACATTGATATTGGTGGAAAGATCTGAAAAGATTCTACAGGACCTTATTCACTATGATCAATGTTTATTTTTGTCTAAAAGACAGCTAAGAGACAATATTAGAAATGTATTAGGCATCTTGGAATATCTGAATTATCACAATGAAAAACAAGTTGCTCTGATTTTTTGGGTGCAGAAAAGGCCTTTGTTAATCTGAACTGGGTGTTTTTGTTTGAAGTTTTGCAAGAAATGAACTTCGGAAATAATTTTATTAAATGGGTAAAATCAATTTATACACAACAGACAACACAGATACTGGTTAATGGAGATTTGACTAAATCTTGTGATATGCGGAAGGGGACAAGACAAGGATGCCCATTATCCCCATTATTTTTCATCTTGGTCTTAGAAGTCTTGCTTAGAAGCATTACACAAAATGAGAGAGTTATGGGAATAAAGATTCAAAAAGAAATGTATAAATCAAGAGCTGATTATTTGATGTTAACTTTAGAAAACCCACTGCAGGGACTTATGGATAGGAGTTCTTATGGATAAACTAAAAGAGTTTGGTTTATTAGCATGTTTTAAGATTAACCATCAGAAAATGAAAATGTTAACAAAGAAGACCAGAAGGTTTTGATGGAGAAAACAGGGTTTCAAACTGGAAAAAAGTACTTAGGTATAACCATGACAAATATGAATTGTGCATCATTTCAAAATAATTAGGTCAAAACATGGGCTGAAGTTAAAAAAGATACGTCAAATGGGTGAAGTTAAAGCTGTCATTGCTTGGCAGAATTTCAGTGATGAAAATGAATGCTTTGCATAGAATGATGTTTCTATTTCAAAGAATACCTATTGTGAATAACGATCTACCATTTAAAGAATGGCAAAGAGATTTATCAAAGAGATTTGAACACAAGTTAAAATGAAAGTGCTGCAAGATGTGAAAGACAGCACTGGGAATGCCTGGTTTGAAATTGTACTTTGCCGCTTGCTGTTTAGGCTGGATAATGCTAAAAAACGGGAGAATTTTGGAAGTAGCAGGTCATGATTTAAAGTTTGGATGTTATGGATATATGTGGTGTGACAGGGCTGAAGTTAATGTGGACTTCAAAATTCATTTTGTTAGGCGTTCTATATTGAGAGTCTGGAATAGATACAAATCTAGGTTTTATATGAAGATCTATATATATATATATAAAGGTAAAGGTAAAGGGGCCCCTGACCATCAGGTCCAGTCGTGTCCGACTCTGGGGTTGCGGCGCTCATCTCGCTCTATAGGCCGAGGGAGCCGGCGTTTGTCCGCAGACAGCTTCCGGGTCATGTGGCCAGCATGACAAAGCTGCTTCTGGCAAACCAGAGCAGCACACAGAAACGCCGTTTACCTTCCCGCCGGAGCGGTCCCTATTTATCTACTTGCACTTTGATGTGCTTTCGAACTGCTAGGTGGGCAGGAGCTGGGACCAAGCAACGGGAGCTCACCCCGTTGCAGGGATTCGAACCGCCGACCTTCTGATCAGCAAGCCCTAGACTCTGTGGATTAACCCACAGCGCCACCTGGGTCCACATATATATATATATATATATATATATATATATATATATATATATATATATATATAAAAATGTAAAAATCGTGAAAGTGTCGGCTGAACTTTTCTCCGTAACCGCTCGACTGCTCGTTATTCCCTCAGCTCCTCCTCCTACACCCCCTCCCTCCCCACGGAGTCTACGCCACACCCACAAAATAATGATGTCATCAACCAAGCAACTGAAACCACCAAGGCGCCATTACCAGACAACCCACAGACTCAGGCCAGGGCCAAGGAATGGAGAGACAGGGCGGAGGCCTTGGGTCACATTTAAATACTAGCCCAAGCCAAGGCCTCGCCTCTATTTTTACAGCCTAAAGACTAGGCCTCGGCTCCATTTTACAGACTAGGCCTTAGCTCTACAGCCCTTTAAATACTATCCCGGATGGAGCCCTGGGCGGGAGGTGGGGGGGAGGAGAAGCCCAAATAGGTCATGGGCTGACGTAGGGTGGGAGGGGGGAACAACTGTCCAATAACCACCAAAACAGCCATTCCACCCCCATAGCCCAAGCCCAAAGCCTCTCCTGGCGGCTGCATTAATAAACGCCTGGCAGCATTAGGCAGTTGTTCATCATTTCTCCTAACACGCACTTGGGGGCACAGCAAGGGGTTTTCGCTTTATAATTTAGTGGGCGTTGTGTCACATGCAAGGCTCCGGCCGCCATTTTAAGTAAGGGCAGTTGTGCCCCTTTTAACCTAGGCTTTATATTCTACGACTGATTGCAAGCCTCTGCGTCTTTTTATTTTATTTTTAAAAAACCATGCACTTTCTCTCCCCAGTTTAAGTCCTCAGATATTTGCAGTGCCCAATCCATCCCCCTCGATTTACAATCCCCTACCTTCCCCTTGCCACTTCCTGGTTTTTTTTTTTATGGAACTGAACAACTCGGGTGCTTCAGAACGCGCCTTCTGTTGCCAGGCCCTTGCAGGGCCAGACAGAGGCCTGGGCCCGGAAGATAATGTGGCCCTGTTTTTAACCCTTTTGTTTTAACCCTGTTTTAACCCTTTTCTTTGATTTCTTATTTTTCTGGTAAGTTTCACCGTCTCTGCATATTCCATAAGTTTTTGTATCCATTCTTCCTTTGTTGGGACTTCTTTCCATTTTTTGGTCAAGTAACATTATTGCCGCTGTAATCACATACTGTACATGAATTAATTTCTATACAGTTTGGGCAGCTCTGTCCCTATAATTCCCAAAAGGAAAGATTCTGGGTTGTTGTTTTTTTACAAACTTTATTTTAAACATCTTATATATCATTTCCCAGTAAGCTTTAATCGTACTACAAGACCACCACATGTGATATAAAGAACCTTCTTTCTCTTTACATTTCCAACACCTTTTTGATTTTGATTTATATATTTTTGCCAATTTACTTGGTGGCAGGTACCATCAATATAACATTTTCGTTTAATTTTTCTCTTAAACTATAGTATGCCGTAAATTTTATATCCATATTCCACAATTGTTCCCATGCTTCTTTTGCCCAATGTATCATTGAGGATTTTATTTGCTCATCCTTTGTCTCCCATTCCAACAATATCTTATACATTTTAGACAACACTTTTACATTATATTCCAACACATCTCTCTCCAGTTGTGATATTTATTCCCCTATTCAACAGATATCAGATGTTTTTATTTTCTGAATCTTGTTTTTCTACCTTTCTCTTTTAACCTACTCTCTTTTTCTTTCTTTTTATTTTTCTTTCTCTATTTCTTTCTTCCCCCTCACACACTTTTTTGTGATTTTATTGCATCTAGATAAAAGTATTGGTTTGGGTTTTTTTTTAAGGAAAATATATTAAGTTTTGTATTCTTCTCTATAAACCTTAATATTTTTTTTAAAAAAAGAAAGAAAGAAAGAATATAGTTGCAGATCTGAATTGCTCCATGACGGACATGATGGATTCTGGAAGAAACAAACCAGTTAAAACTAGAGCTTAATAAATGAGCCAATGTGTAAGAATTTGGATCTAAAAGAGAAGCATAAAGAGCTATGCAAAAACTGAAAGAAAGGAGCATAAACACCCATACAGAAGTTCAAAGCACAGAGATGTTATCTGAGACCAATGGCATTGGTGGTCACTTTTGAATAAAATGTTTGTTACTGATGAAGCATGAAGGCAAAAAGTAAACATTTAGGAATGAAAAAGGAGATGTGTGATTGTTAGATCAGTTGTCAAATGCAGTCTGAGAACTGGGTTTGGAGAAATATAATACATAAAATATATACCACTTGCCCAGCTGCAGTTAACCACTACTGCTTCAGAACAGCAGCAGATGTGGATATATTTTGGGAAAGTTCTTATCCACTAGCTTTAGTTGGTCGACATGTTGTAAATTGCCCACCAGCTGCTCCCAATACATGGTCTACACAAAACAAAAGATGGATGTGTGTCCCTCAGCTCAGTTCATAATTGGTTACACATTTATGAGGTTTTTCTAGGAGAGTTCAGAAAAAGTTCACCTGCTTTCCAACATTTTCTCCCATCTCATAATTTTGTGTATGCATGACGATGGTCGTATGCACATGCACATTGCCAGATTGACCCCCTGGGTGCAGAGATGAATGGATCAGTCTATTTCTTTTCCATACCCATTTTTGCATATGTGCTTAAATCACCCCCCCCCAATTTCTGCACCCACCCACATTTGTTTGTTTGCAAAACTACATGAAAACTTGTATTCTTTTTGTATGCATTTCCCCCCTCACAATATACCTTTTAAATGGATTTGGTCCTAAAATGCATATTTTTGCACACATCGTATCCTAAAGTATGTACTTTTGTATTCATACAGTTGCTGAGCCCAGAACTGCATTGCAAAATTGGGATAAGTGCAAAAAACAAAGGACAACAGTTTTCTAATCTGTGTATTTTAATGCAATCCAAATCCTCTTCCTGTTGGATTGGGGAGGTTTGAATTGGATGAAGGAAAAGCTTGGTTGCCTACTACCGGTACCTGCAGAATGACGGCAGAGTCACTTCAGCAGCACAGAGCTCTTGCCTACTGAATGGGTGTGTTGAAGTCGCACTGAAGAGTTCTCTGCTCGCAGCACCCAGGAGAAAGCTCTCAACTTCCATTTATTTTGAGAGCTAGATGTCAGGGAGATGAATTCTGACCTAGTCTGCTTCCATAGATGCTCATGTAATGTTTAAGGGTATTTTCCCCTTAAGACGAAGAATTCAGACTTGTGACTTCACCCTCTTGCAGTCTAATGTGGTATGTTCCAAGGTGATACGATGATGATGAGCTGATTGTCTAGCTCCATCATAGTGCCATTCCCTCCTGGGTTTGGGGCTAAGGGAAATGTCTCTTCTAAGATGGCATTTGCCACATACATTTTTAAATTACATTTTAAATAAAGGCAAATAATTGTAAATATGTAAAAATCCATAAATGAAAATGTTTGAAATTGATTATCCAAACCAACTGATTAACCAAACCAAATCTTGACTAAATCAGGAATGGGGAACTCGTAGTCCATCAAACATTGCTGGGTAGATTGCAAATGATATCAACTCTTACCAATGACCAAAACCATCTGCAGAGTCATAGCCCCACCCTGCTCTGCCCTCACATCATTTGACTAAATGGTACACTGCTGTTCTCTTTCCCCCCCCCGCAGTGTCCTAAAATCTTGATTAATTGATTACTGTACATTAAGGCTTTGCCCTTACTTCAAGGGATTCAAGGAACTTCTTCTTCTTCTTCTTCTTCTTCTTCTTCTTCTTCTTCTTCTTCTTCTTCTTCTTCTTCTTCTTCCTTCTTCTTCTTCTTCTTCTTCTTCTTCTTCTTCTTCTTCTTCTTCTTCTTCTCCTCCTCCTCCTCCTCCTCCTCCTCCTCCTCCTCCTCCTCCTCCTCCTCCTCCTCCTCACTTATAGTCTAGTAAGATTGTCTCATGAATATTGTCTTAGCTGTGTGTCTGTAAGTGACTGTGGATACCAATTCTGGATCCTTCCACGGTCGGGACATATGTTTCCGGGTGGGAGTTGATCACGGTGACAATTTGCCAAATGTCCCTTCCTCTTAGCTCATTTCTCCATTTCATCCTGAGTTCATGCTTCTTCAAAGTTCATTACATCTTTGGTGAAGGCTGTTCTCCAATTGGAGTGCTCACAGGCCAGTGACTCCCAGTTGTTGGTGTTTAAACTACATTTTTAAAGATTTGCCTTGAGAGCGTCACACACACACACACACACACCAAACTGATATAGAAATGTGGAGAATTGAACTTAAGACTAGAAAAATGATACAGTGAATGTAACTGAAACTGACAGATTCATTAATACCCATGTGTGTGGGAGAGGCCACCTCAGAGGCATTCTGGGCATGTTCCATTTGGGGTTCATTGGTTTTGTACAGCAACTAGCCTCTTTTGAGAGGTCAGTGTTTGCTTTTCAAAAACAGGAACAAGCCAACACCTTGGCCTGTGGTTAGTCAAATGATAAGGCTTCACTGTGGAGTCTCCAATAAATACATTTTATTATTATTATTTTTAAAAAAATCATGCAAACTGTAGCTGGAAGATTTTGTAAGATCATTTAAAGGGAAATAAATCACAAATGGTTTGCGGGCAAATGCTGGTCATGCACATTAAGGGTGACTGGTTTTATGTGATGCTGGTGAATGTAACCCTTATCCCCAGAGGACAGAAAGGTCTCTGTGGATTCAAGTGTGCACAATGCTGGCTGGTGAGTCACAAGCAGAGCATGTGACTGCGGAACGGTGGAGCCTCAATGAGGCCTCCTATTCAGAGAACTCTGGTCAGAAATCCGGATAGTAGTGGAGATCAGAGCAGGTTCTGCAGGAAACATCCTGTCAGGAATTTCCCCAATGGGAGAGATGTTATTGGAGGAGCTGTAAATCATGTTGTGGGAGACTAGGGTGCTTTGGGATCTCTTAGATTTGAGGGTCATCACAACCATCATGAGCAATGGCCTGATCACAGCAGAATGTTTTCTAATTAAAGCAGCTTTGAAAAAAGGATTATTTAAACAATGGACTGCAATATTTAATGGATTGATCCATGGATGAGGAATGTCAAGCCCTAGGGGCCAAATGTGGCCCTCCAGGCATCTCTATAAGGCCCTCAGGTTACACTCCTCACTGGTCCTTCTTTTCACCTTCCACATTTTTGTCTGACTGGAACGTCCTTCAGATTGTGATACTGCCTCTTGCATGCCTGGATGGAGAATAAAAAGGGATATGTAGATAAATTAGCATTTGTTGCCCTACCCACTTTTGCTCCTGGCCCCACCCTCCACTGTCAGGTGACCCTTGGGAGGCTGCCTAGAATGGAATGTGGTTCTTGGTCTTAAAATGCCCAAGGTTAATCCTGGATTAATCAGTTTGGCTGATCGTAAGAAGAGAGGTATTCTGTTTTCTCTAAAAGGCAGGGAGAAAGCCTTTTCTAAGGTGGTGCCTATTAGACCTTGTGTGTGCAGGAATTAAAAAGAAACAGAAAATATGCTTCTTGCTTCAGAAATATTGTGGGTTTTTTTACCCACATGCATAGGTAATTGATCCAGTAATTGAATAAGTTCATAAAATCAGTGATGCACTTAGTTAAATCTAGACTCTAGAATTAATGCAGGGGAAATGTCTTTTGGAAGGCTATGGGTATTTCTTAAGTTGCATAATATTCCTCTTCTCCACTGTTCTATGATTTATAGCTATTAGTACGGTACTAAATTCCTGATATATTAAGAGCGAGCAACCGACCAACCATAGATTACCAATCCTGATTTTTTAAAAGCAAACAAACAAGCCCTAAACCTGAGAACGTGCAGCTTCCTAGTTGAAAAAGTTCACTGAAATCATAGCACCATCAAAAGCGCAGGAATAAAACGAAGTTTGTTTCTACTGCTCTTCCACTGTTTCGGATGCTATTCCTGATTAAAACACGTTAATTTGGGAATGAGCACAATTTTGTTGTATGAAAAGACAATGCATTTTTAAAGTTAAAATAATAAAATGAGGATGAGTAATTATGTCTCTGCCTCAACTTGTTGTTGTTTAGTCGTTCAGTCGTGTCCGACTCTTCGTGACCCCATGGACCAGAGCACGCCAGGCACTCTTGTCTTCCACTGCCTCCCACAGTTTGGTCAGACTCATGTTGGTGGCATCGAGAACACTGTCCAACCATCATGTCCTCTGTTGTCCCCTTCTCCTTGTGCCCTCCATCTTTCCCAACATCAGGGTCTTTTCCAAGGATTCTTCTCTTCTCATGAGGTGGCCAAAGTATTGGAGCCTCAGCTTCACGACCTGTCCTTCCAGGGAGCACTCAGGGCTGATTTCCTTAAGAATGGATAGGTTTGATATTCTTGCAGTCCATAGGACTCTTAAGAGTCTCCTCCAGCACCATAATTCAAAAGCATCAATTCTTTGGCCTCAACTACCCTGACTTTAAAATGCTTTTTAAAATAAGGAGTGCACTCAGCATCAGTCTTGGAAGTCCCATGCTGGTTGGGTACTGATGCCAGGTGCTGCTGGCCACTGCCACCTTGCTGTTGTTAATTTGTCTACAACCAATATTCTGATAATGTCTGTAATCCATTTTAATCTTATGCTTTCATGGTAATTTATTCTTTATGCAGAGAATTTCTTCCCAGAACCCACAGGGATAGTGGAAGTGAGTGCCATAGATTCTTCAAGCTCAAGTCAAGAAGACAATAGTGAGCTGTGGAGTGGGGTAGAGATGCTTATTGTGACCTCCCGGCAGCTGAGTCACTGCTTCCTGCCAGGTGGAGGTGGAAGGGTTTTGTAGTGCAAACATACTGGCAGGAGCCTTAGCACCACTGGGGCCTTTGCACTGCACTGCCCTGGATCCTGCCCCTCCCCTCATCTGCTGGGAGGTAAGGTAAATGCATCCAGCCCACTATGCTGTCTAGTCCAACATTCCATTCCAAAAGGCCTATCTAGTCCAACATTCCATTTCTCACAGTCACCTACCAGATGTCTATTGGGAGCCCACAAACAGGATATGATCGCAATAGCTCTCTCCTGCTTGCGTACCTCAGTGACTGGTATTCGGAAGTCTGCTGCCTCTGATCCTGGAGGCAGTACAGTATATCAGTATATAGCCATTTTGAAGGGCCTTGTTTGCCAAGCCTTCCTGCTAATTAGCAAACTTGGAGAGGCACTGGGAAACCTTTCTCAAGGGGGTTTGCGCATCCTGAAAACATGGAGAGGTTAATTGAAGGCATGGGGCAAACAAGCTCTAACTATCTTAGCTTGCCCTTGTTATGCTAACTTCATTGTGCAGACAGATTTAATGACTCCTTATTACCTGGCTTCCTAATTAACCTCCTGCCCCCAAATGGAGAGAGTTTAAAGAAGGCACTCCCAGCACAGGGACTTCCAGCTTCTCCAGGCCTCAGGGTGAATGGAGATGTTTCTTTTTCAGCCAGGTTCACAGTGTCTTGGTGCTCCAAATAATTTATATTTAATAGCATGGGCACAGGACACTGGCGGCTTGGGAATTTTGCTGTGTTCATGCTTACTGATGCCCAACACTGCTCTATAAAGTTCATGCAATGGAAAGTGGTCTCTGCCCTGTGTTATTTTTGTCACTGCTGATGCTTTGGTAGGAGAGCTGCAGGCCTACATTTTTACTAAAAAGTAGGGCTGATCCCTAAAGCCCCCAACTTAACCACCTCACTCATCACCTGCAAATAACTCCCTACTTACTTTACAGTGGTTCTAGTTATGACTAGAGGCATGCTGGGAAATAAACTGATGGTGGCGGCAATCATGTCCAATACCACTGCTTACCGGTAGATACTTTCCCACTTTCTTCTGTGCCAGAGTCAGGGCAAAAAACACAGCTCTGCTTTGATTTGGTTTCATGCTGATGCCACATAACTAATCAGATTTAGTTGTGTCATCAAATCATGATGTCTCCTCAGTGGCTGCTCCCAGACTCTAGAACCCCCTCCCTGGAGAAAGCTAGATTGGCTCCCTCATTGTTGTCTTTCCATCTGCAGTTGGAGACTTTCTTGTTTCAACATGCTTTCGGGAACTGACTGCAGGTGCCATGCTGTTTTTACTGTAATTATTTGTATATTTTAAACAGCTTTTATATATGCATATAATTCAATTCTGTCAATTATAAATTGTCTTTAATGTTCTATCAATGTTTATTTGTCTTTAATGATCGTATTTTCTATATTTTTACCGGTTTTTAAAAAATACGTGAGTCTCCTTGAGTCCCATAATTATGATGATGTCAGTTCAGAGTTAGTGGAGTTAGCAGAAATGATTTCCCTCACTCTGATTTGGTTTCATGTTGTCACATGGAAAATCAGATTTGGCAACGTGATGACAGATAGGGTTTGGTAACATGATGGCATCATATGCAGACAAATAAATATTAGAGCCCCTTTGATCATGCTTGGTTGTGGGTATGGCTAGTTTGGGTGAACTTCACTAATGATCAGTTATATCCAGGAACTGCTTCCTATAGAAGTTTAGCCCAAACTGCTCCATGTTAGTGAGCATTTTCTGCATTTCTTGGGAACATTTTGCTTATCCATTTACATTGACCTCACATGCCCCCAGTGACATCATTTAATAGCCAAAGGTTCTTCCCTAAATTTATTTCCCATCTTTTTCATCCATAAAGGTGGAAAGTCTTCATTACATATTCACTATTTCACATAAGACTTTTTTTCATCAGTTCTATATTGGTTTCACCATGATGCAAAAAGTGCCTAGTTCTGTTGAAATATCTGAGTTGATTGAATTTCCCCGTCCTATAATTGCTTATATCTAGTGATTTTATTCATCACCATGATGTACCATATTTTTCTCAATCACTGGCCATTTGTTGGTACTGCCTCAAACTTGCATGTCTTAGTTGATACAGTCTGGGTTGCTCAGTGGACGTTGGTCCATAAGGGCAAATGGGGCACTGCTTCAGGAACCTCAGCCTGCCCTTATTTAGCCCTTGCCTGCCTGTCTTCATATTTATAATTCCTTAGTCTCAGCATTGTCTTTGTAGAACTCAGCAGGAAAAAGGATGGGGACAAAACTAAAATTAGTTGGCTCTGCCTGTCATTGGCTCTTGCTCCACCCAGTTGGCCTCCATGCCTTCTGTCCTACTAATCCTAATGGGCACCAGATGAAACCATTTTTTTTAAATCTTTCATTATTGGGTACCTTGCATATTCCTAAAGCATAGTGACAGGAATCATTGATAATTCAGGTACCATAATTTCTCCAATTGTTTGCGTAACCACTTGAGTAACCACTACAATCTCACCACACATGGAGAAAAGTGCCTTGAACTTGTTTACATATTCACACTTCCAACATTGTTATGCTTACATCTCCAGCAGACATCCAATATTGTTGTAAATATTTCACATTATTCACATGAACAACACCAACTGGATACATAGCACTGTGGTGTCATCCTGTTCATTGTATGATGGCAAGCTAGCATCACCTATGTGACTTATCCAGAAAAACAAAAGGCACCTCTGTGTGTTGAGAGGGGAAATGGCTCATTTCTCCCTCAAAGTTGACACTTTGACATACATGGTCTTGCTTTATTTAACCAATATCAATTTATAATGCCCAGTAAGCACTGTAAGCACCTAATACAGGGTAACCAAATTCCTGATGGCATCTTATGCTGAAAGTAAACTATATTTTCATTAGGTTCCCATTATGTTTTTCTGGCATTTTAAACAGCAATTAACATGGTGGAATCATTCTGTAAGTAACCCACAATGCTTTGAATAAATATTCATACCTATCATTTTCTGTCGTGTTTTTTTTTTAAAGACAAGAAGCCCTATGATATGATGATGATGATGATGATGGTGATGGTGATGGAAATACACTGCCTGAGCTGCAAACTTCTAACACTTCCAGAGTTGGGGGCACTTGGCTGCAGGGCTTAGGCTTGGTCCTCTCTCTGTTGTGAACCTCTTCATCTCTCCTGCCAATGTTTGTTACGTGCTCAGAGTCAAAGCAAGAGGTTTTCTGGGCTTGCTGTAGGCCATGTTGCTTTAATCACCGGTGAAAGGAATGTTGAAACCCACCTCCTGCTGTGCTGCAGTGTTAATAAAACATCTGTGCTGGTGTGTGTGTTCCCTCCCTCTCCCTGCCCCCCCAAGCCATTCATCTCTGTTTTTCTACTATTTCCTTAGACAATTTTATGTTTCCCAGTTTGAACTGATCACAGGAGACATTCCAAATGAAGGTTCTATAAGACTATGGGGATTGAAGTAGTCCCCTCTTTACATTTCCCTACAATCTTTCCTGTGTTTGAAGCCAGGATTTGACCAACAACCAAGGATTAATTAAGTACTTATCCATGAATTTCACATGCTTTATAGGAGTCCAGTGTTGCAGACCAAAAAAAAAAAAATGCCCAAGAAGAGCCCTGTTGGGCATCAAGCCAAGGACACGTCTAGTGAAGTACTCTCACAGTGGTCGACTAGATGCCTATGGGAACCCTGAGTGAAGCATTACTCCCCCACCTTTGGTGCCATTCCCCATCACCCTCTGCCACTTGGATCTCACTGTGGCAGCTGCACTGCTGAAATTGCCACTTCCCCCCCTCCCCTTCATGTTTGCTGTATGTGTTGTATGTGCAATGTCCCACCAGATGGCGAGGTGGAGTCCCGTTTTTCTCTACCTGTTTTCACTGTTTATCAGCAAACGTTTTCACCACTGTCCCTCAGACCTTGTGGTGGGCCGGACTATATTTTGGAAAAAAATATGAATGAACTCCTATGCTCCACAAATAATCCAGAGATGCATTTTAAATAAAAGGACACATTCTACTCATGTAAAAACACCAGGCAGGCCCCACAAATAACCCAGAGAGGCATTTTAAATAAAAGGACACATACTACTCATGTAAAAACATGCTGATTCCCGGACTGTCCGCGGGCCGCATTTAGAAGGCGATTGGGCCGCATCCGGCCCCCAGGCCTTAGTTTGGGGACACCTGGTTCATCACAACACTTTAAACTGAAACGCTTCTTTGATGTGTCTGGATCCAGCCTTTGTCTGCTGTTAGTGTCTCTGGGGGAAAAACAAATCTCTCACACCTCCAAATGGAGAGATGGAGGAATAATTTGTTTAGTCTGCTTTGGGCTGACCCAGTTTGACAGTCCCAAACCTACTTGTGGTTTGGAATGCAACTTGTGATCAGATCATACACTTCTTTGAAGTTTGCAATGGTATTTTAGTGTGCAAAAAAGTGCATGTGAAAATAATATTTTATTATTAAATTGTGCACAAATTGCCTATTCTACAGGGAAATGCACCAGAAAAAAATACCTATATTGGTGAAAATATTGTTATAGGCCACCCCAATCCCTGCTGAGCTGTGCAAGGGATTCCAGGAGGCTTGACTACGGAGAACTGAAGATAGGGCAGAGGCTGTTGCAGCTTTAAGAAATATGATGTATCCACATATTTACATCTGAATTTATATGGAGAGAGTCCAGATATTACCTACAGTATGGTCATCTCAAGAGGGGCTTGTTCCCCATAGCATCTCTCCCTGCCTGCCTTCAGCCATTCAGCCCAATATCATTCTGTTCTCTCTCAGTTATTCCAAGCCTCATGGCAAAGGCCCCAAACCCTTACTGTGACATCACACCCAGTTACCCTGGCAACCTTCCAAATCCCCATTTTCTGGTCACACCTCAAGGCAGGTGTGTGTGTGTGTGTGTGTGTGTGTGTGTGTGTGTGGTCAGTTCTCTTGCATTGCCAAGGGCCCTCAATGGCCCTGTATTGTTTCTTAATACTCCTAGCTTGGCCAGGTCATTTTGCACGGGGTAGACCAGGATTTTGTATTTCTCCCTTCATACCCCAAATCACCAAAATCCTACCATTTATTAATTCCTAGGGTTTAGCCCCCTCCCCCACCTATAACAATATACACAAATATTGATACAGAAATGTGTATAATAAAATTACAGTTTTTATGGTACATTCTTCAGCTAGATGCTCCTTCAGCAGCTTTTGCATGCATGTGCATGTAGAATATTGCAGTGAAATATGCAGCAATTTTAGCCACTCCAGGGACTGTTTCCAGCTTATTAACCTGCTGTTGCAGTTTACACTGGCTGCTTTTGACCCTCAGTAAATAATAAATAACAGCCAATTGTCTCTTTAGATAGGGCAAGGATGGAGTACATCTGGCTTTGATTTGGAAAGCAGAAAGCCAATATTAAGTAGGGTGGGATGCTAATCAGTTTCCCCTTGTTCTGTGTTTCTGACTCAGAACCATTCGTTTTTTAAGGGCAGCTCATTGGTTCTAGACATTTGCAACACACCCCAGTGAACATCTATTCATAATTAGGTGTAGAGGGATCTGTCAGTTTCAGTTTCCCCAGTTTCTCATTTTTCCTGATCTTAAATTTTGACTCCACATCTCCACAGCAATGTGAAAAAATAAGACTCTCATCTTATTTTTTGTGTGAATTTCTCCTAATGAATATATTTTTGTATGCAGATTTGAGTAATGTGCACATTTTTTGCAAGCAAACGTCCTTAATGTAATACATTTTTGTGCATTATTTTTGTGGGATAAATCAGCCTCGTATAACCAACATGCTTAGCTCTAATTAATGCATGAAGGGGTTAAGACCATAGAGTAAGCTGTCCTGCCAGGCTTAGCTAGGTCACACTCCCTCACCTTGGGAAGGCTTACCAAACTCTTTGCTCTCTCACTTACATCATGTAAAAAGAAAGGAAAAAGAATGTCTAAGCCGGATGCTCCAAGCTTTGATTGTGTGGCTTTAGCAAGCTATCTTTGTGTTTCTATACAAATAATTTAGAAAATCGCATGAATCTGATCTTTCTCATCCCTGATACAAAGGACTGTAGCTTTGCATCTCAATCCTAGGCATGTCTACTCAGAAGTAAGCCCCATTAGGTTCAATGACACTTCCCGGTAATTGGGTATAGGATTATACCATAAAATAATTTGTATGCTTAATTGATTCAAGTTTCTTTAATTGGGGTGCAGCTACTATCACTATTAATATCTGCACCTTCTTGGAAGCTAAAGCACTTCTAACCTCTCTTGCACAGAAGGTTAGAGGAGCGGAACTGTATGTGGCCAGCTTGTGGTTAAATGGTTCTCTAGCCTAGTGAATGGTTACTGTGGCTGCTGCTGCTGTCTAGATTCTTTGCCACAGACTGCTGCCATCCAGTGCTGGCTTGCTGAGCTGCACTATTTTGAGGCAGGCGTTGTTGTTTTTTTGCCTGGGCTGTGTACACTTCATACATTTTAAGCACTCTTAAAGTACACAACTTCCCCAAAAGAATCCTGGGAACTGCAGTCTACCTGCCACAGAGCTGCAATTCCCAGCACCCTTAACAGACAACAGTTCCTAGGATTCCTTTGAGGGATGGAATGTGCTTTAAACATGTATATATAGCATGCACACAGCCACAGAGAGGTGACAATTAGGGAGGCTAATAAACTAGCTACAAATCCGCAATAAAATAAAGCAAATGCAAGGGCTGGAGGATGGAATCACTTGCCGTGCTGCAGGAGAGCTGTTTAATCCTAGGCATGATGTCAGGTGAACATAACAAGAACCCTGCTGTA
Source organism: Zootoca vivipara (assembly GCF_963506605.1). Taxonomy (NCBI): domain Eukaryota; kingdom Metazoa; phylum Chordata; class Lepidosauria; order Squamata; family Lacertidae; genus Zootoca; species Zootoca vivipara. The sequence continues at coordinate 29,490,456 of NC_083294.1, forward strand.
CGAGATCAAAGGCCCGTCTAGCCTCACATCCAGCTCCCCACAGTGGTGAGCTAGATGCCTCTGGAAAGCCCAGAAGCAAGGTAGAAGCACAGTGGCAGCCCTCTCCCACTGTTGCTACCCAGCAACTGGTGTTAAAAGACACATCACCTCTGATCCTGGTAGCAGTACACAAAAGCACCTTTTGCCTGCCCCAAAACGCAGTCCAAACAGGCTTAAGAACAGTTAAAAGCACCACAGAAAATAACGGCAACCAACATGAAAGACAATAAAAGGAGACACCTGTGGCAGAGGCCTGCTCATCACCAGAGGGGGTTGCTTCTGCAGGGCGATGTCTTTTTTTTTTTTTTACCCCTGATCCTGTCCAAGTCTACCTGTGGCTGTTTCACTTCCCTCCCTCTGGAGGAAAATACATACATACATTCTGACATACATACATTCATTCTGACATACAGAAACTGACACACAGAGCCCAGAGCTGTACAAAACCTGCATGTGCTAATTTTTAAAGCCCTAAACAGCCCTGGCCCAGAATACCTGAAGGAGTGTCTCCACCCCCATCATCCAGCTGAGGTCCAGCTCCGAGGGCCTTCTGGCAGTTCCCTCTCTGCGAGAAGTGAGGTTACAAGGAACCAGGCAGAGGGCCTTCTCGGCAGTGGCGCCTGCAGGGCCGGCTCTAGGTAGAGCCCCAGTGGTGCGGTGCGCCAGGGCGCTGGGCCGGTAGGCAGGGTACCATGCTACGCCCTGCAAGGGCGGGGGCGCCGGAGCGATCTCTGCCCCTCAGCGCCAGGGCGCCCGACCTGCTCGAGACTGCCCTGGGCGCCTGCCCTGTGGAATGCCCTCCCATCAGATATCAAAGAAACAAACTTTTAGAAGACACCTGAAGGCAACCCTGTTTGGGGAAGTTTTTAATGTTGCTGTTTTATCATGTTTTTAATATTATGTTGGGAGCCACTCAGAGTGGCTGGTGAGACCTTGCCAGATGGGCGGGGTATAAGTAATAAATTGTTGTTATTATTAATAATAGTAGTAGTCAGTGCTTTTTTTCTATATATATAAAAAATGATCATACTCATATTGAAATACTGCCCCTCAATGAGGCCAAACTTAGATTCATAAAATGTTTAGGGGTATGTGTCCCCCTGCGTCTCCCCAGGAAAAAAGGACTGGTAGTAGTAGTAGTAGTAGTAGTAGTAGTAGTAGTATAGATATAAATGTAGAAATGATTTCAGTAGCAATACGTCCTGCCACTGTGAGGGAGATTGTGTGCCTGCCTGAACCTGCTGACCTGAACCTCACTGCTAGTGAAGGGCAGGCACTACATTTAAGGACCTGAAGGAGCGTCTCCACCCCCATCGTTCTGCCCGGACACTGAGGTCCAGCGCCGAGGGCCTTCTGGCGGCTCCCTCGCTACGAGAAGCCAAGTTACAGGGAACCAGGCAGAGGGCCTTCTCGGTAGTGGCACCCACCCTGTGGAATGCCCTCCCACCAGAGGTCAAAGAGAATAACAATTAAGGCAGCCCTGTTTAGGGAAGCTTTTAATGTTTGATGGATTTCTGTATTTTAATATTTTGTTGGAAGCCACCCAGAGTGGTTGAGGGAACCTGGCCAGATGGGTGGGGTATAAATAATAAGTTTTATTATTATTTTAGTGTCAAGGTTCCTCCTGCTCGTTCTTCAGACTTTTACTGGACAGCCCTTCAAGTAGGATAGGCCTTCTCTGCAGTGGCTCTCCATTTGTGGAATGTTCTCCGCAGGGAGGCTCACCTGATACCTTTGCATCAGGATAAAACATTCCTCTTACCCCAGGTTATGAACCTACCCAGGTCCTTAGATCATCATCTGAGGCCCTTCTTTGTGTGCCTCCTCCAGAAGAGGTCCATAGGGTGGCAGCATGAAAATGGGCCTTTTCTGCAATGGCTCCCTGTTTGTCAAATGTTCTTCCCAGGGAGGTTTGGCTGGCACCTTCATTGTACACCATTAGGCGCCAGGTGAAAACATTCCTCTTCCACCAGGATTAACATCTTATACGGAGGAAGTGGGTTATTCGTCTGTGGTTTTCTAAATCATATATTTTGTGATTTTGTGTTGTGTTTTTATGTTGTGAACTGCCCTGATCTGCAAATGGAGGGTGGTATTCAAATTTAAACAACAACAACAACAACAACAACAACAACACCCCAGGTCTTTGGCAAATAAAACTATTTATAGCCATTTAAACTGGGGGTATTGCTTTTGTTTGCTACAGTGTTGTGTATTTTTGTGTTTTTATATTGTAAACCACCCACCCTAGATACTAAGATGAAGGGTGGCATAGAAATTTAATAGCAAACAAACAAAGGGTTGTCTGTGAAATAGGTCACATAGCCACCCCAGACTCATAGCTGCCAAGTTTTCCATTTTCTCGCGAGGAAGCCTATTCAGCATAAGGGAAAATCCCTTAAAAAAAGGGATAACTTGGCAGCTATGCCCAGACTGTAGCTCATACAGCATTTCCTCCCCACAATTACCTTGCTGCCCAGCTCTCAAGACCAGCTGCAACACGTGGAAAAACTTCTGCATATCTTCACCAGCTCTCCATGAGTTACGTTGTGCTGGCTGCTCTTTCCCTGCACTGGCTGAGTTTGCATGAAGGTGGGATGAGGAGAGATGGATTGGAGAAGATGCTACAAGGACGAAAAGCTGTCTCACTTCCCTTCGTGCCCAGTAGATGGTGCTGGCAGGAAAGTCTTCGTGGAGCCACTGGCTTCCCTGAGAGTTTGCGCTGGCAATGAACCCCCTCCCCACCTCTCTACGAAGAAATCCCCCCTCCCCTGAGCCCCTTTCCTATCAGCAATGCTGTAAAAATAACCCCGCATGGCTAAATTCACTTTGTGGGACATAAGGAGTTATTTATGACATCCAGAAGATTACCGAAAGAGCAAAGATACACTGCAGCAGTTCAAAAGCCGCAAGGCAAAGCTGCCTTCAAGGCAATGTCTCTCTCTCTCTCTCTCTCTCTCTGTGTGTGTGTGTGTGTGTGTGTGTGTGTGTGCGGAGGGCAGGGAGGTTCTCCAGGTAGCTAATGGAAAATAGCCCTGATTAATGACCGAGTTCAGGCTGTTCAGCTTTCCCCGGATACTACTTGCTCGAGAGCAGCCAGGCATCCCTTGCTTGGGGGTTGGAGGGGGATTCCCTCAGGCCCTGAAATGGAAGCCACTGGAAGAGGAGGTGAGCTACTTTTGCAAAGGAGCAAGCCTTGGGTGTTTTTCAGTTGAGAGCCACACTGACTTCTGGGCAGGCTTCTGTGGACTACATTCCAGTGTTAGGCACATGGTAAGCAGCCCTCAAGGCTAACATGGTCAGAGCCATGAACGTCAATTTTACTTTGATGGCAGGCTAATTCTACACACGCTTCAGCACCCCTCTCTACTCTGCAGGCTAATTCAAGAATTCAACGGCACATTCCAGCCAGGCAAAAACACTCAAGGAGGGTGCAAGAAAGCAGGGCGAGTAAGGGATGTGGCCCAAGGCTAGGGTGTGTGGCCTGGAGAGGCATGAGGGTTAGCCAGAGGGCATGGAGGATCAGAGCAGGTGGATTGTGCTGCCATCAGGGACAGGTCACACATGCATGATTATCCTTTCGTAGAAGTGGTACAGGTAGGTAATTTTGGGCTGTGGCTTTAATGGTCTTACCAGGCTCCCCTGCTCCTTTAAATATTAATGTGTGCTATGTCACTTACGTCAAAATGTGATGAGCCAGCCTTGTTTTGTTTGGGGGCCTTTTTGCTCAAACTCTGAATGGGGTCCTGGATATCTGCCCCAAAGGCTGAACCTGATGATACCATTAAAGTCAAGTGATGCACATGTGAAACAAAAATTGAATCAGTAAACATTTTTACAGGGGTTGGAGCATTTTCTGCAGGGGGAAATATTACCTGTCCATGGCAAGTGATTTCCTCTCCTTGCTGTAATCTTTGGATGTATTCACCGCTTGGATTAGGTCCATCACATTGTGGGAAACATGAATGGAGATTCTCAATGTGATCATCTCAGTCTTTTTTATGATTAGGTCAGCTTCCAGCATATAGTTGGACTTGGGAACTTGCTCCCACAGGGGGCAGTGATGGCCACCATCTTGGATGGCTTTAGAAGAGAACTGGGCAAATTCATGGGGGAAGAGGGCTATCAGTGGCTATGAACCATGGTGGTTATGCACTGCCTCCACTGTTGAAGGTAGTGATTCTTCTCAATACCAGTTGCTGGAAACCATAGAATAGAAGATCACTCTCATGTTCAGGTCCTGCTTGCATGTTTCCTATAGGCAGGATAGGCCACTGGCCTGATCCAACAGGCTGCTCCTATGTTGTTATGTCTGTGAGGAAGAGAGAAAAACCAAATTATTTACACCATGCATAATTAATTCATGGAACTGGCAAGGCAGATTATTTACTTTGGCTTTAGGACACAAAATGGCACGGTATAAAACAATAACATCATGATATCTCAATACGTCTTGGTGATCACCAGTTAAGATGCATAAATGGCTCATCTGGTGGGTAGTGTCTCAAAAGTGATTGGCCAAGTTTGCCAATCAAAGTCTAGTCCAGGGATGAGGAACATATGGCCCTCCAGATGTAGTTAAACTACAGTTTCCATTGACTTTGACCACTGATCATGCTGGCTGGGGAGTTGCAGCCCAATAACATTTGGGGACACAAGGTTGGGAAGGACTTTACTAGAGAATTGGCCTAAGAGACAATCTCACAGAGGGTCCTGTAGGACAGTGTTTCTCAACCACTGTTCCGCGGCACACTAGTGTGCCGCGAGATGTTGCCTGGTGTGCCGTGGGAGAATTACTTTATATATAGTCAATATAGGCACAGAGTTAATTTTTTTAACATTTTCTAATGGTGGTGTGCCTCGTGATTTTTTTCATGAAACAAGTGTGCCTTTGCCCAAAAAAGGTTGAGAAACACTGCTGTAGGAGATATTGTGCACTACTGGAATGAACAAAACAGGCAAGCAAGATCTGTATAACTGCATCAAGGACAAGGCCTGCCAAATGTAGTTGAACTCCAACTCCCATCAGCCCCAAACAGCCTGATTATTTGTCAAGGGTGATGGGAGTTGTAATCCAGTTACATCTGGAGGGCTAAACTTTCCCTATCCCTGGACTACACTATGAATCTTTGGATATGAAGCCTGAGAGACCTGCAGTAGGAGTTGGGAAATTCACATCTATATTTGGAGCAGCAACCCCCATTGCTTTCAAATTAAGAGTGTTCCTTGTAAGGTAGGGTTGTCATTCTTCTGTTTATGAGCTGGACTGGAGAGGTGGGTAACGTGTTTGGGGACGCAAAAAAAAAGAGGGTTTAGGGTGAGTTTTCTGGTCAAGCAGGGTGCTAGCTCTGGACAGCCTTCTGACTGAACCAGACCTCCAGTGGGGATTCCAGCGCCGATTAGGAACTGATTAAATATTAAAACAATTCATTTTGTACTTAAACTGTTTCAATGGCTCCTGCTGACAGCAGCTTTGAAGTCAGCAGTGAGAGACAGGCACTCTTTTGTTTCTGACTCACTCGTGTTGCGTGTGTGTGTTTTCCATGGTGGAAACAGCCAACCTGGGAGTTTTCATCATAAGCACTCAGTTGACTGACGCAAAATGTGTGCAGGGCTGTCAGAGAAGGCAGCCTCAGTACGTGAAGGCGGTACTTGCATTTGTGGAACTTATAGAGAAAAGGTCCAAGACTTGGTGTGGGGAAAGCACATGAGATAGCTAGGTGTAAGGAGGCCTGTAAATGCTGGAGCAGTTGATTACATATTGCCTGGTGGGTGGGGTTGCTTATGCATCACTAAAAAAAGAGGGCAAAAGAGGGTGCCGGTTTGCATAAGTTTTGCATATGCTGATCCAGGGGAAGGAGAACCTCAGGCCTGGGGGGCTTCATGCAGCTTCTCAGGCCTTCAGACCCTTGGAACTTTCCCCAGACCACAACTACTTCACTTGTCCTCCTTCACACCAAGCATGTTTTTGCCTGCCTGTAGCTTATGTGGCTGCAGGATAGATATGGTGTGCATGTGTTTGCAGAAACTAGTCTCCTGTAGAAAGGTAAAAAATTCAAATTCATTGCTCTGTCCACTTTTGCCTCTGGTCCCACCCACCATAGACATGTGCCCCCTGGGAGGTACTACAGCAAAAGGGCCCTGAGGCTGAAAAGGGCTCCCTACCCCTGTGCTAAACCATAGGTATAGGTGCAAATTTAGAAATAATAACTGTAATTTTAAAGGGAATGGCACATCTCACCATAGTATGGAAGAATGTGACTAGGGGGCCAGAGTGCATGCACCTTCTGCTGCCAGGTGCTAACTGTGGGTGGGCCACTCTGCTCTCATTTCTTAGGGTACTTTAACTTTAAGCCAGATTTGGACAGGACCTCAAACATGTGTAAAATAAGACACATGGTCCATCCTATGTCAGTGGTCTCTATTTGGGCTGTGCATTGGACCAGCCCAATTCAGGGAAGCATCCATCATCCCTACCCATCCACATCCTGGGTTGATTCAGGCTGCATGTACATGGTAGTTTAATTTAATTTTCACGACGTAGGGAAAACTGACGAGTTCCACATTATATTTGAGCTTTCGCATGATGTAAAGGCAATTTCTGGGTGTATAGTGGAATATAGTGTAAGTTTAGGTCTCATTTCTGTGTTATCCGCTGCCAGGAAGAAACGAAAACTGTTTGCAAGTAACATGGAAATGAGTGGTAAACCTGCACTGTATTCCTCTGTAGTTCCCAAAGTGGATTTCACATCACGCGAAAGCTCACATGCAATGTGGACATTAAGGGTTAGGGAAATGTCATGAAAATGGAATAAACTGCCATGTGAATGCAGCCTCTTTCAGTTTGGAATCCAGGACTGAACCAGATCCAGTTCATAGCATCAGTCTCTATGTGGGTTGGATCTGAAGGAGGGGCAGGGTCGCTGTTCACATAAGGCCAGGAGTGGAAGTGAAGGACAGAATTTGCAGCCACTTGTTTCTGTGCACCAGTGAGCAAACATACAACTGCAACTCTCTCTCTCTCTCTTTCTCGCAAATGGAGCATGCACAACAGGGATGTCAAACTGAGTTCGCTGTGCATGTGCAAGAGGCAGAGTGGGCCCTCACACACAACACGTATCTCTTTCCTTAGTGCATCTGGTTGTTGCTGCCCCCCTGCTCTGTCGGAAGTTCAACTGATACCAGGTCTAAAACATGCCTGGAAGTCGGAATCTCCACCCCCCCCCCCCTGTGATGAAAGCAAAGCACTTTGCACTTCCATCTCCCATTTTTCATTGATGGTGTTATCCAGTGCCCTTATTATTTTAGCACAAGAAATTACAAATGCACAGGAGGGCGCAGCGCAGGCGACGACCGCTCAGCCCAACATGGCCTCGCAAAACACTGGCCCCGGTGCCACTGCTGCCTCCAGGTAGGCGGCCGAGCCCGGCAGCGCCACCGCCCGAGGCTCCGTCCAGAGCAGGCTGCAGCAGGAGCTGATGACTTTGATGATGTCTGGGGATAAAGGGATCTCGGCCTTCCCAGAATCAGACAACCTCTTCAAGTGGATCGGGACCATTAATGGAGCAACTGGGACGGTGTATGAGGACCTGAGGTACAAGCTGTCCTTAGAGTTCCCCAGTGGGTACCCTTACAATGGGCCCACCATCAAATTCCTGACCCCCTGCTACCACCCCAACGTGGACCTGCAGGGGAACATCTGCCTGGACATCCTCAAGGACAAGTGGTCTGCTCTCTATGATGTCTGAACCATCCTCCTCTCCATCCAGAGTCTGCTGGGAGAGCCAAACGCCGAGAGTCCGCTGAACACGGAAGCTGCAGAGCTCTGGAAGGACCAGACAGCCTACAAGAAGTACCTTCACGAATCCTATGCAAGGCATATGAAGAACCAGGATACCTGAAGCCCCCCCTTTCCCTCCCCCTGCCCCATTTCTGTCTTCCGTCTCTCCACCCTGGTGGTATGTCTGTCTTTGCACCGCTTTCTCTGTGAATGTCACACTGTATTATAGACTTGTTTTTAAATTTATTTGGCATTTTGTCCTGTGGATTAATGTATAAATAAACCTGTTTTCTTTTTTGGTTTTTTTTCTAAAAAAGAAAAAAAAGGAATTACAAATGCACAGAAGTTTCCCCTCCTGCCTCCCCCCCCCCGCACTGTGATCCACTCACGCTCCCTCTGCTCCAGAAGGTCGAGGCTGACAGAAGAGCTTTGTGGGGTGTGGGGACAGGAGGGGTGGTTTCAATTGTGCAGGCGTAAATCTTTGCACTAATGGACTGAGAGGCTTAGCACTGCTTCGGACCCAGGCCTGAGGCTGTAGTCCATTGTGTCTGGTCCTGCCTCTACTCTGGGAGGTCCTCTGAGATGCAGAGGATGCAGCTTGGGATGCGACAGCATGTGCATGGATCAGGTGGCAGCATAGCCCTTGCCCCCATGTCCTCCTCGTGAGCTTCCCAGTGGCACCTGCTTGGCTGCAGCGGGGAAGAGGATGCTGCACGAAATGGACCTCTGGTCCGATCCAGCAGGGCTCTCCTTATAATAGTTGTGTTCTGCAGAATGCAAAGAAGAGTATATGGTGCACCAATCTGCAAGAGAATCTTAAGCCCCCCCGCCCCCTTTTGTGGTGCTGCTCAGTCTGTTACAGGATGTAGAAGGTTACTCACTTCAAACAGACACCAGCTCCCTGGTCAGCTAGGTGGGGAAGGAAGAAAGAGGAGGTGCTCCCCCTCCCTTTCCCCATATAATCAGAAAGAGCAAAATCCGTTCCCTTCCCTCTGTTCTTCCTTCCCCCCCTCCTATACACCCCCCCCCACTAGTGGTGTGGAAGATCGGAGCAAAATCTCTACAGAGCTCATTATCCCGCAGCCCCAGCACTCTGGCAAGGGCGGAGAGGTCCTGCGTGGAATGATTTGGAGATGATTTGTATTTAAGACATTCAGCTTTTCACATCGCTGGGGGAAGCACCACCAAAAAAAAAAAAGGAAGGAAGAAAGATAGAAAGAAAGAAAGAAAGAAAGAAAGAAAGAAAGAAAGAAAGAGGGGGAAAATTAAATAATTGAAATAGCAAGGTGGAGGTGGTAAGGAGGGAAAGAACTGAAGGAAAAGGAAAGGGGGAGAAGGAGGAGAAGGAAGGTAAAGGGGAGCGCTGCCACATTCAGAAATGACTATATATCCTGAACAGATTTGGCAGGTGAGAAAGTCCCAGGAGCTAACTAAAGGCTTTAAAGAAAGAAATAACCTACTGGGGAAGAGCAATAGCTCAGTGGAAGAATGCAGAAGGTCCCAGGTTCAATCCCTAGCATCTCTGGGTAGAGCTGGCAAAAGCTGGAGAGTCACTGCCAATCAGTGTTGGCGATACTGATACGATACATAGACCAATGCTCTGAAGGCAGCTTCCTGTGTTTTCTGGAACCTAATATCAACTTTTGTTTTGTTTTAGAGGTGGAGGTGCTTAGTTCAGCATGTCGAAAGCTAGAACATTCCTGAACAGAGGCGCCAGCTTGTGAGGGGGAGGGGCAATATTGTGCACATGAGACCAGAGTCCTGACATTGTGCACATGACATCACGATGTCGTTTGGCATTAGGGATGGAGCTGAACATGGCAGCCACATGGCTTCAATGGCTGGTGGCTCCTCCTTTTAAAATGCCAAGTGAACGTAGGGTTGGAAAAGGGGCAGGGAGAAGGAGATACCATGTCTTCTTCCCTTCTCCTGCTGCACTGTGAGCAGAAGGGTCCAATCCTGCTGGGTGCTGCTCTGCAAGCTTGTAGAGGAACATGCATCAAGACTGAATCCTCTCTCTGCTCACTAGCGAGTGGACAGAGGATTCAGTCTTGCTGGGGTCTGCTTCCCGAACACACCGGCAAAGAAGTGCCCTACAGTCGTAGTTTCTGCTTTGCATACAGAAATTCCCAGATTCTGTTCCAGGCACAGCTGAGAGAGAATGATGCCTGAAACCTTGGAGAGCCATTGCCAGTCACTGTAGACAACACTGGACCAATGCTCTGATGCAGTTCCTTATGTCCCTGTTCTCCATCAAGGTATATTATCAGAGTTCAAGGATGCATTCCAGCCAAGCAGAAACACTCTATATGTGTGTGTGTTTGTGAAGCAGGGCAGTGACCCAAAGAAAGGACATATGCCCCACTAGAGAGGCTTGGAGGGTCATACTTGGTTCCTGGGCTCAATGTTCCCCACTTTTAGCCTGTATCCTTCCTAAATTTTGACACCCAGGCCCAAAACAGACACGGAATTAACTTGTCTCTGTATGTGACGGACATCTTTCATAAGTTGTCCAATGGAGCAACCAAAGCAGCAGAAAACATGAAATCATAAGGTTGATCCGGACACTTGATGTGCAGGAGTACACTTGCATGGGTGTTAGTGGTGCTGCAGCATGGGAGCAGTGGATTCCACACCCTTCTTACATGTGTTCACTAAACCAAGCACATACAGCCCCTATGCATATACAAATTGTATTCATGTACAGAGCATATGCATGGACAGGGGTTGTAGTACACACGCACACTGAATCTAGTCAAAAGCATGTAGTTGCCTACTCCAGCCCATGGAAACTTTGCTCTATTACACCTTTTAGCCTTTTAGGTGCCACAAGACTCTTTTGTTGTTAATGTAAACTGAGCGTACCTGATTTCTTCTGTTAAATGGGGGCGGGGGGGGGGGGAAGGCATGTGCATGCATGTGCATGAGGCAGAGCCAGCAGCTAGGACGATTCTCTGGTGGAGAGTCCAGCTCAGGCAGCCCCAAACAATCTTTATCTTTGATTGCTCATATACTGTAACTCTACAGGAATCCACTGGTAGCAATTTGCACACAGAGGGTCTGGACCAATCTATTGATTTTTTATGTTTCTGACAGTAAACTGGATGCAGGGCTGTAGCCCTTGGGAAAGGGAGCTGACTTTCTAAGGGAGATTTCTAAGCCTTTTCTCTAAATTATTGGCTTTGATTTTTTATTTTTTTAAAAATAGCAGAAAGGATCCTTTTACTTAAAAAGAACAGCATATAAGTGTCTTAACTGTGCTTTAACAGTTTTCCATTGTAGTAACTTGCCCTGGGACCAGATGGTGAAGGGCAGGTAATAAATTGAAATGACAATAGTAATACTAATATTTACCCAATTCAGCAAGAAGTAAAACCCACTCCTTTTTTTGGGGGGGGGGGAAGATAATGAATACTAAGCTACCATAATGATTGACAAACAAATGAACATTTTTGCTAACTGAAATATGTTTTTGAACTGTGAAAAGGCCTCATGCTTGCTTTGAGGCTGCAGATATGTGAATTGTGGATAGGGAATGTCAAATTGGTCACTTTCAGTTTCTCTCATTTTTCGCAATAAAAGATTCTAGTGAAAATTCATCAAAAAATTTTCACATTTTTTGCACTTTTTCATATGCAATTTTGCATAACTTACACATTTTTGCAAGGCAATCCCCCCCATACATTTTTGCATGTTATTTTCATAAACTAATCTGTGCATGTACATAATCCAGAATTTACATTTTTGTACAGATTAGTTTACTGAAGAACTGTATTGCAAAATTTGGTTAAGTGTGAATTTCAAAGGATGGCTGCATTTTGGTCCACATATTATTTCGGAAAATGTGAAATAGGTAGGTTTGCCTTTAAATGCAAGCAGAATCAATTTTTTCCTCCCTAGTGGTGGGTGTAGAAATCTCATTTTTGCATGGCTGGGATGTAGCCTTCTGACTAAGAGTCATCTCTGTTGCTCTGATCCCCTTTTGCCTCTGGACCTGCCCACTATAGATGGGTGGCTCACAGAAGGTTGCCCATGCGACCGTGTGACCCTCAGGCTGGAAAAGATTGCCAATTTTTTTGTCTTAAGGGGCTATTGATTTCAGTCCCTCTTAAGTTTGTCATTTGCCCAAACTTTTTTTTAATACTGTTTTGGTATATTTTCATGGTGCGGAAGATAAATTTTGAGAAATCAATTGTTACAACAGTAAACAATAAGTAACTTATCATGATGAAATTACAGACTTTTATCATGCCCTGTGTTGAAGTTTCAATTGATTACTCTAAGAGATCACACCACATTTGCCCAATATTGAATCCAGTTATTCACATTTCTGCAGCAATTTGAAACTAAAAATAAAATAAAATACAACCCTCAAGAAAACCATTCAGATTGTTAGTGCAAATTTGTCCTAATTAAAAAACATATTTTTGCAAGCAGTTTCCTTAATATATTCATTTACTATTCCCCCCCCCAAATTTATTAACAGTCCCTTAACAGGAAATCCCAGGGCAGGTTACAACAATTTAAGATGCAGTGCTAAAAACAGTTTAAAACAAATGACAGCCACAAGAGGAGGGTGGGTCTTAATATATGTAGGTGCAAAGGCCAGAGTAAAAAGGCGTGTCTTCAGCATATAAAAGAAATTGCATAAAGAATGTGTGAGATACACCTCTGTGAGGACGAAATTTCACAACTTAGAGCTGCAACAGAGAACGCCCTTTCCTGGCCAACCACCACTCTGAACATCTGAGGGAGCTGAAACTACCAAGATAGCCCCCACTGCTGATCTTGAGGGTATGTACAGAAGGAGGCCATATTTCAGATAGTTGGGGCCCAAGTCATTTGTGGTTTTAAACACTAATGTGAGCACCTTAAATCTGGCCTGGAAATGAACTGACAATTAGTGCTTTAACGCAGGGGTTCTATATGTTCTAGATCAGGCACCCCCAAACTTCAGCCTTCCAGATGTTTTGGACTACAATTCCCATCTTCTCTGACCACTGGTCCTATTAGCTAGGGATGATGGGAGTTGTAGGCCAAAACATCTGGGGGGCTGCAGTTTGGGGATGCCTGTTCAGTAACCTGTAGGCTGCAATTAGGACCTGCTGCAGTTTCTGAGTTGTCTTCCAGTGCAGCGCAATGCAGAGTATGTTGCAGTAATCCAATCTAGAATGCAATTTTGCATGTTATTTTCAGCCATATATGCATTTCCATGTATACTTTCTCCTAACACATGCATATTTGCACACAACATTTGGCTGGAGAATTGCATCATGACCTCTGCCCCCCACAATCCTGCCCTGCTAAAGCAAAGGAGCTGCCCCCCCCCTCCAAAAGAAATTAGGCTTCCTTGTAATTCAAATCCTGAGTGAAGGTCCTTCTTAAAACTAAGATCTTCAGCTGCAAAAAGTCTTTCTCAGCCTTAAAGCTCTGTGCATTTTTCTTTGAAGAATAAAAAAATTAAACATTGCCCTTACCATAATGCAGAAATGTAGACAGTTCCTGCTAATACAGCCCACCTCTCCCTCCTCCTCAGTCCCTGCATTCCCTGGAGTCATGCAGATGACCCATTAAGCAGTGCATTAAGACTGGAGAGAGCAGAGGCTTTATTTAAATGTGTCCATCTCTGATCTAAAATCAAGTCAGATTAGCTTGTACTTTAGCCTTTATCCAGAGCTAACGAGTCAGAAGAGGCAGGGAAGCTAAAGCCCCAAAATCAATAGCTTAGGATCATCATCAGTCTTGTATTCATTGCTTTGCCTCCCTTCAGTGCCCAAGAAAAAGCTTCCAGACACTCCAGCACAGACACTCTTCAACTGGCTTAGAGTACAGCTGGGGGAGAGATACTCCCCCAGTTCGCACTCTAATGCAAAGCTCACTAATTTGCACTTCACAAAGCAATGTACAATTTGGAATGCAACTATCCTATGAAATCTACACTTCTCCAAATTGTCCCCAAATTCCTTTGGGAAGGGCAATAGCTCAGCAGTAGAGCAATTGCTGTGAATGCAAAAGATCCCAGGTTCAATCCCCAGCTGGGAGACTCTCCTGCCTGAAACCTTGCTCAGCTGCTGCCAGTCAGTATAGACAATATTGAGCTTGTTGGACCAATGGTCCAACTCATAATAATGCAGCTTCCTATGTTCCTCGTGCACTTCTCCAACCAGATTATGTGTACAAAAATGTGTATATCAGGTGAAAGTGTACATACAAATGCATGCATTATAGAAAAGAATACACCCAGAAAAGCCTCATAGCAAGGGAAATTGCTTGCAAAAATGCAAACTTGAGGGGAAATTGCTTACAAGAACTTGCATTAGGAGAAATTTGCACTAAAATGCTGATTAGGTTGCATTATTATTTTTGGAAAAAGAATTGCAAACTTCTCCACGGAAATGTGGAGAATCGAATTTAAGATGCAAGAAACAGATAAAATGAAATGGCCATAATAATAATAATTTGTTATTTATACTCCGCCCATCTGGCTGGGTTTCCCCAGCTACTCTGGACGGCTTCCAACCGGATATTAAAAAAATACAAACCTAGCTTAAGTAAGGTTTTGCACAATGCCACCTTTGCACAACTCAAGTTCTTGCACTGAAATGGCAGAGGCAGCCAGAACATAGGGAACCGCTTTACACCAGATTGGATTATTTATCCATCTAGGCAATATTGTCTACTCTGCTGGACAGCGCCTTTCTAGGGTTTTACATGGAGGTAGCTGCTACCTAATATCTATAATTGGAGATGTCAGAAATTAAACCCAGAATCTTATGCATGTAAATCAGGCATTCTACCACTGAGACTGGACTAGAGCCCATGGATTTCCTCATGCTACTAGCTGCAGTGACTCCAGCTCCATGGTCAGATGGGACCATGGCTCACTGGTAGAGCATCTGTTTTGCATGCAGAAGGTCTCAGGTTCAATCCCTGGCATCTCCAGGTAGGGCTGGCAATGTTTCTGGTCTGAAACTGTGAAGAGCAGCTTCTATTCACTATAGACCAGACACCCCCAAATTTGCCCCCCCAGATGTTTTGGGACTACAATTCCCATCATCCCTGACCACTGGTCCTGTCAGCTAGGGATGATGGAAGTTGTAGTCCCAAAACAGCTGGAGGGCTGAGTTTGGGGATGCCTGCTGTAGACAATACAGTGCTAAATGGACCTATGGTCCAGTTCAATACAAATGGCAAGTCCCTCTGTTTCTATGAATGCCAGTTGATTCCCATAGATATCTGGTTATGAACTTTATTATTTTCTCTCTTTAAAAACATAAACACTCAACATACGCACACACTTTTACAGACAAAAGGAACAATACATTCTGAAGATCTAATCATATAACCAAAAATGCAATCACAAAAAACAAGAATAAACAAACAAACAAAACAAAAATTAGAAAAAGTAAAATCATTCATTTATATCTTCTTTTAACTGACTTCCAATTATTCTCTCTGTAATCTATGTATATTCACCTTATTGTATCGTATCACACAACTTTTATCTTCCATTTATTATAATCTTCCCTTAAATTCAATTTAGGTTCAATCTTAGTCTGCCATTAGGATTTAGATATACCATTATTCTTTAGGTACTCATCAAATATCCTCCATTCCTTTTTTATTTTTTGTTTCGTTTGTCCTCTAATTCTTCCAGTAAATTTTGCTAGCTGCGAGTATTCCTTCATTAAAACTTGCCAATCTGTCATCCTGGGTAAGTTTTTGTTTTTCCAATTCCTCGCAATCAGGACTCTTGCTGCCACAATTCCATACATCAACAGTGTTCGATTTGGGGGTTTTATATCTTCTGGTATTATATTTAATAAAAACATTTCCGTTTTTTTTAATTGTACATTTTAACATTTTCTTAAGTTTTTCATAGATGTTATTCCGAAACTTACATATCCCCGGACATTTCCACCACATATGCATTTGAGTTCCTAATTCGGCATCACACCTCCAGGTGATTTATTCTTCTACATCTTGGCTAGCTTTTCTGGTATTCTTCTTATATATTTTTATCTTCCTACAGTACTGGATTTAACAGTGATGCCAACAGTTATATATACATGTGCAACTGTGTTTTTATTTAAAAGTAAAATAATAGTTCCTCATCACCATCATTTAATGAATTTATATATTTATAAATTATTGAATTTTCTATATAATTAAATTGTAAGACTGCTGAGACCTCCAGCTATCTTCAAGTGATCCGTGAAAAAGAAGAAGTTTGAGAACTTCTATTGATTTCAGTGGGTGGAGCTAGGCAAGTGCTTACTCCTCCAATTGAAATAAACAGAACTTACAACACATCTTATGTGGAACCAAGTACCACTCTGTTCAATGGCTCTTACGTTCCACGTAAAGTGTGCCTATGATTCCATCCCCAAAGTGATGAACTTGGCAGATTCATATACCCTAAGCTTCAAAATTTCCTATTTGAATGCATTGCT
Organism: Zootoca vivipara; assembly: GCF_963506605.1. NCBI lineage: Eukaryota > Metazoa > Chordata > Lepidosauria > Squamata > Lacertidae > Zootoca > Zootoca vivipara. The sequence goes on from NC_083294.1 coordinate 29,506,728, forward strand.
TACACTCTTTGGTCAATTGCAGCTTATCATCGTCATCATTCAATATCTTCTTGATGTTTCACAATTTCGTATTAGCTCACAGTCTGCATTTGAAAGTCCTAAACAATTATGCGTTTGGGTCCTTGCATAGAATCATCCAGAAAACAGGTTTCACCTCCTTGGGGAAATGCAAGGGAAATGCTGTTTGGAACAATGCTCTTCTGCTAGTTAAATGGAGAAATGGCTCTTTCCCAAGATTTTGTACAGCCTGGTTGCTGGTGGCAGACAACTGGGAACTAATGGGCCATTTGGCTGCTCCTGTCTAAAGTGATTTCGGAATGCAGATCTACCTACCTGCCAGGTTAGAGGTGGAAACAAATTTTTCTAGCCAGCTAAGAGGTTTATAGAGATAAGTGTGGTCAGTTCACAAATTTAAAAGATCGACAGAATGCAAATAACACAAAACCTAATAAAATACTAAGTACATTAACCTGTGCCAGCGCAATGTGAAACGAGCATAAAACTATCACAAAGAAGTATAAGATCAACAACATGATGGAAAATGTCATTAAAAATTAGCAAAGGGAGGCTGGTTCTAATATGCCCTAAAAACCTTAGTTATGTGAAGGGCTGGGATAATAATAAAAATGGGGTTTTCATGTGGCACTGAAACATAGGCACAGGTGAGCCTTTCTGGGCAAAGCATTCCATAATTGGGGTATAATTGGGGTATCGCCACTGAAAAGGCCCTTTCCTTGTAACCACCTGCCTCACCTCATTAGGCAGGGGGAACTTGAGGTCAGTTAAGAGGGGTGCACAACAGCAGACGGGTACCTAGGGATTGGCAAAATCGGCCCCTGCTGGGGGCGCAGGCTCAGGTAGCCCCCTCCCTCCAAAATCACCCAGATCGCTCCAACAGAGGAAAGATAGTTGGTTGTGTGGAATGCAGGGGTGCCAAATTGAATAAAATATTGGGAGTGGCCCAGGTAAGCCCCGCCCTGCATAATCAATCACATGATGCTGCACACACAGACCATCTGAATGGCAATGCCCATCAACTGGGGGGGGGCTGGTTATCTTATGGGGGGGCTGATGACCCCTTGGCCCCTAGGAGTTTGCTTCTATGGTGGGGTGAGAGGAACAGAAGACAGATTGCCTGGATGACAGTGGCCTCAGAAGGAATTGAGATTGGGGTGATGAGATGGGATGGTTGGGGTCCATAGCTGCCAAGTTATCCCTTTTTTAAAGGGATTTTCCCTTATGCTGAATAGGCTTCCTCGCGAGAAAAGGGAAAACTTGGCAGCTATGTTGGGGTCACTGCTGCCACCTTCTTCACACCCTCTATCAACAGGGGCTTTTAACTTCTCCCAACGTTTGTGTGTGTGGCCCTCAAAGTCTCCCCTCCCCAGGCGACCTGACCAGACTCTGCCTGCCTGCCTGTCTGCCTTCTTGCTTGCTGCTGGGTGAGAGTACAGGCTAAGAAGCCACACTGCTGCTATGTGTTCCCAGCTTGACCCTGGAGGTGGAGGGCAGCCCTAGCAGCTTCTTGGACCTTTTGTGGGCCTTGCTCGGCTGGTAGCTATCATGGTAAAATGAATTGGCAAGGGCACTGATACTGATGGGGGGCACTAATACAGCTCTTTGCTAAGGGCACAAGGGACCCGAGGTATGCCTCTGCACAACGTTGTCAGAGAGAAGTGTAGTCTGGAAAGGGAGCATACCCGTCAACTCCTGGATTGAGAAATACGGGATCAGCAGCGGCGCAGCAGCAGAAGTCGCTTCTACGCATATCCAGGCATGTGTAGAAGTGACTTCTGGTGCCAGCGCTGCCCGATTTCCAGTGCCCAGACATGGTCAGAGTGACACTGGAAGTCACTTCTACACATGCCTGGACATGCGTAGAAGCGACTTCCAGTGCCCAGACATGGGCAGAGCGGCATCCGAAATCGATTCTGTGCATGTCCAGACATGCGCAGAAGGAGCCTCTCTGGCTGGCAGGAGCTGCTTTGAAAATCCGGGGGAATTTCGCGATATTTCTCCATTCAGGATAACAGCAGGAAACGGCTTTAAAAATGGGGTTTCCTGTGAAAAATGGGCGACTTGGCAGCTATGAAAGGGAGCATAGCTTGGGAAGAGTCTCAGGGGCTGGATAGAGAGTCCTGGACAGGCACAGGTTCCTCACCCCAATATAGATATAATAGCATGTGAATAACTTCAGAATGTTGAAGTTACTGTATCTCGAATTTGCTACTACCTATGTGGGCGATTGACTCCCAACAGTGTCTTTTCAACCTAAATTCTAAGATCAGTACCAACATTCCTGTGAATCCTCATGTTCCTTCTGTGCTTAATTATTTTCCCTTGGAATATCAGCCTGTACATTTGTAAACAAACAGATTATGACCAACAACACCATACATACAAACGTCCCAGCGCTCTCGCTTCTGAATGCAGCCAGCCCTATAAAAGCATCTCTGAACTAACAAGTCATGCTATACTGAACCCTATTAATCTTTATTGAATTTTGAACCATTGTGTCAAGGACTGCCCCGTAGAGACTCTAACTATCCAAGGAAGGGGAGAAGGAAGGAAGGAAGGAAGGAGTGAGGGAACCCCCAAATATATCATTAATAGAAGTGTTTTCTTGGCAATCAGCATCAATAGTAAACATTTTACAGCATAGCCACCCAAGAGCATCCAAACCAAAGTCTTATTATATGTATTATTAATGGAGAGCTATTTATTTTTAACATATTAAATAGGTCACAGAGGCTTGCTGCCCATGGCTGATTCTCTTGCAGGCTGGCGGTAGGAGCTTTGCTATAGATGTTTCAGAGAAGGAACACACTTGAAAGCTTTTATTATGATGCATTCCACATGTTGTATTACTCAGAAGTGGCCAAACCTATGAGCAGGTTTTGCACAGACCCTCCCAAGTGAGCCCAATGGAATTCTTGTTCCAGCCCATGAGTGTCTGAACTCAGCAGGAACCTTGAATACTGAAAAGGTATTCGTGAGCAGCTATTTCAAAATGCTTTAGAGAATAATTATTCCCACTCACTTCCAAATCAACTGAGCAATGCTTTACACTATTCCCAGTGTGTGGACATGTGGGGTGGGGTGGGGGTTGGATCTGTTGCTCTGGGGTCATCAGCTTCCCCTGTGAATGTACTGCCTGTGACAGACGATGGACCAGGGCTAGCTCTATCAATAAGCATAGTTAGGCAGCCACTAGGGATGGGGGAGAAATTCAGTTCAGTTTGCTTTTAAAGGTGAACTGGCCTAATTTGCACTTTCTAAAACAATATGCAAACTGAAACACAGCCATCCTTTAAAATCTGCCCCGCTCTGAATTTTGCAATTTGGTTTCCCAGCCAAGAAATGTGTACAAAAGTACATATAATACACTAGGGTAAAGTGTGCATTAAAATCCATACAGAAGTGATAATAATACACAAAAATGCATTATATGTTAGAGAAAACATGTACTGCAAAAACTGTGTATATCTGGCAAAATGGCACACAAAAATGTGTATATATTTGTAGAAATGTTCACTAAAATGCCGGTGAATTTTCACGAGTACACACACACACACACACACACACCATCCCCACAAAATGACGTAGAAATATGGAAAACTGGATTTAAAACTAGAAAAATCATAAACAAAGAGAAACTGAAATCAACAGATTCACCCATGTCTAAAGATCACTTCAGATAGTAGATGCTCCAGGAGCTGAGCGGGAATGCAGAGGTTCCAGGGAATAGAGTGCCACATACCTAGGGTTTCCACCTTTGTTCTGGTAAAATACAGGATGGGTGAGTCAGGCAGTTGAGGGGCGATTCCCCTCCCCCCAATCTGGTGCTGAAGTGACTTCAAAGCAATCTGTTACAATCTATTGCAGCCTAACTGGATGGCCCCTCTGGAATTTGTCACACAGGCACGTGCAAACACACACATACACACACACGAATTTGTAAATCTGTCCCTGCTTGGCTACACAGAGTTTAAATACTTGATCTTTCACACACCCTTGCAAACACATGCATCTGGAGAGGATCCCAAACTTGGTACAGAGAGAAAGAAAAAGAGAGAGGGAGAAGATTTGAAATACAGGACAAAACTGTATCAATACAGGATGTAGAATTTTACATTGAAGTACGGGACAAGTGGCAACCCTATACATAGCTTATGTCCTTGTAGCCAATAAGCTATACTGTGCTAGTTGTGGTGGAGGGTGTTTTCATGTTGCTAGTGAACTAAGATGCAGCTACCAGTCTGGCTGGCTTGGATACATGGAAGTGGTTTTGTTATTTGACACTGGAATAAAATGTCTTGTATCAGCCCTGAAGATGGCATCCTGGTCCTGACCAAGTCTGGGATGCTCCCAGTGGCCAGTAAAGGTAAAGGTACCCCTGACTGTTAAGTCCAGTCGCGGATGACTCTGGGGTTCTGCCGCTCATCTCGCTTTATTGGCCGAGGGAGTCGGCGTACAGCTTCCGGGTCATGTGGCCAGCATGACTAAGCCGCTTCTGGCAAAACCAGAGCAGCACACAGAAACGCCGTTTACCTTCCCACTGGAGCGGTACCTATTTATCTACTTGCACTGCGTACTTTCGAACTGCTAGGTTGGCAGGAGCAGGGACCGAGCAACGGGAGCTCACCCCATCGCAGAGATTCGAACCGCCGACCTTCCAATTGGCAAGCCCAAGGCCCTGTGGTTTAAACCACAGCATCACCTGCATCCCACTACCAGTAGTGGGATCTAAATCAGAAATTCCCAAGCTGTAGTCTATGGACCACCAGTAGCTTCATGCAGGTGGTCCAACATACTTTCACATCTTTTATCTCATAAAGTTAATGGTAGGCTAAATAAGAAGGCTAGTCTTGATAATATTGCGTGGCAACATGTAGAGACCAAAAAGAAGCAAAGCTCCCTACCCTTTCACATACTTTTTAATGCATTTGTAAGCCTTGAAAGGAGTGGAGAGGATTAGCAGCAAAGTCAATGGAAGGTTGCAATCAAGAACTTTAACACAACTGTCACATCAATAATGTTAAATATTCATACTGATTTCTATTTCTTTTGTTTCTAAGTGTTGTAAGAATTTGGTTTCTACACCACCTGTTCATTATCCAGGTGAGCGAACACCTTTAAATAAATCAGGGGACCAAGAGAATTACAGCTAATGTCAGCAGGTCCCGTTGGGGACCCAGTTTATTAACTATCACCAACCAGTTGCTCAGCAGAACCAGTTAGAAGACTGTACAGAGACAAATCAAAATGAGGCTTATATAGTAGTTTAAACACAGCAAACAAAGAGTCATAAAACATCAAACAAAACATTTTACATATATCAACAAAGTTACAGATATTAAAAGAGAAAGCTCCTTTAAATATAGTGGAGGCCAAAAGATGGAGCCTGATTTCCCCTTAAGATATAGATGTGCCCTTCATGACAGTACTGTAACACGCTTTTTTTCAGTCATCACTCCTTGTGCCCAAGATCATATAAGATAATATAAGATCATTTTAGCAACCCTTAAAAATGGCATTTATTATTCTTTCTAAGGATGCTTCAAAAATTCTTGGACACATTTTACCCGAGATTCTGTCTGGAGTTCCATATTGCCTGGTCTCATTTCCAAAGAGAGAAGGGAAGAGAGTAATTAATACGAGTATTTTCCCCTTCTATACTGCCATAGCTTTGGCCCTGATCTCTAGATTGATAACCACAAAAATGAAATGGTAAAAGGGGACATTTTCTGCATGGTGAGCAGAAGCTTTTTTGCTCTGTTTTTCCTACTTCCTAATTACAACTGCGTTCCCTAGTTCTATGCAATTCAGTTGGCAAGTGAAATTGACTAGACCAGGTAGCAAACAACTTCTGGGCTAGTTAATTACTGGTACACTCTTAAGATGAACATTTTTAAAAAATGACCAGCACTTTAAGATCATGGAGCAAGGGAGAGGTAATTTTCCTTCCCCAAAAGTTATTTTAAAACAAAACAAAACAGGGGAACACATATTTGAAAGCAAATTCATGTCAAAAGAATTTGCTTCAGAATGCATTCTCACATATTCATTTCAGACAGAATGGAAACAAATATTCTTCACAGAAAAATAAAAGTAAATTACAGTTAGTTAAAATGTTCATTCACATTTAATGCAGAGTGTTGAAATTAAAATTAAAATTCACATCTTACATCTATGTTTTTTACTCACATTTTAAAAAGCTTAACTTTTTTGGCATTGTCTGATTTTTTTTTTTAAAAAAAGTCTGACTGGTATCTAATGTGAACTCTAATAAGCTCTCAAATACAAAATACCACAAACTGTAGCCAACTAAAGTTATACTCAGAGCCATTTAAATTAATAGACTTCTTTTAGCTAAGTTCATTTACTTTATTGGGTCTGTTCTGACTTAGTTGAATGCCCCCGCCCAATTGCTTGCCATCTCCCAAATACAGTCAGAAACAAAGTACAAGCCATTTCTGCAAGTAAATAGTGCCAAGCATCCAATCTTGAACATCAAAGTTATATATAAGGTATCAGGAGCCTCTTTTGTGGGTATGTGCGCAGAATTTCTGCAAATTTTTCAGTAAGCAAAGTTTGCGGAGGAAATTTTTCAGGGGATTAATTGCTGCTCTGTGCAAGGTCAAGACCTCCACTTCAGATTTGTAATTGCTTCCATTACAAGGATGTCCAGATCCTGGTTCTAATGTCAGCTATGAGTGGGACTGCAGAGGGAGGGGGGTTAGGGAGACTTCCAGCCTGCAGGGCAGGGCCTAAACAAACCTCCTTTCAATTGCTTAGTGCTCATCCGTTCACCCCTCAATATAATACCAAAGAATGCAAGGAGAGAAGTGTCTCTGATTTTGCACTGGGTTTCTCCTATGGCAGAGATGGAGAACATTTGGCCAGGTGTTGTTGGGCTCCAACTCCCATCATGCCTGATCATTGGCCATGTTGACTGGGGCTGATGGGAATTGGAGGGGCACATGTTCTGGAGGCCCAAACGTACCCATACCTGTCCAATTGATCCAGAAGCAAAGGATTGCTCTGTGGTGTGTGTGTGCTTTAATGCATCAGGCAAAAGAAGATTCACCGAGTCTGTTAACATGCTGCCCTGATGGAACATTAACATTGATAATGAAACAGTTTGCCCCACCAAGAGCATTGCTCTGAGGACTGCCAGTGTACTGGAAACAGCATGTAAGTAATTTGTTCAACACTGGTGATAATAAGCTACATAGAGCAATAAGAACATAAATGCAGGCTGGGCTTTGTGTGAGCGTGTGTAGCACTTTTCTTCTCTATATCCTCCTTTTTTCTTCTACTCTTTTTTTAAAAGGAACCTCGAAGGGGGGGAGTAAAAGGCATGAATGATTCATAGATGCAAGAGGAAAGAAAAAAAGAGGGGGGTGAGAAAGGGAGAGAGAAAAAGAGACAGATTAAGAGTGAGGGGAGCTTCAAAGTGGCTGGAGCCAATTTGATGTCCTGAGTGTTCCAATGCTGGGCTAGGCCAACAATTCACTAGGGACCTCCTGTCAAGCCGCTATCCCTTCCTTGCCATTCCTCTTCCTTCCTTCTCTCTGCTCCTCTCCAGCGAAACAGAGGCTCCAAATCAGGAGTTCAAAGTTCACCATCATCTAATGATGGGAAAGCCTCCCAGAACCTGTGTGAGTGGCATCTGTTTATAAGTCTGGAGTTTCCCAGGTGAATTAGCTCAGGTTTTCTTCTTCTTCTTTTTTTTAAAAAGAAGACACAGGGTGAAGCAGGAATGAGATGCAGGGTTTGGAGGGGGGATGTATTTTTTTAAAAAAATCTACTGCTAGCAAAGCTTATTTAATCTAAATATTAAGAAAAAAAGATTTAAATGCAATGGAACTAGTGAAGTAACTTCCTCAGTTTGCTTTTCCATGCTTATAGCAGATCTGCTTTTATTGCACAAAAAAACAAAAACACACATAAAATAGTTGCATATCACAAAAAATTCAAGGTCTCAAAGAAGTGCAAGGTAATTCAAACTTAAAAATGAAACATTGTGAACTGTTGTTCAAAGACGGAGAAAACGGTTTTGATATTTTATTATTATTTCCATCGTGCAGCAACACACCAGAACCAAAATAGCACCTAAAAGCAAACAAGCCTCATTTCCCCTGATAAATAGATATAGCTATCTAAGGCACAGAAATAATGTCTGCTAGCATCATTTCACTAGAGCATCTTCTCATTTGAGACTTCATTTCATTTCAGTCATGTGATTTTTGCCCATGATAGCACCAGCTCAACAAAAAAGCAGTATTGGCAGCTGCGGGGTGTGGCAGGTGTGGGGAACTTCAGGCCCAGGGACTCAATGCAGCCCTGCACACCTCTCTATCTGGTATTAAGAACTCTCCCCAGATGGCACTTCTCACCTGCCCTGGTTCTCTCCCTCCTTGAACTCTGATAATTATAATGTTTCTTGCTTGCCTGGCTGGAGGTTAGAGAGGGTGTGTGTAGAAACTAGTCTATTGTACAAAGGTAAAAATCACATTTGTTGCTCCATCTACTCCACCCTGGCCCCACCCACTAATAGCATGTGCCTCCTAGACCACTAAAATTGATAGTCTGTGCAACAATTTGAAGCCAGCTCCTGCAGAGGTGAAGTTTGTAAACTGCAGTCTCTCTCTCTCTCATTTAAGGCAATCTTACCCATCTGGAGATTCAACCCACTTGGTACCTGGAGCAGGTCAGGCAAACTTGGAGACTTCAGGTCAGCCCTGGAGGTCTTGCAGTCCTCCTTTCTCAGGTCATGCAGTTGGGAACGAGATAATGATAATAAAGAACAAGAGATATTGCAGGTTTTTCATGGAGAAAGCACTTGCGTTCCTCTCATTTTTTCTTCTTTAGATAACCTTGTACTATTCCACCCAAACTCTTATTTGACACAGAAAGTCCATATCCAAAGCTATCCCACAGAAGGTTATCTGGCCTCTTATGGACAATTCAGCCATGTGCCCATGCTTCTACTGGGCACATAAGGAGATGGCATCTAGAACACAAATAGCCCAGCCTTTTAGCCCACTGTATAAAATCGCCCCTGAGTGTTGCCAACCCATTAATACACTGCACTTTTAATTCATGCAATGTTTATGAAAATGTGCAATAAATAAACCCAACCAGCACACAGCCTAGTTGAGACATGGGTGACAACCCTTCTGAATTTTTAATAATGCAAAGAGAGGAAATGAGAGCCTTGAGTTAATAAGACTAGTTATTGTGTTTGATATTTTAAAGCGACACGGCTTTTACTGAGTATCTCAACAACAACATCAGCAACAAATGTTTCAAACCCCTCAAGAAATATTATTCTGCTGTAAGAAAGGGGGGAAGATTTGTAGCTCTGTGCTAACTTGAGCAGTTGGGAGTTTCGTGGGCTTTTGTTTATAGGTAGTTTTCTTGGAAGCATGTGGGATGGTTGTGATACAATTTATTTACAAGAACACAAACTGGACATGTGAAGACGAACACCTGAGCAAAGAAGACTAGTATTTATTTATATACAGTAATATATATCCATATCTATATCATCTATAGCTATATAACAACTGTTAGAGGTGGATTCATATCAGGAGTATGTCTGAAATGAAATAAAACATAGAATGAAAACTGAAATGTGTGAGAGAAGGGTTGAATAAGTGAAGGCTGAAGCTTCAGCAAATGGGTTGCCAGACCTCCAGGCCTGACCTGAGATCTCTAGGTTTACCTGGCCCCTCCAAGTTGTAGGAGGAGAGCTTGAATCTCTTGTGGGGTGAGTGACAACAACAACAACAAACAACAACAACTGTTAAGGAGACTGTGCATTCAGCTTGCAAGCTTCAGTCTGGCAGGAGCCAGCTGCAATGTATAGCATACTAGATGTCTGTCCTCCTCTGCTCCACTCTCCCAATTAACCTCTCTCCAGGACCTGCCTCCATGTCATCACTGGGGTGCATAGCTGCCAAGTTATCCCTTTTTTACAGGGATTTTCCCTTATGCTGAATAGGCTTCCTTGTGAGAAAAACGAAAACTTGGCAGCTATGCTGGGCTGCTGCCCTAAGGCCTCAGGGTCAAGTCCTGAAATCTCAGGGTCTGGGATTGCTCCTTATCTGGCCACCCTTTTCCCCACCCTGGGTTGGCTCCCCAAATGCTGTGATCCTGATTCAATTGGGATGTGTGGGTTTGGGTGTGTGCTTTTGTGCGTGAAAGAGATGGGATATTTGATTGTGGGTCTCAAATATTTTGCTTAGCTCCTCCCCATGCCAAGAGCTATGTGAAAGGCAACACCTCAGATGCAGAACTGTTACACTTCCCCACCTACCTGTTAAATCTTGACCCGAGCTCTATTTGCTTCATTTTTTTGCTTAGTTTCTTCTGGGCTGCTGTTGCAAAAAGCCCTGCCTTGTGTACATTCAGCCCTCCACTTTGCTTTGCAAAATGAGTGCTTGTAGCAGCGAGCCCATTCTGGTTGGCTGTGCTGCACCTTGAGAAAATGGGGTCGCTCCACTTGCACACAGCTGTGTGCTCACTGCTTGGTGTCGCTGCAAGAGCGAAGCAAGCCATGAAGACCTTTGGGCCAAAAGGCTCCTACTGCACCCTGTCAGCACTTCTGCCCTGTTCTTGCTTGTGCATTATGCAACAAGGAACTTGGTGACTTGGTGCTTGCGTCCTTTCCCTGTCAAGTGGGGCACCTTGTTTCCACCTGCTACCTCTTCCTCCTTCCACAGCCACAGCCTAGCCAGGGAGGAGAGAGGATGCTGGCAGCCAACAATGTCATTGCCCTCAAGGAGAGAGCTGGGTGTCAAAGCTGAGAGCCTGTGGGGAAGGGAGATAGGAGGAGGAGAACAAGGAGGGGTGTTCCAGAAGGAGGAAAGTGGGTGAAATGCCGTTGGAAGCGAGTAGTGTTAATGAAAAATTCAACAGTGGTGGGCCCAGACGCATTGGCAAAATTGCAGAAGCAGGGATGATTAATATTTAAAAGGGTGAACTGCTGCTTGGCCGCATTTTACGCATAGATTCCACACACCCCATGCATGCACACACATACCCCTTTCAAGCCTTCCCTCCTTCCTGCCCATTTTTTTAAAAATGTAATGGCTTGCTCTGCTGAATATGGGCTGGGGTCAATGTCTCCACTCAGGTGCCCACTCTCTAGAGATCAGGCACCCTGCTTTGATCTCCTGTGGGGCTGCCTCCCTGAATGGGGGGAGGGTTTGAGGCCATCCCATCGTGGCGAGTGCATGGGGTGGAGAGGAAGCCGAGCTGAGAGAATGAATAAAGCACATCATTTATTTTTCATGGGGATGGGAGAGCAGGTTGTCCTATTTAGTCACATTAGATGCTCTGTTAACACAACAGATATATATATATATATATATATATATATATATATATATATATGGCATAAACCAGCATTAAATGCTTCTGGGGAGGCTGCTGAGATCATCTTTTGAGAGAGGAAGGCCCTTGCCTGCTTATGGATGTTAAACATTTAGGATTCATCAGGTGTATTCCATGCAGATATTCTCTGCATGAAAGTGATGCCTTGCCTTAGTTAAGATGGGCTAGCTAAAGTCACAGAAGTAAAGGGTGCATGAATATGAGTGCAATCAATTTCAGAATCTGCCTTTAAATAATAAAAGGTTATTCCATGCCATAAGCTTCTAGTCCTCAATATTCCAAGTGAAAAAATTCACTTGTGTGTATGTGTGTGTGTGTGTGTGAGGACTCTATTTTATTGGGATTTTTTTAGTTAAAAAAATACAAAAATCAGAACCATTAAAAACAAATCCACCAATACATATAATGGCGTTTATTCTATCCATTGACTATAGACATAAGCTTACACATTCAGTGTTCAAACATATTGCTTAACATACACTGCAAACTGATGCAGAAATGTGGAGAACTAAACTTAGGACTGGGGAAAAATAGGACCATGAGCGGAACTGAATTTGTCAGATTCACCCATCCCTAATGTGGAGCTGAAGTGGGTGAACATCATCTTGTCTTTCATCCAAGGCAGGACCAGCTCAAGAGACTTTGCTTCCTGAAGCAAAAGAGAATATGCCCCCTCTACTCCTATGGCTGATAGAACTGACAACTGAATTGTTTTTTCAACACTCGTGATGTGAACAGCATCCTTTACCTGCTTTTCAAAAACCGAGCTCTCACGTGGCAGAGCACGCCCTCAAAAAATGGGATGTCCCAGACAGTTAACGAATATGTGCCACGCACATTCTGGATGGGCTACACGAACCCCCTGGGGTCCATGGACCCCCAACTGGGACCCACTGCTTTGCCAACACTCTCTTCCCCTTCTACATCTGCCACCCAAGGCAGCTGCCTCACTTTACCTAATGGTGGGGTTGACCAGGCAACAAACATATATTGGGATGGTCCTGTATAATTGATGGTGATTGTTTATTAAATTGAATATTATGTAAGCCACTTTGGATATTTAATTTAATAGAAAAGCGGAGGTATCTATATTTAAAAATACATAATGTAAAATAAAGCCACAAAACTATCACTGTGCTAACAAGGGCCAGCAAGTCACTCAAAACTGCCCCCCAAAGCAGGATGTGGGGAGCATGCTGTAGAAACTGTGTTCATGTAATACACTTTGAAAGGTGATAAATACATCTTTCCTCCAGAGATATGTCTGCAAAAGGGCAAGACAGTACAGAATGGCTATGCTTCCTTAGAATTGCATGAAGAGGGGACTTGTGTAGGATGGTGGAACTAACAGATAGAATTAGGGAGACAAAGAATGAATTTCACTGTCATCCCAAATGAGCTTCTGCCAGGGCAAAGGTCAAGTGTATCGCATGGCAATGTTTGGGTTTGAAATTGAATGAGCAATGAGAGTAAAAGACCAGCTGGTCACAGTGGGACTGACTCAAGAGTCCATACTTGAGATCAGAAAGGGTTCTCTCTCTAAATCCCCCCTTTCTCATGCAGTGGGTTATTAACAAGACCAAGAATGACCTTGTGACATATTAACATGCTCTGGTAATCTGAGAGTAGCAAGGGTCTGGTATATGGATGTGCAGAACAGAAACAGGAGAAATAGGGTACCCATCAAATCTGTTTTAGCCAGAAATCTTGCAGCAAAGTGATCAAAGAGGGATGGTAATCAGTGCAAAATGGCCAAAACATAAATATGGGTAGTCTCTAAGGTTGGAGGAGAAACACAATTCAGTTCTCATTTAAAGGCGAACCTACCTAATTTGCACTTTCCAAAACAATATCTGAACTGAAACACAGCCATCCTTTGAAATTTGCAATGTGAAATATGCAGTGTAATTCTTCAGCTAAGTAATGTGTAGAAACATGAATATACTAAAATAAACTGTGCTTGCAATGCACGAGGGAAAATAACATGCAAAGTTCATTATATTACCGTAGGCAATTATTGTTTTGCAAAAATGTGTATATCAAGCAAACGTGTCCATAAGCATGTGTATAGCAGGAGAAATTTGCACCAAAATGCTGGTGAATTTCCATGAGGAACCTTTTTTTAAAGAAAAGGTAAAATGATATGGAAATGTTAATAACTGAACGTAATATTGGAATATTGAGAAACTCAGAGAAAGCCTCTTCCCGGCTTGAAGGGAGGAGGGGTTGTGGGCTGCACGCGGGCTTCACGTGGGGGGGGGAATGGCTAGCATTCCCCCCAGCCCATTGGTTGGCCTCCTGCCGCGGCATGCCAGCGGTGCGTCCAATCGGGGCGCACTGGGAGGGTGTGGCTTGCCAATATAGGTGAGCCCGCGGCAGGAGCTCATCCTCTTGCCTTCGGACTCACCTCACCGTTTTCTCCCACCCACCTCCCCCCGTTCACGCAGGGTTTCCCTCTTTGACGTTGCCTACGGACTTCGGTCGGTCGCCGTATTTGGGGCCTGGTAGGAATTTTCCCACCTGGCAAATTGGCTCAGGCCAGGTGGTTTTCGCCTACCTCGGGGTAATTGTCACAACTTGGTTTTGGCGGTAGGCATTGGATTATCTCTTGAAGGTACAGATGTGGTGGGGAGGTTGCTGCCATCACCTCCCCAAAATGCGGAGGGGTACTCCCTTAAGGAGTCCTAGGGGCATTGCCAAGTCCGAAACCGTGGAAGGTGAGGGCCTGAGGGCACGACCCCGAATGGTGGCCCCAGGATGGGTACCTAGTTGATGTGCATCGCAGGACCCATCCAATCTTGGTTAACCCTTCACAGACTGCCAGCAGAGCGGGCTGGAGTCAGATATAGTCGGTTAGATCCAATGCCTATGCCAATACCTCTCTTCTTCCGTAATCAATAAAGTTGTGGCCTTTTCGACCCATTAACCTTAAGCTATGTGTCCTGTGTCTTTATTTCTTCCGGGGAGACCGCGTGCATTGCCACACAATCCCGAATTGATAGGTCGGTACATCCCTAGTAGTCTATGACACAAAATGACTGAACCGTCTTTTAATACTGAGCAGTCATTTAAATGTCTAGCGTGAGTTTTCCTCATGCTTGCCGTCTCATTGGCCGGATTGCTGGAAGCTGAAAGCAAGTTTATTGCTTAGTTAGCAACTGAAAGAAGACCTGTATGCTTTTCCTTATAGGTTTCCAAGTAAAGGGATGGTGAGCCTGTGGCCCTCCTGTTATTGCTGGACTAAAACTCCACCAGCCTGCCATCTGCAAGACGACTGGAATAAGGGATTGTGGGAGTTGGAATCTGGAGGGCCATAGGATCTGATCCTTGAACCAGACTTACAAATCAGGGTCTGCATCATGGGTGAGCTTCTGCCATGCCAACAAGCCATACAATCATTTAAACAATCATGGCTGCCCCCATCCAAGAATTTCTGAGAACTATAATTTAATAAGGTTTCTGAGAGCAGGAGAACCTTGTTCCAAAGATCACAGAGCTATATTTCTCAGGTTGGTTTGGCAATCTGTCCCTTTTTGGGCACGTATTAAAAAATGTGTTTAGGCAAGCTTATCAACATATGTATTTAAAACTGGTTTTAGTTTATTGTGAGTTTAATTATTTCAAAAAAGTTTTATATACTTATTTATAACTTTGGGGGGGAAACCTGACAATTTTATTGGTTGTTGTTGTTGTTGTTGTTGTTGTTTTGTAAACTGTTTTAAGGCTTTATTACAACCAAGCAGTACATACATGTTGTGAAATAAGACAGATAACTAAATATACAGTACATCAGACTTGGCCAACACAGCATCCTCCCAGATGTTCTGGACTACAACTCTCATCAACCCAAGCCAGAATGAGCTGAATGGGCTGGTGGGAGTTGTAGTCCAAAGCACCAGGTTAGTGAAGACTGCATGGGAACAGGGCTCTTGTTTTCTATACCGAGGCATTATTCTTCAGTATGGAGGAACATTGAGACCAGAGAGCCTCCACCTGCTGTCTGAAGTCATACCGCTCAGATACAAGTCTGCCACCTCAGAGAGAACCAGGCCTTAGTCAGGCATTAATAATGGATTACCAGAATCAACCAACTGCAAAAACACTGCTTCTGTTGTCTTAGATTAATCTCACGCCCATGAAGAGCAGGTATTGATTTTGTGTGTGATTCCTTCCTCCTCAGTTAAAAAGGGCACCTACAAGCCAGCGCAGCAGAATAACGTGGCAGAGGTTGCTTTCAGATTACCAGTTTGATCCATTGAGATCTGTTGAATCTGTTCAACCAATGGCTTCTGCTGTGGAATACTGGGGGGGACCTATGGACTAAGAGTGTGGACTCTGTCCTGAAGCTGTCAAACTGTACGACATCATATAGTTCAAGATACCATAACCCATTTTGGCTGCGAGTCCTGGAAGACCTGCTCCATGCTTTGCATACCTTTTCTACCTGGCCTGGGAGAAACAGGGCCCAGACTGACTCCAGCTACAAAAGCTGACGCAGCTTGAACAGACTCTTAGACTGAGTTTTGTTGGAGGGGTGTGTGTGTTGCTGTTGCTAATTTATTGTATCTGTATTTTAAATCTTATGAGTTATATAGAAATTGTTCAGTTTGGTGGGGTATTTTTGATGTTTTTACATTCTAAATCTTTATTACAGTCACCGACCAGCACAATAAATTATTACATCATCAAAATTAAAATTTTAAACTGACTGACTCAGTAAGAGGTTTATCAGCACAAAATGTATCAAGAGAATGAGTTATATACAAAAGGTATTTAAAATTATATTATCCAAACAGCTCTTTGCTAGCAGAAATAGAATGATGTTTGTAAAAGATAAGCTTGTCAAGAACAAATAATAGAAGGAAAGAAAATACAACACAAAATATAAACCTGTGGAACAAAGGAAGCAAAACATTGAACAATGAGAAGGACGGGAAGTATGTAAGTAAAGCCAAAGAAACAGGAGAAATGTATATTCGCTATTATTTATTCACATTGCGATTGTTTATTTTTGTGTTTGTTTATTTGTGTTTGTTAAATTGTAATTTTAAATAATAAAGAATCATTTTGAAGAAGAAAAAATTAAAATTTTAAAATAAACTAAAATAATTTATCTAAAAAGGGAGCAGGCATCATTTGATCTTTAGATAATATATAATTATTATTTTTTACTATAAACTATAAATTAAAAATGGAATCTTTCTAACTCTGATCAGGAGTTAATGTGAGTGTCTCCTGTATAAGCGCACCGGATTTTAATAGCATTGACACAAAATCTTGCCACCATGGCGGTGACATTTGGGTTGGAGTCTGAAAGGAGCCATTTTGTATGGAATTCTTCGGATCCTCCAGGGAGCTCATCAAGTATATTTGAGATAGATTCGTTTCACAAGTCTTTATAAAGAAAGCAACGAAAGAATACATGGTCAATGGTCTCAGCTTCTCCAGAATTGCACAGGCAGAGTTTGTCTTCTAAAGGGACCCGTCTGAACTTCCCGTATAAAACAGCTAATACCTGACCAGAGTGAACGCCCTTCTGTGAGATGATGTTTTTATTTATTGCTTACAACCACTTTTGTTACATTGCAGTTATGTGTTTTCTTCATGTTGTTGTCTTGAGCATGGTTTGAACCATGTGGAAAGGGGGCATACAAATAAAATTAGGTAGGTAGGTACCTTGTATGTTGTATTGGATTTTTTTTTAATTGCATACTGATGTGGAAAAGAGGTGAACTGGTCTGAACTTATGGTTGGGAAAATGAAAATTGACATGATTCATCTATATCCAGTTACAGGTAGGTAGCCGTGTTGGTCTGCCGTACCCAAAACAAAATAAAAAAAATCCTTCCAGTAGCACCTTAGAGACCAACTAAGTTTGTCACTGGTATGAGTTTTCGTGTGCATGCATACTTCTTCAGATCCATATCCAGTTAGGAGTGAATGAACCCTGCCAGTTAGGCTTGCATATTTGTAAATAAATATATTTTAACAAAATGGCAGATGTCTCCACTGATCTCTCCTGCCAAAGGAAGCCAAACCTTGGAACTACTGACTATGGAACTCCTTGCCATTTGGGAAGTGCAGGGTGTATGACAATATATTGGTCATTCTTGGCATAAACTATTAGTACCGTCACTCTGATGACCCCCTCATTTGCAAGTACACAAGGTTTTTCCTTCCTAAAATGCTGAGGCAACAGGCTTCATCTGCCTCTGTGGGCAGTTTTACAGCTGCCAAGTTGCAAAGGCTGCCACCCATGTACCATAAGCAGCCATCCCTTGTCATTGAATCCTTCCAGGAGTGCATCAAGTGGCCGCTAGCCAACCTCCTTGATCACTCAACCTGCCAATAACAGAGACATCAGATAGATTCTCTCCTGAATTTCACCCAGCCTGGTTCTTTTTTTCCTTTAACATTAAGCAGAACACAATTATGTCAAGTAATAACAGCAATCTTTTCTTTGCACCAAGTGCGGAGATGAGAGAAAACCAATTGCTTTATGGTGGTTTGCAGACCAAATAACGTGAGCCTAAGAGTTTGTCAATAATTGACTTTAATTAAGTCAAAGTTATTTCATTAATATCCTTTTAAATGGTTCTTTCTTTAGAATCTGGCTGGGCAGGTGCATGGCAGTAGCTTGCTTTGTAAGGTCTAGGCAGATAACTGAGCAGGCCAGATTTTGCAGAATATTGACAAAGAAATCAAGAACACAGCCTGATCAGTTCATTATAAAGTTCAACCAACAGGAAGCTGTTCCATTTTCATGCAAAGGATTATTTCTAAGAAGCAATGCGTGCATACTATAATTCTGCACATGAAGTCAGAATTAAGTGAGGTTAAGCCAAAAAATCCCCCCTTCTTTTCCTGAAAATAACTGGTCACTTTTGGGGAGTGGAGGAAAAAATTATCCAAGATTCACGGGGGTGGGTGGGCAGAATAGCACCTACCCTATTGGGTGTCACCAGAAAGTGCAGAAGGTGGGAAAACTGAAGAAAGCTTCACAACACTTGTAGGCCACACTTCCTCAAGCCAATAGATTTGGCATTGCTCTCAAGGCATTCCAGGAAATAAAGAAAAGTTTGGAAAATAAGGGGGGGGGAAGCCTGTGGTGACTCGTAAGTTTATGTAAAGTACATGGTAAACCCACCCCAGACATTTGAGGAATGTCTTTCAAGAAAACCCCTGCCAGTTAGGTAGATAATACTGAACTAAATGGACCAGTACTACCTCAGTATAAGGCAGCTCCTTATGTCCCTATGTTAGTGTGCTAGGTGGATGAATGCAACTTTCTGTGCTCCTCATTGATTTTATCCAGAGGGTTTCATTTTGCCCACTCACCCAACAAAACAGCTGAAAAATACAGTTTTGAAATTTTTGGACTCTTCCCTTGAAAATTCTTTTTTCACTGCTCACTGGTAAAGGTAGCTCTTGGCAGAGATCTTTTATCTCAATGTGCGAGTTGCATGCAGAAGGTCCCACGTTCCATTCACAGACTTTGTGGTTAAATGGATCAGATAACACAGGCAGAGGGGTGCTGCTTCCAGTCAGCAGGGCTGACCCAATCTATTTTACTGCATGAGCCAGAGCAGTACATTCCACTCCTCAAGTAGTGCTGTCAAGGTAGGGCTTTGGGGCAGATGTCCATGGCCTTAATCAGCAGAAGCGATCTCAGATGCAGAAGAACTGGCTTGCCACATTCTGAAATATGTGAGGCATGGCCATCTAAAAAGGGAAGCTTCTATAATGCATTAAGTCCAGTCTAAAATCACCTAACTGCATCACTGCTTCTTCTCAAGTCAAGGTACATAGTGGCATATCTTCCAAGCGCCCTGGAAAAATGGGACATCCCGTTTTTTTGCATGTGAGCTCTGTTATGTTGTGAGTGTGATTTCAGCTCTTCGTGAAGTCAGCTCAGAAGTGATTCAGCATACTAGCAAGGAACTGCTAGGAGTCAAGTATAACAAGAACAGTCTTCTTTATTGCAGTAGGAATCTTGACTGGCTGGAGGGAAAGGGTGAGCTCCTTTTATACTCTCAGGAGCAGGGGTTGGGGAAAGGATACATTTAGATTTTGGCGGGAACCTATCAGAGTGAGGATCCAAATTGTGCTAACAAGTTAACCAATAGCAACTGTCCCCGCACCCATTTGAATCGCCCAGGAGCGGGAAAGGTAGTTACAGGACTAGCAGAGAAACTCATGAACACAGATTAAACCAATACATAACACCCCTTCCCTCCTAGTGCGCGAAGCACTCAAAGTCCCTCAAGTAATTAGGTGGCCGGCGGTTCCGCTGGGGCCTCCTAGGAACAGGAGTGGCTGGAGTCTGCTGCACCGGAACTTGGGGTGACGGTGGTGTTGCAGGCAGGATGGGCGGTGGAGACACATCCCTGGCTGGGGGCAGCATCTCTGAGGAAGCGGGGATGCTGCTACCTTCTGGTGGAGGCATTTCCAAATCGCTGGAACTGGCCTGGGTAGGAGGCTGCAGGGATTCGGTGTCAGGCAGTGTTTCCTCTAGGTCGGCCGAGTTCCCATCACTTTGGGTACTGTTGGGGGCACGCCGACGCAGCTGGTCTATATGGCGTCGCATCACTCGACCGTCGTCCAGCGTAACGAAATACGAGACTGGACCACTGGCACGGGTGACAACACCTGGCACCCATGCCGGACCTCTGGCGTAGTTTCGTACCCAGACTAGCTCTTCTGGGGTGAGGTAGCGTGTGATGTCCCTTTCGGGCTCTGGCTGAGCTCGAGCAGGACGGGACGGGTTTTTGTCCGGGTGTACAAAGTCCATGATGGTGACCAACCGACGGCCCATCAATAGTTCAGCGGGTGACTTGCCCGTGACAGTGCAGGGCGTGGCATGCTGCAAAAATAGCATCCGGGCAATTCGGGCTGCCCAGTCCCCCTCCAGCAGGCGAGCGATAGCCTCTTTTGCCGTCCGTACCATCCGCTCTGCCTGTCCATTAGACGATGGGTGGAACGGGGCCGACGTTGCCCCCCTAATGAAGTTGTCTGCCAGGAATGCCTTAAACTCCTGAGATACAAAGGCCATTCCATTATCCGACACGATAGTCTCTGGCAGACCGTGGGTTGCGAACAGCTGCCTCAACACCCGAATGACCGCAGCGGAGGTCATGCTGGGAACTACTGCCACTTCCAACCACTTTGAGTAGGCATCCACTACTACCAGGAATACTTTCCCTTGGTGGGGTCCCGCAAAGTCAATGTGCAGACGGCTCCAGGGAGTCCGTGCCTGCTCCCACCAGTGGACTGGTGCCCTTGGTACATCAGGTCTCACCTCCTGACATGAGGTGCATGTTCGTACCCATTTCTCAATGTCCTGGTCCATTCCAGGCCACCACACATAGCACCTAGCCAAGGATTTCATTCGGACCATACCTGGGTGCCCCATGTGGAGCGTGCCCAGCACCCTGTTCCTGAGGGGTTCTGGAATAATCACTCTGTCCCCCCACAGCAGACACCCCCGGTGCAGGGAGAGCTCATGCTGCCTGGTTTTGAATGCCCTGAAACACTCTGGCTGGGGACCCTCTGGCCATCCCCTCCCCACCCAAGCAAGGACACGGGCAAGGACGGGGTCTCTCATTGTTCGGGTGGCAATTTCGGGGGCCTTGACCGGAGGGCCCGGCAGCGCCTCTAGCATCATGACACACTCAGCAGGTGCAGGGTCCCTGTCGGAAATATGGGGCAAGGGCAAACGGCTTAGGGCATCCGCATGGCATAGATGTGTACCCTTTACATGACACAACTCATACTGATACCCATTTAAAAATATGGACCAACGTAGCATGCGAGGAGAGAGCATCTGAGGAGTCTGTTTGTGAGGGACGAACAACCCTAGCAGGGGCTTGTGATCAGTCTGAATGGTAAAAGGCCGACCATAGACATAATCATGGAATTTTTTAACACCTGCCACAATGGCCAGAGCCTCCTTGTCTATTTGAGCATAGTTGCGCTCTGTATCGGACAGAGTCCGTGAGTAAAACGAAATTGGCCTCTCACTCCCGTCAGGGTCCCTGTGACTAAGGACGGCCCCCAGACCATACTGTGATGCGTCACATGCCAACACCAGTGGCTTGGACTCGTCAAAATGGGTGAGAACACTCCGGTTCGAAAGCATACCCCTAAGCGCATCAAAAGCCCTCTGATGGACCTGGGTCCAACACCAACTCCTTTTTTTTTCTAACAATCTGTGGAGGGGCTCCGCAATGGTCGCCTTATGAGGGAGAAAGGTGTGGTAAAAGTTGAGAAGGCCTAAGAAGGCCTGAAGTTCTGTTTTGTTCCCTGGCCGAGGGGCCTCCGCAATGGCCCTTGTTTTGGCTGCTGTGGGGTGGATGCCAGCTGCATCAATCTCGTACCCTAAAAAATTGACTTTGGGCACCCCAAAAACACACTTCTCCTTTTTAAGCTTAAGCCCCGCATCCTGCAATCTGATTAAAACAGCACGGACACGCTCAAGCAGGTCCTGAGCATTTTTCCCAGCGATAAGAACATCATCAAAATAGGGCAAGACCCCCGGAAGCCCTCGTAAGAGGCGCTCCATAAGCCCCTGAAAGATTCCCGGTGCCACACTGACCCCAAACTGGAGCCTTTTTATGCTAAATGCACCCTTGTGGGTGACAATGGTCTGAGCTTCAGCAGAGTGCTCTGACACTGGCAGTTGTTGGTATGCCTGAGCCAAGTCAAGCTTTGCAAATACCGTGCCCCCAGATAACGTGGCCAACAACTGAGAAACTACTGGAATAGGGTATGAATTGCCCCGTAACGCTTTGTTAATTGTACACTTGTAATCTGCGCATATGCGCACTTCCCCATTTGCCTTCAAGGGCGTGACAATCGGGGTCTCCCATCTGGCGGATTCAACAGGTTCTAATACCCCTTGTGCTACAAGTTTATCTAATTCAGCATCAATTTTTGGCTTAAGGGCGAAAGGAACTCGCCTGGGCTTAAGCCGGATGGGAGCAATACTTGGATCAAGGGCAAAATCAATAGGGGCCCCCTTGTAACACCCCAGGGATCCATCAAAAAGCATTGCGAACTCCTGGTACAAGACATCAAAGTTTTCATTAGTCACTGTAACAGAATTAAGCCCCGAAATCCCCAGTCCCAATGCTGGAAACCAGTCCGTGCCCAACAGACTGGGACGGTTACCCTTAGCAATCACAAGCTTCAGTACGGCTGTCCTGGCTCTGAACTGTACCTTGACGGAGCACATTCCCAAAATTGAAATGCGGCCTGCCGTGTATGACTGCAGTGTGACTGGAAAAGTCTCCAATGAGGGAAACTTACCCCCCGGAAAGAAGGAGCGGGCAGTTCGGTCGGAGACCATGGAAAATCCTGACCCAGAGTCAACTTCCATGTCGCAGGGATGCCCTTCAATCTGGACCCGGATGGTTGTCTTCTCCTGTGCGGGGAAGGGTACGGTCTTCCCATTTATTATGGTGAGGTAGTTGCAGTCATCAACGAGGTGAGTGCTGGATGCAGATCTGCGGTGCGAAGATCTCGGGGACACTGCAGAATCAGAGGTGGCAGAACGACAGACCCTTGCAAGGTGGCCCAACCGGCCACATGCCCGGCACGTGACGTCACGGAAACGACAATTTTTCCTGTCGTGGTTTCCCCCACAGCCGGCACAAGCGGGGCGATGGTTTTTGGATGCAGTGGTACTTTGGCGGACCAACTCAACCCCTTGCACGGGGCTCTGGTCTGGACTGGCTACAGGGTCTCCTGTGAAATGGGTGGTGTTCAACGGTGCTTTCGCTGGCTTGATTACGTCAGCGGACTCTTCCTTCTCTGTGGCTTCCGTGGCAATGGCTTCCTGCAGAGCGGAGGCAAGGGTGACCTCTTCTTTCGCGATGATGCGGCGGCGGGCCTTGCTGCTACTGAGGCCACAGACAAAACGGTCTCTCAGGCTTTCCTCGAGGTTGGAGAACCCACAATGCTGTGCAAGCTTCCGGAGCTCAGCTAGAAACGTTGCCGCAGGCTCCCCTGCTTGCTGCTGCCGTTTGTAGAAATCGACCCGCCTGGACATCTTGGTTGCAGTCGGAGCCAAATGACTAGTCATTTTGGCTATGATGTCTCTCAAAGAGGCATCCTGTAGTTTAACTGGTGCCAGCAGTGCCTTTGCTAGCTCGAAGGTCTCTGGGCCACAACAACTGAGAAATGTGGCCCTCTTCTTGGCGGCGTCTGTAATACCCCTTGCTGTTGCATAGAACTCGAACCGCTCTGCATAATCTTCCCATTTGTGTGGAGAGCTGAGCTGGAAGGGTTCCAACACTCTGCCGGCCTCCATTCCGTGGCTGGTCAGGCTGACTGATGCTGGTCGGTGAGGGCTTGAGCGTGAACAGCAGTTTTCGTT
Source organism: Zootoca vivipara (assembly GCF_963506605.1). Lineage (NCBI taxonomy): Eukaryota > Metazoa > Chordata > Lepidosauria > Squamata > Lacertidae > Zootoca > Zootoca vivipara. The sequence continues at coordinate 29,530,510 of NC_083294.1, forward strand.
ACTCAACCCTCGAACTCGGAACCTGGGCCAAGGGAATGTCTCCTTGCAGCCTCAGAATTCCGATCCCACCTTCGTCGCCAGTTGTTATGTTGTGAGTGTGATTTCAGCTCTTCGTGAAGTCAGCTCAGAAGTGATTCAGCATACTAGCAAGGAACTGCTAGGAGTCAAGTATAACAAGAACAGTCTTCTTTATTGCAGTAGGAATCTTGACTGGCTGGAGGGAAAGGGTGAGCTCCTTTTATACTCTCAGGAGCAGGGGTTGGGGAAAGGATACATTTAGATTTTGGCGGGAACCTATCAGAGTGAGGATCCAAATTGTGCTAACAAGTTAACCAATAGCAACTGTCCCCGCACCCATTTGAATCGCCCAGGAGCGGGAAAGGTAGTTACAGGACTAGCAGAGAAACTCATGAACACAGATTAAACCAATACATAACAAGCTCGGTGGCCATTTTGGGTGGGATGAACAAACAATGAATGGGAAGATAATATAACTATTGTTCAAGTGAAACAAGTTGAATGTTCATTGCTGTATAACCTCCCACAAACACATCAAAATGAATACTCAGTAAGTCCTAGTCATAATTTAACCTTAGCATAACCTCCTATTAAGACCCGTCTATTTAAGCAGGCATTCCCAGGCTCATTGATTCATCATGTTCTGTTTGATTATTTATTGATTGATACTTAACTCAATATTTTATTGATGGCTTCTCTGTTTTTACTGATGTTTCTCTCCGCATTTTTGGTTTCAGATGTTGTATATACATTTTTTGTTTTTTCTAATTATCTCACTTTGTTTTATGTAAACTAATTAGGGATTTAGCATATTAAGTAGTATATAGATGCTGTTGTTGTGAATGATAAACAAATCACCTGGTGTTTCCCTCTTCTTAAATTCAGGCGGGGGGAGGTCTAGTCCCAATTTTAGATCTTAGCTTAAGCTTTACCCCTCTGTCTGAGATGGAAACCCTCTTATAAGGTTGTGGGTGCTTCAGTCCACAAGGTCCATTTTGACCCTGCCTGAGAATGTACAGTCCCAAGCACTTGCACTATTTGTAAGGGGTGGAAGATTCAACTCTACCCTCAGAGACATAAGGAATTGGTTTTGTGTTCTCTCTCTCTCACACACACACCAATTACTTGAGTACAAACACTTGGGGAGAAAAAGAGAAAGAACGCAGACTTTCACTCCCCTCTTTTCTCTCCCACCTTGACTTTGGCGATCAGCTCCCCACTGCTGCCTCTTTCAGACAAAGATGTGTTGGTCCTTTTCATCTGCCTGGCAGCCCCCTCTAGGGAATTGGCTTGGAGGTTAATTACTTGCTTGCCGTCTCCAGCTGTGGCAAGAAGGCTACAGGATGGAGAGAAAGCTGCTCTGTCCCCCCTCTCTTCCTTTCCTTTTCTTTCCTTCCCACCCCTCCCCAGCTGCACACTTCAAGGGGACAGGTGGCCCAGGAAGGTGCTGCTGAAACGCCTTTTTGATATGACAAATGGTGTCCTCGCAGTCGCTCTGGTTCCTATTTTGTTTGTATAACTGGGCTGTGAAATATGGATGAGCTCCTAGTCCTGTGGGTTTGTGTACTGCTTTTCACCATGTTGTTGCTTCTTCTTCCCTCCCCCCCACCCCCATTTCTTTTCTGCCGTGACGATGGAACAAGTTTTGTCATGTTTCACTCCTGCATGCTTATCCTCCCATCGATTCACTCTGCTGATATTGACTCATGCATTTGTCTGTTTAAGGCATTTATGCCAGGTTGTGTGAACTTTTCTTGAATCCTGAGGGCTGCATTCTCACATATTGAACATTCTGGGGGATGTGGTGCATCATGCCAGCGGTGGGCGGGGCTACAGGCAAAATTGTGTGGAACAATTTTGTGACTCTTCTTTTTGTACAATTGTCTATGTTGCAGGCATCCAAGGGTTTACATTAGGGCTGCCACGTCTGGGATTTCAAAGGTGGAATTGACGTCTGGGATGAATTTCTGAAAGGTGTCGCTTTATCCTGGATCATAGGGAAGTCAATCAAAAAATTGTGGTTCAACAACTTTAAAAAAGCTCAACAAACAACTTTCGGGGTGTCCTGGTTTCTACTTTTTGAAATATTGCAACCCTAGTTTACACACATAGACATCTAGGCTAGCAACAAGGCAATATCAGGCCCAGATTAAGACCTTCAGAGGCCCTAGGCACAGAAAAGACTATTACACCCAACCCACCCACCCATGTAATTCTAAATAAAACAGCACTAAACCGGAAAAAACCCCTAATAAAACAAAGCTGGTGTATTGCAACACAAGACAGGAACTGATTTCCTCTCATTATTTCAGTCTACATTAGTAAGATGCCCCCTGGTTTAGGTGGGGATAAGTAATAAGAAAAGAATAGATAAGTGGGGAAAGAACAGGGTTGGTCAAGGCAGAGGTGAACCAGAAAATGGTCCCCTGGGAACTGTAATTTGGGTGCTAGGTTAGAGCATGGATAGACAATAACAATCTCAGGGACCTTATGCAGCCCTCCAGGCCTCTCTGTCAGGGTCATAGCTGCCAAGTTATCCCCTTTTTTAAGGGATTTTACCTTATGCTGAATAGGCTTCCTCGCGAGAAAAGGGAAAACTTGGCAGCTATGGTCAGGGTTCAGGGCACCCAGTCTCCAGGCCTGCTTTGCACCCTCCTTGAGTGTTTCTTTTTTTATATATAATAATTTTTATTAATTTTACAAACAAAACTAAACAAACTACACAAACATACAATATAACACTGTCCCTTCGTTTTCCCTCCACCCACTGGTTCACCTCTGCCACCAGTGAAACCCGTGTGCTTTGAGAATCAAAGGGGTCCATTGTAAGTTGGGTTTGGCCTCCCCCCTCCCTCCTCCCCCCTCTCCCCCCCCCTGCCACTGAAAGGACAGGAATGGAGGAGCTCTGAGGATTGGTTTCCCCCAGCTCATTCATAAGCATACTTAGACAAATACAAACATAACAATAATAGGGGAGAATTTTAACTCCCCAATTCTTATTACCTTAACCTTATACTTGTGACTTCCTCGATAGTCTTCCTCCTGGTTTTCCTTAAGCAAAATCTAAAGTTTATGGCGGGTTTTCTATTTCAGTTTAAAATCCTTTTCTTATAATATTAACTCAACCCTCCTCCTTTTCCATGCTGCCCTCCCACAGGCCCCCTCCTGCCACAAGAGGAACCTGTGAGGCACAGCATTTCCAAGGTTCCATTATATCCCCTCCTCACCCCTCTGAGCACTCCCTGCCACTGAGTATCTCAGAGTAAGGAAAGGAGAGTAGGCAGCTTTCTGCCTAAACCTAACTTAACTTACAAAAATTTACATTAACTTAAATTCTTTCCTAAGCCGTTCTTATAATTCCCTCCAGAAAACACAGTTTTTTCCATTCATTTTTACACTCCATCTCCTCTCCCTAAGTCTTTTCCCCCAATTGGATCAGCATTTCCGTTAACAGGCCAAAATTTCAAAAACCGTCTTTCAGAGGCTAAAAGCAAAATCTTTTAACTAGAATATTCACCCCACACCCATTCTTTCCCATATCCGTCTCCAGACCCTTGTCCCCCCCTGCCCCTGTCTTTCCCATTCCTCCCTGACATCACCCCACATTTCAACCCCTCCAGGATCTTCAAGTCCATTAATCCTCAAATTCCTTTGCTTCTCATTTTCTTGCTCTGCTTGATTTTCTTCCTTTTGAAGTCCATGCTTTGCTTCATCCCAAACATATTTTTTATAGTCCAAGTCCTCTTTAAGATTTTCATCTAGTTGTTTCTCCTGACGTCCAGATTCAATCTCCACAGTCTCCAAGATCAATTTTTCCTCTAAATCCTGGACTTGGACTTCATCCTCGACTGCTGGTACATTGGGATGTTGCCGTTCCTTGTAAATATCCTCCCATATTTGTAGATAGTTTAGCACAGCCTCCTGGAAGACTCGAGAGTACTTTGTTTTCATATTTCTCCTGACCGCAGACAAACAGGAGGTGGAGAACAAAGAGGTGCTGGAAAATTCCTTCCTCAGACGGTCGACTCCATTTTGGCTGTTCTTTTCCTTTGTCTTTTAACTCAATCACAACTCCATTCTTAATTCCAATATTGAATAGTTCTACCACGTTTTCAGTCAATTTTTACTGATTACAACAGTGCAATAAGTCCACCCGGTCTTTTGACAGCTTGACAGCTTTTGACAGCTGTCAAAGCACTCTCCCCCTTAATAGTGCTGTACCTCAAGGGGTGCCGGACTCGGGAGTTGAGAGGGTTCAAAAAAGTCTTTCTTTCTCTCAGGTCCACAGTCCCAGATGCCTTTTATCGTTCAGCTTAAGATTATTTAAAGCGCCTCCCAGTTTTCCATTAGGAAGAGACCGACTTCCGTTTCTTTAAAGCCTCTCCTGTTTTTCCAATTAACGAATTTAAAGTCCGTGATCGCAATTCCACTTACTTTTTGGAAGTTTAAATTTGTTCGGAAGAATCTGCCGCTTGCCGGGTCAGGACTCGGAGCTTCACTTCTCGGAGGTAAGATATAGCCCAAAATGGCTCCCGCGGTTCCACCCCGCCGGCTCTCGATCGCTCTATTGAGCTCTCGGGCAGCGGGGGATCCGCAAAAAACGGAGCAACCGCTGGGCGCGTGAGTCACCGGGACTCTCTACCCGGTGTTTTTACGGGGAATCCGCTCGCTCTGCGGACTTCCCCCCCCCTCCGCGAAGCCAGGGACATCGGCGCGCGAGGTCCCTGCGTCCTTCTCTCCGCCGCGACAGACCGGAAGTGTGTACCCTCCTTGAGTGTTTCTGACTGACTTAAATATGTCTTTAGATTGAGAGAAGGTACTGTGGTAATGGAGGAGTCCACACCTCACTCCCACTTCCTCACACCCTCAATGTCAAATAATTTTTAAATAAAATAAAATAAAATCTCTTCATGTGTGTGCTTGTGTGATGTGTACCCCACTTGGCCAGTGCGCATGTGCTTAGTCTGCCTATTGGGTAATCCAGCAGGGGAGCACCATTATAGTTCAAGGACACATTTCAGGTAAGCTAAATCACTCAAACAACTGATTCCCAGGGTAAAGGTAAAGGTAAAGGGACCCCTGACCATTAGGTCCAGTCATGACCAACTCTGGGGTTGTGGTGCTCATCTCGCGTTATTGGTCGAGGAAGCCAGCGTATAGCTTCCAGGTCATGTGGCCAGCATGACAAAGCCGCTTCTGGCGAACTAGAGCAGCACACGGAAACGCCTTTTACCTTTCTACTGTAGTGGTACCTATTTATCTACTTGCACTTTGACATGCTTTCATACTGCTAGGTTGGCAGGAGCTGGGACCAAGCAACGGGAGCTCACCCTGCCGCGGGGATTCGAACCGTCGACCTTCTGATCGGCAAGCCCTAGGCTCTGTGGTTTAACTTCCCAGGGTAGCTCAATCCAAAGAGGATAAACCAAATACAAGACCAAAATCAGAACCACAGCTTCCTCTCTTTTAATTGACAGTTGATTTTCAAACCAGCAGGGCAAAAACCCAGGAGTTTTACAGTCCAGTTCCACACTTGTATAACTGAAGAACTCAGCTCAATGGGACTTACTTACTCCCAGGTAAGCATTTGTCATAGGGATCATCAATCTTTATAGACCACTGGAGACATTTGCAAACTAGAGGCATAGTTGTGGGCTACACACACACCACCACCACCACCACCAAAACAACAACAACAACAGAATCCATCTTTCAAGGCGAATTCCACTGGGGAGAGGAGATTCACGGAGTATCCAAGGAAGACCTCATGTACAGCTGTGGGTTCTACATAGGACGTTCCTGGTGTATAAATTTGCATCTGATCAATCCTAATCCCCAGATCCACTGGGTAGGATGGAGTTGAGATGCCTTTTCATGTTGTTGCTATTATTAGTATTAGTATTATTTTATTTATTCTTTATTATTAAATTTGCATGCCACCCTCCATCCATAGATCTCAGGGCATAAAAATAGAAGATAAAAAAGCAAAAAAAAAAAAAACACAATAAGAAAAAGAACAAATAACCTTGACTCTCTCTACTTCACTGGTGGAGAGACATACCTGCTGCAGAGACCCTTCACTACCACTGCACATAGTCCCATGGGTGCAGAGCTATCACTGGGGGTCTTTCAAAGGCAATAACCAGAATTAGGCACTGAAATATAGCATTCTGGGACCAGAAGTGGGGTGGAGGTGGCCCTGGATCTGCTGGATCTCTTTGCTAATCTGAGAGGCTTCAGGAGCTTGTGTTACTAATCTTCTCTACCTACCTGAAACCAATGGGGAAAACATTAAAAAAAAAGACCTACATGGGGGGGGGAGTAGATAAATCTGCCTTTCAACACACCCTGCTCTGGCCTGGAAAGGCTTTGGAAGCCGTGACTGATCCACAATATTGCACTCCCCATCTGTCTTAGGATTGCAGTACAAACTGGTTCATGCTCAGCCCTCTCCAATACGTGTAAAACGGTAAAAAGGTGACGCTGCGGTCTAAACCGCTGAGCCTCTTGGGCATGCTGATCAGAAGGTCCGCGGTTCAAATCTGTGTGATAGGGTGAGCTCCCATTGCTGTCCCAGCTTCTGCCAACCTATGTAGCAGTTTGAAAGCACACCAGAGAAAGTATATAAATGGTGGGAAGGTAAATCGTGTTTCTGTGCGCTCTGGCTTATGTCACGGTGTTCTGTTGTGCCAGAAGTGGTTTAGTCATGCTGGCCACGTGACCTGGAAAGCTGTCTGCAGACAAACGCTGGCTCCCTCGGCTTGAAAGCGAGATGAGCACCGCAACTCCATAGTCGCCTTTGACTGGACTTAAGCATCAGGGGTCCTTTACCTACTGAGATGTAAGCCCCATTGAGTTTAATGGGACCTACTCTCTGGTATTTATAAGAGTGCAGCTTAGGAAACATGGAAGAATAACAACAAGACCGGTATTTGCCTGGTACTGAAAAGAGAACGAAGTAGATACTATATGTATATATTTTCTATCAATGATTGTTGTTGTTGTTGTTTAGTCATTCAGTTGTGTCCAACTCTTCATGACCCCATGGACCAGAGCACGCCAGGCACTCCTGTCTTCCACTGCCTCCTGCAGTTTGGTCAAACTCATGTTGGTAGCTCTGAGAACACTGTCCAACCATCTCGTCCTCTGTCGTCCCCTTCTCCTGGTGCCTTCCATCTTTCCCAACATCAGGGTCTTTTCCAGGGAGTCTTCTCTTCTCATGAGGTGGCCAAAGTATTGGAGCCTCAGTTTCAGGATCTGTCCTTCCAGTGAGCACTCAGGGCTGGTTTCCTTAAGAATGGATAGGTTTGATCTTCTTGCAGTCCATTGGACTCTTAAGAGTCTCCTCCAGCACCATAATTCAAAAGCATCAATTCTTCGCGATCAGCCTTCTTTATGGTCCAGCTCTCACTTCCATACATCATTACTGGGAAAACCATAGCTTTAACTATACGGACCTTTGTTGGCAAGGTGTGTATAGTTAAAGTTATGTTTTTCCCAGTAGGGATGTATGGAAGTGAGAGCTGGACCATAATAGTTTTTAATTATTGTTTTTCTCTATGTTTAATGATTGTTTTTTTCTGTGTTTTAAGCAGTTCTAATTTTTATCTGTAAACCACCTTAAGTCCCTGGCAATAAAAAAGGAGTGGTATACCGTAAATGAAACAACAACAACAACAACAGTATTTAATAATGGTGTTTGATAATAACAAGGCTGGGTATACAACTACTTCCTTTTTTCTGTCCCAAATCTCCCACCATTCAACCTTCTTGGATAATTCCACTGGGTTCTAGTAATATGTGAAAGGGGGGAAAGACATTGTGATTCACTTTCTCAATGCATAAGGCAATTTGTATGATCCTTATTATGTCATCATCCTGCCTTAGATCTTTCTAGATTTTAGAGGGAATTAAATGGGGTTAAACTCACCCATTTACCACCATTTAAAGAAGCCTCATCTGCGCTATATACTTAAAGAATCAGAGACCCAGGTTGTTGTTGGGTTGTTGTTGTTTTTGTGTGTGTATGTGTGTGTAGTTTTATTTATCAATATTAAACCAATACACATTATCAATACTACAATCAACTACTTTCCCCACTCCCCCATCCCTCCCTCCCTCCCTCCCTCCCCAGACTTCCCTCAGCTCCCCTATCTGATTTATTTTTACATATTATTTCTGCATGTTATACAATTGTACATTTCATTCCCCTAATTATTCAGACTGTTCTATTAAAAAATTGTGCATGTTTATTTAAATCCTGCCAGTGAATGTAAGTCTCTCTCTGTTGTTTTTTCAAGTAATTTGTAAATAGCTCCCATTCTTCCTTGAATTCCCGATTGTCCTTTTCACGTAATTTGTATGTTAGTTTTGCAAGTTCTGCGTAGTTCATCAATTTCTCTTGCCATTGTTCTTTCGTTGGTAATTCTTCCTTCTTCCATCCTTGTGCTAGCAATACCCTTACCACAGTGGTTGCATACGTAAATAAATTCTTCACTTTCTTCGGTATATCTTGCCCTAAAATTCCTAATAAAAATGCTTCTGGTTTTTTAACAAAAGTATTTTTAAACATTTTTTTTCCAATTCATTGTAAATCATTTCCCAATATTTTTTTTTACTTCTCTACATTCCCACCACATATGATAAAAAAAATCCCTTCTTTTTCTTTACATTTCCAACATATGTTTGACCCAGTTTTGTACATTTTTACCATTTTCCCAGGGTATATATTTTGATTATTAAATATGTTTTAATGTTTCAAATATTAATGGCAGTTTTACCTTTAGAAATATAATTTTATGTGTTGTTCCTGTGTGCCTACATTTTATAAGCCCTATGTTCTCTAGGCCATAAACGAGAAACCCTATCTAACCCTATCTGAAGAAGTGTGCATGCACACGAAAGCTCGTACCAAAATATAAACTTAGTTGGTCTTTAAGGTGCTGCTGGAAGGAATTTTTTTATTTTGCTTCGACTCAGACCAACACGGCTACCTACCTGTAACCTATCTAACATTGAAAGTGGTACAAATGGTCATTAAGGATGGTGTTCTCGTTAAGATTGGCGTGTACATCCAAATATATCCTTGAAGCTTCCTGAGAGATAGGAGAGAGATGGGGAGGTGAGACAGGGAAAGAAATGTCATCAACTCTGTGAAATGCCTGGTTGCTAAGGAAACAGTGATAAAGTAGGACATTTGAGATCCAAATGGCATGAGCACTATGGGGCACCCCCCCCCCAAGGGCAGTTGTGGGGGTGAGGGTACTGGAATGGAGCCATGTGTGTTTTACTTCCCCTGAAACAACCTTTCTTGGAGTATGTTCTGTAGAATGATGTGTAAGAATTTTTATGCACACTTTATCTCAGTATATACTTGGCTGGAGAACTGCAGCACGGAATTTAGAGAAGTTTGAATGATGAAGATTCAATGATGAAGTTTGAATGATGACAGATCCATGTATAATTTTGGAAAGTGCAGATTAGTAAAGTTTGCCTTTAAATTGAATTCCTCCCCCCACATCCCTGAAGCATGAAGGCTTCTCAATAAAGTCTCCACCAAAGCACAAGGAGCTCAAGTACTTCAACAACCAACCCCCCCCCCCAAAAAAAACACCAGATCCACACACACCCCACGGCGATATCCAGCAGCACTTTCCTTGCGTTCCCAAGAACTGGGAAGGGACGAGTGTAGCCAAGTTCTTTCTCTCTTTGCCAATGAATTCTGGTGCACTCGTTTCTCCTCCCCCCCACCCCGCCACCCCAAGGAGCTCAACCACTTCTAAGTGGGGGGGAAAGAAAGCAGGTCTCCCTCTTTAAAAGTCACTTTGCATCCCCTCCTGAGTGGGAGAAAGGAGCGCGGGTCACAGCGATGCCCTCCGCCCGCTGGTACACTAATGACACTGGTAATATGCTAAGAAGCTGGCAGACGGGAGGGGGGGCTTCTCTAATGCGATCACTTCCTGGGACCTCAAAGCAGCTTTAATTGCAGGGCTTCAGAGACAGCAGGTGTGCCTGTCATCTCTAATAACCGGAGCCGGGTGCACTTGGCGGCCCGCTGGAAGAAAGCAGGTTTGCGGCACTCCCCGCTTGAACACTCGCCCTCCTCGCACCCCCAACTCTGCAAACGGTTGCACACCTGTCAAATTGATTATGGGAATGAATTTCTGCTGTGGCGATAAAGCGCAGATTGGGAGGAAATCCTCTTTTCATTCTGGCTTTCGCTTTTTGTTCTTTGGCTCCTGTCCTCCCAACTCACGGGAGGATTAAAAGGCAGAGGGAGAAATAAAGGACCCACCGTTGGCAAATGAGCCCTAAATATGCACTGCGTAGGGTTAGTGTATGCATGGCACCGAGTGGGGTTAGGACAGATATCCAACAATGGGAGACTCTAGAGGAAGCTTGGAATCGTGGCTGCCCGTCTAAATGCAAGGCATTTCAAATATCTGCAGCCAGATGTCCCTGCTTCAAAAGACTGTCACTCTCGAAGGTCAGGGCCCCAGAAAATACAGTAGGCATCCCATATGTCAGAGTGTGGCTGCCCCACAGAATGGATTCCAAAGGAACAGCAGGCTCCTGAGGCCAGTATGCTTGTTTTGGGTTTTTTTAAGAGTATTTATAGCCTGTCATTCAGATAGTTGCTGCTGCTGCTTACTACTTCAACATGTATGCTGCTTTTGCATATAAATACAGATTTCCTTGCCATAAAAATGTGGGTGAGGGGGCCAACCTGCCATGTATTATCTAAACCTGGGGAGGCTGAGCTTTGTGGGGTTAATCTGATTCCACCCAGGATATTCAGTGCAGCACCAGTCCAGACTGGAAGGTTGGGAGCGGATCGCCATCATTGCTTTATTTTCATAATTTCTAAATTGCTTAATAACAAAGGGCTGTCTCTTTTAGCAAAGTCACTCAAATAACACAGCTGCACTCTGGCGTGAAAATAAATCATGATGATACTTTACTGAAGGAAAATGAACAAAAAGAGTGTATAATTTGAGCAGAAAGAAACCTGGGGGCTTGTCCACAATGCTTCTTATCCTGCTGCTTTTCCCCAGGGAAATTCGCTCTTTAGCGCTTAATCGGAGCAAATGGCAATTCAGCTTTTCTCCGGATTGACGTTTGGTCCAGTTTAGCACTAAAGAGTGGGTTTTCCCTAGGAATGGAACAGGGCAAGGGGGAAACCATTCAGACCCACTCAGAAAACTGTTTGGACTTGTGTTTTCTAGGCACAGGCAATAGGAAGTGTGGATGAGCCCAGAGACATTTCATCAGGCCTTGTACATACACTAGGGCCAGTACTGGGTACAACCTATAGTTTCTAATGGGGTATACAATAGGAATAGAATATGGTATTCATTATTATTTTTTAAATGGTTAAAAATAACTATGATATCAGAAAAACACACCTAAAATGCCTGTTGAAATTAAAAAGTCACACCTGCTGAAAACTTTATTATTATTATTTCAGCAAGCCTACCCACACATATAATTTAGTTTATGCTTTTTAAAAAAGATTTCCAGAGGTGAATATGCTCTTGAACATTGTATGGAAATTGAGAACAGGACAGTGAAAATGGATTCTACACATCCCAATGGTGGCCCAGAGACTGATACTGACAAATTGGAAGAGTAGAGATACAATTCCCCTTAATCAATGGCTTGATGAGATGACAACATTGGCAATATATGACCGGACAGCTTATAGATGCAGACTTTCTTTAGATTAAACACAATGATATTTGGAATGAGTTTACACAGAGTATATTAGGCTATTGACAATTATATGTGTATTAGGATAATAAGAATATACACACCTGTACTTAATATAACAGTATTTTTTATTTTTTTCATTCTCACTCTTTTTTTAAATAAAAAAATTCCTTCAGTAGCACCTTAAAGACCAACTACGGTAAGTTTATATTTTGGTATGAGCTTTCATCAGAGAGCACACTTCGTCAGAGAGTGACAGTTTTTTTAAAATAAATTCTTCTTAAAATGTTAATTTAAAAGTTTTTCTAATTTCATCACTGTTTTGTTACCAGTGTATTTGTTTTTTTAAATGATTGGCTGGATTTTAGCTGTGTTTTATTCATAATGTTACACAATGTTATTTTGTACACCGTTCAGAGAGAGTCTCATAAAAAGTAGTTTACAATCTATCACCCACAAGGATCCCATTTCTCTCTTCAATAAACCCTTCCACTCTGCTACAGGACTTGAGGGATCTCATATAATTTTGGGGCCAGTGAGACAGGGCATCGGGTATGAGAGATCTGATAATGGACACTCCATGTGCTGCCCATGTGCTGGCAGAAGCAGGTCTTGGGCGTGATGTTGGACTACCCCAGGGCAATTTTCTTTGGGGGCTTCAACATTCACACCAAGGGCTTATTGACAGAGCTTGTTTGGGACTTCAGGGCTACTACGATGACCATGAGGCCAGTCCCCCCCCCCCCGAAAAATAGGTGCCTGTACTCAACATGAAGTTGGTACAGTAAGTGCCACACCTTTTCACAACAATAACAAAAAGAAGTGCTGGTACCTTTGCATACCCCCTTAAAAAAAGCACTGCATGAGTCTCTTTTTCTAGATCACTGGCTCAATGTCTAGAGTTGTGTTGAGTTCAACTGGGTTTCTTCACCAGATCATGGACAGGTTGGACTGGAATGGGAGCCAGGCAAAGTCAGTAGGGAAAATTCTGACAAAAGCACAAATGGGGAGCAGAAACCATCCTATGTTCACTTATTTGCCCCATGCCTGGAATGGAAATCAACCCAGCATATACAACAGGTACTAATTGTTGTTGCTGCTTTCAGTTCACAAGCTTAGCTGCCAAGTATCCCGTTTTTCACGGGAAACCCCTGGATTTTAATTCGTTTCCAGCTGTTCTCCTGAATGGAGAAAAATCCCGGAAATCCCCCGGATTTCCTACCTGCCAGGGAGCCTCCATTTTGGGTGCTGCTCTGACCATGTGTGGGCACTGGAAATAGGGTAGAGCGGCACTGGAAGATGGCCGCCGGGCCCCGGAAGATGGCAGCTGGGCATGCGTAGAAGCGACTTCCGGTGCTGCTCTGCCCTATTTCCGGTGCCCATACATGGTCAAGAGTGGCCCCAGAAGTTGCTTCTATGCAACTTCCGGTGCCGTGCTGCTACTGCTGTTCCCACATTTTTCAGCGGGAGGCTTGGCAGGTATGGTTCACAAGCGCCACATAACCAGTTGTGGTTTCCCCATTTTTGCACTGTACATCTTTTCCATTGACATGAATGGGGTAGAATAACATACGGATAATGTCCCCCGTTATCCATATGTTATTCTGCCCCATTCATTTCAACTTTCATCATGGGAAAAGTTATGGAAAGGAATAAAATTTACAGCATGCATTGAAAGGAAATTATATGAAAATGATGTATCTTTGGTACCTAACACCAAGTAAGATTGCTAAAATGTAGAAAACTAAATCAAATATGTGTTGGAAATGTAAAGAGAAAGAAGGTACTTTTTTCCATATGTGGTGGTCATGTTGTAAGGTAAAAGATTTCTGGGAAATGATTTATAATGAATTAAAGAAATTGTTTAAAAATACATTTGTTTAAAAAACCAGAAGCCTTTCTTTTAGGTTTAATAGGGAAAGAAGTGCCAAGAGAAGACAAAAGACTTTTTATATATGCAACGGCAATGGTGAGAACGTTCCTAGCCCAAAGATGGAAAGAAGAAGCATTACCAACAAAGGAAGAATGGCAGACAAAATTGATGGACTATGCAGAAATGGCGAAACTGACGGGGAAGATCAGAAACCTAGAAGACCAAGTATTTGCTAGATAGTGGAGTAAATTTGTAGTTTATTTAAAAAACCATTGTAAACAGTTAAAATCATTGGCAGCATTGTAATGGCATTTGTAATGTAACTGATTTGTAACTGATTATGATAAATTAGGGATGCATAATAGTTGGAAAAAGTATAAGATGAGTAAAATAAATAAATGAAGTTAAGAACCCATGGGAGGGAGGGGAGGAAGTTGGAAGGTTCAGAGAACCTTGTAATTGGATGTATGTGTGAGAGAGAATATGCATTAAAATGTGGAAACTAATTTAAAAAATTTAAAAAGAAAGAAAAAGAATAACATACGGATAATGTGATTGTCATACATTATTATGTAAATTATATAAGTTATGTAATTACACCACATTGGCTAGTGAGATGAATAATGTAGAGGATTTTTTTGCCCATTTACATGGGAGTAAACTCTATGGTGATTACTTCTGCATAACCACAGAAGACTGCAACGTTAATCCTTCTGATTCTGAACACCAGAGTGGCCTTAATCTTTCCCCCAACATTCAGAAAAGGATAGAAAATGAAGCATTCTGCTGAGTCCTGTTTCCTGCCTGGTAAAACTGGTTTACTGTAAGGAAATAAATTCTTCTTTGCTGCGATCATGAAATTGTAACAGACTGCTGGGAGGGAGGGGCAGGTGTCTTCCCTGGATTGGAATTTGTTTCTATTATTTCTATTATTTAATTCTTGTTTATCATGATTATTTAATGGTTTCCCTACAACAGCTCCTGGATTAGGTTACGGAGATGAAGGGGCCTTTTTGTATCTTGTTAAATAAATTAATAGAACCAGGGAGCTACTGGGTAGGACAATTCATCTGCCATGTGGCACAGCAGCTACAGAGGGGGTTGCACCATATATATATTTTATGAAACATGGAAAGTGACTTTTAAAGACTCTCAAGTGGTCTAGACCTGGAAATATTTAGCATCTCATTCATAGATGAAACAAGATTTAAACATTGGCACCAGAGTCTGACCTTCCCCTCTCTGAACCTCTTCTTTCCCCTGTCCATCTCAGTCCCCACCTTTGCCCTTTTGGGAAAATACTGTTCTCCGTGTATTTGGAAATGTTAGAAAAGCTAGTTATGCAATATAATGACAGTTGGTTGTTCCTTTAAAAACTGCATAAAGAAGAAGGAAAGATAGGAAGATGGTGGTTAGGGTTCTGCCCCAATATTTATTTCGGGAAGACCCAAAGGACAGTACCCCTATGATCACAAGGGACAGAGAGGAAGAGGAAGACTATGTGAAGGAATCACCCCCTTCCCACACCCCAAGAAGACACCGCTTTGCTAGAAACCTCCATCCAAAAAGGAGTAAGTCCTACCACCATCAAAGGGGTCAACATGAACTAGGATTACTTCCCTTCTGGACGCAGAATCATAGAATCATGCCGAACTTGAACTAGAAATAGTTACTTTTTAAAATGAACTTTCCAAGTTATCTAGACGACACAATGCCCAGTTGGAGCAAACCGGATCCCTGTGCCTTTCTGCCAGGTTTACTACTGTCCAAATCTACTTTGCCCTTCGTGACATTTGGTGCTGCCAACTGAGCAGAACACATGTCTATAGTTGTTCTTTTCATTCTTCAGAGCTTCCTAGTCCCTGTGTGAATCATTTTGAAAACTGGGTGGTTATTGTCTTAGGGACTATGCCGACATTTGTCTGTCCCAGGAGATAATGGAGGAGTGTGCCTTTGGGAGTGAGGTAAAGCTCTTGGAGGGTTACAGCACCTGCTGTGGCCGTAGAGACCAATACGGGAGAGGCATGTTTTGTTGCAGCTGGGCCAGATGAAGGCATCTGGCTGCGCTACTGCAGGTGCATCATGGCGTTTCTTCTTTCTGTGCTTATCGCAGTGCTCATTTCTCCTCTGGTCACTTCTATGGATACATGACTTGACTGCCTGCCTCCAGGCACTGCGGTTGTCTGCAAGGGATTCCCACATGGCAGGGTTGATGTTGCCAGGATGTTGGCATCACATTCTCCCGCACCCTTTTGGAGTGGTGAGCCATTGCTGTAGCAGGCTTGTCCAGCTCAGCATCAGTGGACAGATTGCTGGTTATGGTGAAACCTAGGAAGCAAAATTGTGTACCACCTCAAGCGTGTGGTCATCAATACAGATGCATGGAGTGCTGACAACTCAGGATGTTGGCCTTCACCAGGCTGACGCAGGCTTGGGCAAAACAGTTGATGAGTCTCTGTGCAGCTTCCTCAGAGTGTGCTGTCAAGGCTGCATCATCTGCAAACAACATCTCTCAGATAAAGATCACCTCCACAGCATACCATTTTCATAATAAAACCATTGCTCACAAGACCACAAGTAGGGAAGCAAATCCCATTACATTCAAAACCCACCCCAAGAAAACCCTTAATGGCGCATAGTATCTTTGGACATGTTTCTCTGTCATTTAGCTGGTTTCTTACCTAGGGTTACCTCTGCAACGTATGACATCTTCATACCATTTGCCCATAAAACATATGGGGAAATTAAATCCTTATTTTTGCTACATCAGACTTGCACAGGTTGCTCTTCTGGAACAACCACTGCAGCTATCTTTCTGAAAATTGCTTTCTTTTGAAGAAATATCAGGATTAAAGATCAATGAAAAAAAGACAAAAATGATGTTGAGAAATATGGGACAGATGGATAAGAGCAAAATGCAACAAATTTCAAATTGGGAAATTGTGAATAAATTCAAATATTTAGGTATTACAATTAGTATCAATAATATAGATTTATATAAAAACAACTATGGAAAATTATGGAGGGAAATAA
Organism: Zootoca vivipara; assembly: GCF_963506605.1. Classification (NCBI taxonomy): domain Eukaryota; kingdom Metazoa; phylum Chordata; class Lepidosauria; order Squamata; family Lacertidae; genus Zootoca; species Zootoca vivipara. The sequence goes on from NC_083294.1 coordinate 29,547,143, forward strand.
AGAAAGATTTGGAGAGATGGAGGGGCTTAAATCTCTCCTTCTCAGGTAGGATAGCAACAATAAAGATGGCAATTCTACCAAGAATCCTATTTTTATTCCAAATGTTACCTATATTGGGGAAAAGAAAGATTTTTGAGGAATGGAGGAGAGATTTAAGTAAGTTTATATGGTTGGACACGAAACCAAGGATTCAGTACAAACTACTCACAGATGTAAAAGATAGAGGGGGGTGGGGGGTCCCGAATCTGAGACTTTATTACGCATCATCGTGTGTGTGCTGGCTCAAAGATTGGCTGATATTAGAGGATGAAGAGTTATTAGAGGTGGAAGGATTTAGAAATGTAGGGGGTTGGCATACATACTTATTAGAAATAGAGAAAGGGAAAAATAAACAGTTTAGCAATCATGTGATTAAAAAATCAGTATTCAAGATTTGGCAAGAATTTAAAAATTTAATGGAACCAAAAATACTGTGGTGGGCCTTGCCTTTTGAGATGACAGCCCTAGGGAGAAGGTGGAAAAAAGGAAAATGGTTGACGTATCAAGATGTTTTGGTGAGTGAGGATGGACAATGGAAGCTAAAACCATATGAAGAAATTAAACAATATTGCAACAGCTGGTTGCAGTATATGCAGATACAAAGCCTTTTTCAGGAACATAAAAAAATAGGATTTACAATTGGAAAGTCAAAATTACAAGAATTATTAATAGAAAATAAGGAGAAATCATTATCAAAAATATATAAATTTTTGTTAGAATGGGAGCTAAAAGATGAAGTAGTTAAAGAGGTAATGACAAGGTGGGCACAAGATCTAGGGAGGCCGATCTACACGGCACAATGGGAGAGTATATGGAAAGTTTCGATGCGATTTACGGCTAGTACGAATATAAAAGAAAACATCTTGAAACTCGTTTACAGATGGCACCTGACCCCGAATAAATTAGCCAAAAAATATAGAAATTATTTAGACAATTGTTGGAAATGTGGTGAAAAAGGAGGAAATTATTTTCATTGTTGGTGGGCCTGTGGAAAAATATGTAAATTGTGGGATGAGATCTATGAAGAAATGAAAAAAATGTTGAGGGTGACTTTTGGAAAAAAACCAGAGTATTTATTACTGAGCATCATTCCAGATAATATACCTGAGAATAAGAGAAACATATTCTTGTATGCGTGTGTAGCAGCAAGACTAGTGATTGCTCAGAAATGGAGGAAGGAAGATCTACCCACAATCCAAGAATGGCAATTAAAATTGATTGAATTCATGAATCTAGAGAGAATGACGGCAGCAATTCGAAACACCTCTAAACAGAAATCCAAATTGGAATGGGGAGTGGTAGAGGAATATTTTAAAAGAATTGGTGTAAAAACAGAGTTGATGATCTGTTTAAATTAGATAGTCATGAGGAAAATTAAAATTTGGAAAACAACAATATGATAAAACCAAAAATCAAGGACAGATATAACAAATGAAAGCAACGCAAATTCAAAATGTATTTATAAGGTAAGCGGTGGGAAATGACTTGGAAGGTAACTTTTTTCTTCTTTCCTGACTGGGAATAAGTGGACATAGTATAATAAGATTTATACACAACACTATGATTTTATGATTTTATATTGTTATGTTTTATGAAATTTAATAAAGGTGATTTTAAAATTTAAAAAAAATGAAAATTGCTTGGCTGCATCCCCTCAGAAGGGACTTCAGTACCTGCAGAGCTATCTAATTCTGTGAAGAAGAAGAAGAAGAAGAAGAAGAAGAAGAAGAAGAAGAAGAAGAAGAGGAGAAGGAGGAGGAGGAGGAAGAGCAGCAGCAGCAGCAGCATGGGGGATCAACGTCTAAAGGTGTTAAGCGCAAAGCCAACACAAACCCTGGACTTTTTGTCTATAGCTTGATAGGCCTTATTGACATCCCTTATTAACCCAGGAGTATTATGTCTGCAAGTTTAATCCACTTCTGTCAAAAAGGGGGGGGGGAGCTATAGCCAATTTTGTATTAGGTAAAGTAAAGGTAAAGGGACCCCTGACCATTAGGTCCAGTTGTGACCGACTCTGGGGTTGCGCGCTCATCTCGCATTATTGGCCGAGGGAGCCGGCGTACAGCTTCCAGGTCATGTGGCCAGCATGACAAAGCCGCTTCTGGCGAACCAGAGCAGCACACGGAAATGCTGTTTACCTTCCCGCTTTAGCGGTCCCAATTTATCTACTTGCACTTTGACGTGCTTTCGAACTGCTAGGTTGGCAGGAGCTGGGACGGAGCAATGGGAGCTCATCCCGTTGCAGGGATTTGAACCGCTGACCTTCTGATCAGCAAGCCCTAGGCTCTGTGGTTTAACCCACAGCGCCACCTGCGTCTCTTAATTTTGTATTACTGAAATGTAAACAAGAGAGGCACAAAGCTTCATTTTTCTGAATTGGGGTTTACATTAGGACCCTGGGCTGAGCAAATCGTGCTCTTTTCCGAAGCACTGAATCAGAGTCCAAACTGAATTTGTGGCTTGTGCATGCACTAAATGCCCACCCTGGAACACTGGAGCACTGGAGCACTGGAACAGTAGTGAAGGCACTGGAGCAGTGCACTGGAGCACTGCACTAAATGCCCGCACTGGAGCACTGGAGCAGCAGTGAAGGCACTGGAGCACTGCACTGGAGCACTGCACTAAATGCCCACCCTGGAGCACTGGTGCACTGGAGCACTGGAACAGTAGTGAAGGCACTGGAGCACTGGAGCACTGCACTGGAGCACTGCACTAAATGCCCACCCTGGAGCACTGGAGCACTGGAACAGCAGTGAAGGCACTGGAGCACTGGAGCACTGCACTGGAGCACTGGAGCAGTAGTGAAGGCAATGGCTTAACCATTTCCCCTCTAGAATTGTTCCACTCGGTATTCTCTTCCCTCCACCTCCAGAAAAGCAGGGAGGGAGAATTCTGAGTAGAAAAATTGCCAGAGGGGAAAAGGCTTAAGCTGCCCCATCCTTTAATACAGTGGTGCCTTCTGGGAAAACAAATATAAATCCATACTGCTATATTGGAATAGGGGTGGGAAATGTGGCCCTCCAGATATTGTGGGATGCCAGCTCACATCAATCCTGGCCAGCATGGCCTTTACTCATGGGTGCTAGGCTTCCAGATGGGGTCTCTCCCAGCCCTACCTGGAGATACCAGGGATTGAACCTGGGACCTCTTGCATGCAGCTCCACCACTGAGCTCAAGTTCCTTCCCCATAAGTTGGTGGTAGGAGTCAACAGTGTGCAGACTGCACCTGTTGGCAGGAATAACATTCTGCCCACATTCCACGTGAATGCATAAGAGGAAAGGGTGCGTGAGGAGGAGCAGCTGGGCTCATTTTGTCTATTGAAAAGATTCTCTTTAATGAAAAATTTAAGCAAGTTTAGCCTCTGAGAGGGGTTGCTCCCCTTTTGAATGAACCCAGTCCCACTATTCCTCGTAGCTTCTTGCTAGTAATCAATCCGTCATTTGTTTTTTATTTCCCCATGTGGTGGCTCCCACCAGAGACACAGTGGTTCCATTCACTTTGAAGTGAGCTCCTTTTCATGCCAGAGGCCAGGGAGTGCATGCAGAGAGGAGCCTGAGTTGTTTGGAACTTCTCCCACCCCCACCAAATGGTAAATAAATTCATGAACAAATAATAACCAGGGAAAACAAACATCCCTATTCAAACCTCAACTCCCCCCCCCTGTCTCTCTCTGTGTGTGTGTGTGTGTGTAAAGAGATGGTACAAAAGACTTGCGACATAAGGAAGGCTCTAGTATATATCTGGGCCACGTGAGCCCTTGGTTTAAGAACAGCTTAGTTTATGAACGACTTGGATTAAGAACGCTGCAAACCCGGAAGTAGGTGTTTCGGTTTGTAAACTTTGCCTTGGACGCAGAACATGTTGAGTGTGTTCCATTGTAAACTGAGTCCCCCACTGCTATGGGAAAGCATGCCTTGGTTTAAGAACACTTTGGTTTAAGAACGGACTTCTGGAACGGATTAAGTTCGTAAACCAAGGTACCACTGTATTCCATTAGTGATCTGGACCGTCCAGAAAGAGAAATTGTCTTGAGTTCTGTGCAGTAGAGGTCTGCGGCAAGGCAAGGGCACTTTCCTGACCTCCTATCACCAGCATCACTGTGGCTTGCTGGGAGGGTTGAGGTGGTGAGTGCAATATGACTGCAACAGCAGGCATTGGCTCCACCGGTGGACTGGCTCCACCAGCACCTTTGCACCATGCCAGTCTTGCTACTGCCTTACCTTCCTCCTCTTAGTTAGCTACAGCAATGCTGTTGATGGGAGATCAGGTAAGGCATGTCCACTAGGCCACCTAGCACAAGGCAGTTTGTACACATAGAATCATAGAATCATAGAGTTGGAAGAGACCAGAAGGGTCATCCAGTCCAACCCTTTGCCAAGCAGGAAACACCATCAAAGCATTCCTGACAGATGGCTGTTAAAGATCTCCAAAGAAGGAGACTCCACCACACTCCTTGGCAGCAAATTCCACGGAAGTTCTTCCTAATGTTTAGGTGGAATCTTCGTTCTTGTAGCTTGAATCCATTGCTCCATGTCCGCTTCTCTGGAGCAGCAGAAAACAATGTCTTACAGTTAAGTTTTTAAACTTTTTTTTAAAAAACCCCATTAAATTATAGGGTGAGGAGAAAACTCAGTGTAGACAATGCTGAGCTAGAATTCATTCTTCATCTTAATAATTGTTGTTGTTGTTGTTGTTGTTGTGAGGTGATGGGTACATAAGGGTATCTCCTATATATTTAGAAAAAAATGTGGGTTTGTGGTTGTTGTTTTTGTCTGCTGGCAAGGCATTTGGATAATTCTTATGCGCATGACACTTGCTGAGATGAAGGAGCAGGTTTTTGGCTATGTTTAGATACAACTGGGTGTCATTTTGGATCAAGATGGTGGACTCAACCTTTCAAAAACTGCACTGATTTTAACCACTAATTTAAAAACTGCAGTGTTTTTTGTGTTTTTTCTAGAATACCCAAGCAATGCTAGGTACGAGGCTGCCAGTGCATTAAAAATGAATATGTGTCACTAAAAGATAAAAAGGGGAGGAGTGGATAGTATAAATGAGGTGGTTTGGCAAGGCTGTCAATTAATCCCCTTGGCATGGGAAAATACTCCCTGCCCATCTTACATACTACTTTAACAGGAGTCACAAACTGAGCTTGCACAACAGGTGAATAATCTATCCTGGGTACCCGTAAGATGTTGCATATTAGAGAGCATAAGAAACTGCCAAATATCAAATCTGACTATTGGTTCCTTTAGCTCAACTTTGTCTGCTTGACACTGGCTTGCAGCCTGCCTGCTACAGAGGTCATCCTCATCACCTGCTTTCCAACTCTCATGCCTGGGGTTGAAATATGGACCTCAATGCCCTTGGAAAAATCCTCAGGCCACAGCACGACTGGTTTATACCCTGGTTTTTGCCTTGCTGGAATCTTTTCTTGCCTGCATGGAGGACAGAGGAGGGATGGATGTGAGTGTCTAAACTGCCCTGCTGTGTCTTCATTGCTCCACCCACTTCTGCCTTTGGCCCCTCTCACCACTGCCATGTGGCCCCTGGAATATTGCCTGGAAGAGAATGTAGCCCTCAGGCTGAAAAATGTTCTCACCCCTCTTTTAACTTGAGAATCTTCCTGTGTGACAATTATTTCTGTGCTGAGCCTGTTTATGGTCCTTCTCTTCATCAGCTCCCAAAGTCACTAAGCCAGGTCACAATGGGGATATGGAAGCTGCAGGGTTTGAAGAACAAACTGCTCATAGGCCAGAGGGGAAGAACAGACTGCAAGGGCAGCAACTTCTTTTTTTCTGCAGGTTTGGTTCCATTGCACAGAGGCCTCAGTAGCAGTGCATCAGCACAGCACACCGGCAGCATAGCTAACCAGGAGAGGCACAGGCCATGCTAATTCATGCATGCCAGGGCAGGGGCGTAGTGAGGCGCCGCGACACCCAGGGCGGCAAATTGCCATGCACCCAGGGGGGCGCAGTGTCGCTACATAACGACGCATGCGTGTTACGTAACGATGCGTGCGTGTTACGTAACGACGCATGCATCGTTATGTGGTGGGGTATCGCCGCCCCCTGCGCCTCCAAAGCCGCGCGCCTCCAGCTACAAACTCCAGGTAGAAAGCCCGCTCGGTGCAGCAGGGGGGTGCCACTTGGCGCCCCCACCCCCGTGACTTCGAAGCAGAGCCTCCAGCCTCCCGGTAAAAAGTCCGCTCGGAGCGGTGCCCCTAGCAGACTTTTAACCGGGAGGCTGGAGGCTCGGCTTGGAAGTTGCAGGGGTGGGGACGCCAAATGGCACCCCCTCCCAGACTGGAACCCAGGGAGGACCACCCCCATCGCCCCCCCACTGCGACGCCCTTTGCCAGGGGATGGGGAGGGCTGGGAGAGAGGAGGAGGAAGGAGTGGAGGGTGCCCAAACATGAAAATGTTGGCTTTCTCTGTGCCTTTTTCTTCCTCTCTCTCCCCATTTTCAAAGCAGGAATACAAATGATCCCAACAAAGACCCGGCCATCCTGAAACCCTGTAGCCAATTAGAGACTATCAATATTTAATCAGCTCTCTGCCACTGTGCAGCCTACGATGAGCTTTTCCGGCCTTGCCACGCAAGCGCTCCCCCCCGCCCCCCGCCCCCAATCGCAGACACACTGTTATGACACATAATGATATTGGCAATGAATAATTTACAGCAGTTTTTATTCTCTTCTCCCTTCCCCCACCCCACCTTGCACATTGCACATCACTCTCACCATGCCCTTATTAATGGAAAATGTGCAATGAGATAGGAAGTCATGTACATTGGGGAAGGGAGGGTGTGGATGGGCGGGTGGGCAGGAGGAACCATTGGCCCATTCATAGGCCTCTCTACCAGCCTCGTGGCTTCCCTCTCGCTTTGCTGAAATCCAGTGATTTCAGGATAGGCTGTCTCTTCCCCCTCTACATTCCATATCCCCAAGCAAATCCTGAGCAGTTCCCTAAGGTAGGGTAATAATAGACTCAAAGAGGTTATTTATGTTCAAAAATCTGTTGGGGTGTGTGTGTATGTTGTGGTCAATATTGTCCAACGAGAGACACTGGGAAATGCCACTGATGGACCATGCATGGTATTTCTGCCTCCAAAGAGCATCCCAGCCCTCTTCAGTATAAAATGGGAGTCTATTTCCAAGCAATACTGAAGCAACTTGGCATGATGAAAAGGTCTGTTAAATTGTCAAAAATGTTTCCTAGGTGACGGTCAGACATGTGTTGGAAAAGTATTTGCCCGTATTTGATGGAGTCACAGCCTGGTTAAAGAAGATTTGTTAAAGGTCAAGCTAAACATGATCATTTTGATAAGCTTTGGTCCTTACATCTCCCCTATGTCAACAGAAGCAACATTTATATAAGAAATCTATCCACTCATGCTTACGTATGGAGATGCTATGCTATAAAGTCATGCCTTCACAATGTATTCAATGACTCACTTACTTGACAGTGTCCCCGCTCAAATTTTATTTTTATAGGTGATCCAAATAAACATTTAACACTCTACAGTTTTTGTTGGAATTGATCCATGTTATTTTACTACAAATTAATAAAATACTGTATAAAAAAAGATTATTGGAGGGAGGGAATTAATCAATTGATCAATGCAATAACAGACTGAGTTATAATTAAACCCTGCAACAATGCTCCTGGGGTGTGTTAAAAATCAGATGGGGTGAGCTTTTACTGTTTGGGCACCACAAATATTGATTGCAGCACAGAGTTTACCAGCAACAACTTGGGCTGAGGGATACTGATAGCTGACCATTGGGAGAGGAAGATTTGCGATTTAATTTGCAATTAAAGTGGAACATATGAACTAGCGGCACTGGATATACACTGGAGATAAACCATTGTATGAGGTTATAATTTGTTCTGTACTGGAATCCAAACACACTGTGTGGACTAGTGATGTTGATTATACTAAATATGTGATAAGTTCCAAAGACAGCAGTACAGTATAGGGTAGAAGTGGGAAGGCACTTACCTAGGTAGGGTATTCACCAGTGGGGAAAAAATTGGTTCAATCAAATAACAAGTTATTGCGTTGAAGCTTTGTAGGAGGGGTAGGGAATCTCAGGCCTGGAGGCCAAACATCCCTCCTATCTGGCCCTTGGGATTTTCCATAAGTTACACTCCTTCTATAGCCACACCCTATTTTCCCAGGCCACATGCCTCTTTGGCCTTACATCACAGCTTTCTTGTGCTCCTTGAATGTGTTTGCCTGGATAGAGGATAGAAAGTGACCTGTTGGTAGCCTATAGTACAAAGGCAACATGTATATTCATTACTCCACCCACTTTTTTGCTTCAGACACCACCTACCAGACATGTGCCGCCACCTCCCCCCTCCTGAAGGTTATCCAGAATGGAAGCAGCCCATTGGTTGAAAGATGTACTGCTTCACCCTGCTTTATATGACTGGTGAACAGGGCTTGGTCACTGGGGGTCAGCTAAGGGCTCATCCACACCTTATTTTGTGCCACATTTTTCTAGGCACAGGTCTAGGCTTTGAAGGTCTATGTCTGAGTGGTTTCTTTTTTTCTGTATGTTTGTTTTACCTTAGGCTTTCCCCAGGAAAACCTGCAATTTATTGCTGAATTGAAGTAAATGACAACCGGTTTTTCTGCGGTTTGCCATTTGTTCCAGTTCAGCAGTAAAATGTGGATTTTCCCAGGCAAAGCACTGGGAGAAAAATAAAATAAAATAAAAGGCAAAACCACTAAGCACACAGAGCTTGGACACAGAGTGGACTTGTGCTTCAAAAGTGCAGCACCTAAGGAAGTCTGATTGAGCTTTGGGTCTGTTTGTATTGTAAGCTAGATGGCAACCCAGAATAACACAGCATAGAATGGGCTCCGGGGGGCCCAGAAGGCAAGGTGCTACTGCTTGATTACTGAGTCCCTAGTGTTCAACAAGCAAGCTACCGTATTCCTACCAAAGTCTCTTCTCTGCACAAGTTTTCAGTTGAAAGAATTCTCTGCATGCACTTCGCATCCTTCCTCTGGTCATTCTAGAAGAGGGTACAGCCCATGGCTATTGGTGAAGGATAAGTTGGATCCAAAGCCGCTTCCGCGCCTGCGACGGAAGCGGCGTTGTGGGCAGACCGACTGCACCACCGCGTAGGGGCTGCAAGTCAGCCCCTACGCGATGGTGGCTTCCCGCCTGCGTCATCCCCGACCAGCCAATGAGAATGGTCGGGGCGGAGTTAGGATGAGAGGAGGAAGTGGGCTATTCAGTGGACTGTTCAGTGGAGTCCCCTCAACATGTACTGTCAATGTATGGAAGCAGCAGAGCTAAATTTGACATTTATGCATCACCAAAAGTATAAGGCAGAATAGATTTACATACAGTTTGCATGTGCTGCTTTATATTTAAAGATGAAAGTTTAGAAATTACTTAAATAGAAATATGTTTTTGCATTACTGTATTATTATTATTATTATTATTATTATTATTATTAATTTATTCTCCTCCCTTACCAATAGGTCCCAGAAGGTTACAACCATTTAAAATTAAGTATTGAAACCCGTGCAAAACAAATTACAATCACAGGAATAGGGTGGGCCTTGAAAGCATAAATTTTGGGTGTTGAAGGCCAGGCCAAAGAGGTACATATTTAACATGGTGGAGAGACTATAATGGACACACCTCTGTTGAGGAAATCTAGGAACCACCACAGAGAATGCCTGCTCCAGGGCCAAACAAACAGCTCCTGAGTGGTTATGTAGGGAAGGATGTGGTTTCTCAGACAGTTGGGGCCTAGGTTTGGCCATACTGGAATGATTGTAGCCAGATGTGTGTTTTGCTTAGGCTACTGTCCAGATGTTAACTGCTGATGGGAAACTTCAAGTCCTCTCCTTACTCTTCCTTCTTTGGGGTCTTTATCTTTAAATTGGGCTTGGACCACACAGTCCTTCAAATAGAACCTGGATGAGGAACTTGGGGCTTACCAGATGTTGGTGGACTCCAACTCCCATTACACACTACCAACATGTCCTGTGGTCAGGGATGATGGGAGTTGTAGTCCATTCGCATCTGGAAAGCCACAGGTTTTCTATCCCTGAAACAGAGGGCACATGGCTACTCTAAGCTGACCATGCCTGCTGGCCCTGGCCCTGATGGCCACACATCTCCCAGCCTTGTCCTTTGATACTGGCAAGTTCATAACAATTAATTGTATCCAATTAACTTCTGCTCAGAGTAAGCCCATTGAAATTAATGGAGCCAAGTTAGTCATGCTCATAAAATTCAATGGGGCTGTGTATGAACTGTTGGATGCATACTAATATCAGAAGGGGGAGCTTATGTGCAAATGCAGTTGCTGGTGCATATGCTCTCCACTCTCCCTGCATAATTGGCATTTGTAGACACTCTCCTCTGCCAGGAGGTGTGCAAATGGGAGGGATGAGGCAAGCATGCAGGGCTCCACTCCCCACTCTTTGCATTGGCTGCATGTATAGAGGGGTCTCCAGGAGAGGGCTGCATCAGTTGGTTTTGAAATAAGTCCTCATGGAAATTCATCAGCAATTTCCCCAAATATGGCGTATTTTTGTATGCTGTTTTCAGTAGTGTATGCATGCTTCCCCCTCACATATATGCATTTTTAACCCATTATCTGGTTGGGGAACTGCACGGTAAAATTTGGAGACTGTGTGATTTTTGAAAGCTCACTGAATTTCAGATCACATCTTGTTCCAGTGGCTTTTATCCATGATAGCTAAGCTCTGCCTCAAAAATCAGAGGATGCAATGCTTAGACTCAATGGGCCATTGGCCTGATCCAGCGGGCCCTTCTTATGTTCTTGTGGGCACATCACATCCCACTGGCCAGGCAATGTCAGTGTGGAAGCTTTGGTTTAGGAACATACATCATAAGAGCCTTTAAACCATTTTAAAGTGTTTGGCTGTTTCTGTTTTGGGCAGAGGCTACTAGAAGAGGAAGGAACACACAACTAGCTGTTGTCCTGCACTCAAGGCTGATGAGAGAATCACTTTCCTCACTGGCCTCTCAAAAGCTCACAAATAAGTGCTCTTAAAATCTCTGGCATTTTTTAGATGGTATAAGCTGTTTTTCCCACTTCCTCCCAAAAGAGCTTCTCAGATTCTTCTGGTGAATAATTTATCTGACACATTTTGCTGTTTATTTCTGTTTGTAAATTAGCCACAAACTGGTGCTGAATTTACACATGTGTTTGTTATCCTTGACTGTTCAAGGGGTGGTTGCGAGCCAGTCTGTCATTTTGTAAGCCGTGCATTTGTGCCTACTTTCAAAGTTCTTGAAATTTGCATCTACATAATATTTGCTTTTCTACTATTTGCCTCAATAGAAGCTAGTCACTTGATAGACACTGGTGAGGGGAGGAAGGAGCTGGGTTCAAGTTTTAACTCTGCAGCATAGTATATAGCACTTTGAGGATTTCCTATTTCCGGAGTTTATATATGCCAAAACATTCCTGGGGGTAGTATCAAGTCAGAAAATGAATGGTTCTGTTCATCTTTCCTTGCAGTCTGGATTGGGGAATGGCCATGGAGTTAGGTTTTGCTTTACAAACTTGATCAGTTATTCATACAGTATTGCCTACATAATTAGGAAATGTGACTAATGTATTGGTCCATTCCAGGTTTAGCCAACATGGTGCCCTCCAGATATTGCTGAACTACAACTCCCATCATCCCTGAGCATTGACCATACTGGCTGCCTGCAGCTGATTGGAGCAGAAGTCCAGCAATAATTGAAGGGCACTGTTGTAAGAATGTTAAGATCTGAAAAATAGAATACATTCATATTCATAAATGCACACATATCTAAATATATAAACCATGTGTCTGAAATCGTATGGGAGAGCAATCCTGAAGCCATTTTGACTCTCCCAATGACCTTAAATATTCCTCTGCAGTAAGGGAAATGGACCATAAGTAAGTAAGAGAGCTGTAAGAGAGCTGGACCATAAAGAAGGCTGATCGCCAAAGAATTGATGCTTTTGAATTATGGTGCTGGAGGAGACTCTTGAGAGTCCCATGGAATTCAAAAAGATCAAATCTATCCATTCTGAAGGAAATCAGCCCTGAGTGCTCACTGGAAGGACAGATCCTGAAGCTGAGGCTCCAATACTTTGGCCACCTCATGAGAAGAGAAGAATCCTTGGAAAAGACCCTGATGTTGGGAAAGATTGAGGGCACTAGGACAAGGGGACGACAGAGGACGAGATGGTTGGACAGTGTTCTCGAAGCTACGAACATGAGTTTGACCAAACTGCGAGAGGCAGTGCAAGACAGGAGTGCCTGGCGTGCTATGGTCCATGGGGTCATGAAGAGTCGGACACGACCAAACGACAACAACAAGGGAAATGGGGAAACCCTTCCCATTTTCCTTTTGTACAAATTTTGTCTTAAGGACATATTTGTGTATGAATAGGGTGAGCCTGTGACCTGGATTCAGGAACTAAAGTATTAACCATCACAAAAGAATGGCCAGGCTGTCCAGGTAATACAATCAGCTACCATTATCAGGTATCCTGGCAGACAGGATTTCTGCTGTAGACTGCCTCCTATGAGGTATGTATGATGATTTCGGGGTGGTCTTTGGCTAAGGGGGTTGAGCAATGTCAAAAGTCTTTAAAGGTTCCTGCACACTTTTGTTCAGGGTCTCTCCCTCCTTGGAAGGAGGGGGAGGGAACTCTGTCGCAACAGAAAAATAAATATCTGCCTTGCTTTCCACTGGATCCTACCTCCATCCATTCTTCTCTGACTGATCTTGGACTTAGGGGACTCAGAGTCCTATGGGAAGTTGGGTAGCAAAAGCTAATTTTTACATCAGCACCCTGTTGTTTATCTCTGGTCCAGCCTCATCCCAGGTGACATGATACAATGAGTGGTGAAGATATCCTGACGTGATGGCCCTGTTACTTCCAGTGTCAGCTGAAGTGTGCCTATTAATGCCTGTAATTCACAAGTGGAGAGAGTGTTGTTGTACTCAGGTCCTGCTTGTGGGTTCCCCACAAGCATCAGGTTGACCACTGTGAGCACAGAATGCTGGACTAGATGGACTGTTGCTCTGACCCAACAGGGGTCTTCTTATGCTCTCAAGCAGACCAATGGTCAATAAATACATTCCTATTCAATCAGAGCTGCTGCACAGTTGCTGCCTGCCAAACTCAAGATTAGGGGTGAGTGGATGTGACCATTTCGGTTTTTCTCACTTTTTCTATCATCAGTATTGTCAACTTGTATCTTGCACGCATTTAACTTCCGTGGTTTCAATTTTTTTGCTATTGATGGCTGGCCAGTTGAAATCACACAAATGCGCAGAAAACAAAGAGCTTAAAAGCTCTTTTTTGTGTGCAGGGTTTTCCCAGCGTAAAAGAGCTTTTAAGCTCTCCACCTTGCTTACCAGGGTCTAGGAGGCTCACACAAACCCATGACCCTAAGAGACTGCCTTCTTCCATATATACCTTAAGACCCTCTTTCGGAGCTTTGCTGCCTTTGTCCTTGCTAGAAGGGAAGTAGGTTTCTTCCCAAAGAAATTAGTATGGCAACTTGTTTTTTTTTTTAATGCTCTCAGGCTTTTAAAATGTTGAAACCTTCATTGTAGATTGTGTGTGTTTTATTATTTTGTGAACTTGGTTTTTGGTCTCCTCTTTCTCTTCAGGATGTTTTAAATGCTGTGATAGTGCTTATGATTAGTTTTAATATTGCATTTTAACTTTGCAAGCTGCTCAGGGAACCGTGTTGTCTAGAATCCAATATAAATGCTGTGAATAAATAAATGAACCAGTCAATGAAGCAAATTATCTGGCACCATCAACGGACCATGCTACCACACTTTGTTTTATTTGCATCTACAGCCCCCACTGTAGTCAACATGAACCATCAAAGTTCTCCTATCCTGGTCCAAAATCATTATTATTGGCAAAGTAATTGCAAGAACAAAACTGCCAAAAGATTTGTTTGCACCTTCTTTTATCCCAGCTCATCCAAGATCTAACCAGGCCTCATAATATGCATTTTAAAGATAGGGTAAGCAAAAACAGAGAAACGCACACATAATATCGACAACTGGATATTCTTCTCCTATGAAGTGTGGTTGCCTTTGAATCTAGCTTTGTGTCTGCATTTCTGAAGCAATAGGTGTCAAAGCAGATTATTGATTCAAAGCAGAGATTTGAAAAGCCATATGAGGAGCACCAACTGAGCATGCTGGTCCCTCTTCTTCTTCCTCCTAGGGGTTTAGGTTTGGGGTTTTGTTTTTCTTCTTCACCAGGACTGGATTGATCGTTTCCAGTTTTCTTACGCTGCCTCCCTGCTCGTTTTATTTTCTTGCCCCTTCTGGGGATTCCCGACTAAACTATGGCAGGCAGGACTCAATTGATCCTACTCCGAAAAATTCACTCACTTCTTATGAGGAAGAAAAACTGCAGCACTGCATAATTCAAAAAGCAAACACAGAATGGAGAGGGAGGCAAAAAATAAAAAAGGAGAACAAAATCAATATAGATACAACAGAGCCTGCAGATAAATGAGCTGGAGAACAGAGGTCCTCAGAACAGTGGGGCATAGATGGCTAAGTGATAATGGGATGGAACCAGAGCAGGGGCAGCTGTTTGTAAACATCTGGAGCAGCTCCCAACAAAACTGGATGGTGTTGGGGTGTTTAAAAGCACATAAATCATCCCTGCCACAGTGCCAGTCTTGTAGCTTGTAATTGCAAAGGGTATTGTGCCCTAAGAATTCTGCTTCTACTACTGATCTACACCTCAAACCAAATGGAGCACACTATTTCTCTGTTCTAAATCTCGTTTGCTCAGAAATTAGACCTGCTCTGATTTCCAATGGTAATCGCTTCCAATTTTTATCTATGCTTTGTTGGAATCCTGGTGGCCAAGACTCACAACTACTCTGTGGTGAGAGAACCTCAGCAGAGATTTAACATGGCAAAAGATGCAGCAAAGGAAAATGTGGAAATATAGGCCGTAAAACCTTTAAAAGGTGCCTTTCAGTGAATCTCAAGTTATCCCACTTCCCTATCACACAGATAGCCCACACATTTGGTAAGTTATACTGTAAATAGTTTGCTAACAAAACTCTAAGGTCAGATTCATATGCTTTTCCAAACAGCAGTCCAGTCAGAAAAAGCTCCATAGGCAGTAAAGCATTGCTTGGTTAGAAAATGGTAGAAAATGGTAAAGGTTCCTAAACTATTGGAATACCAAAATGCTAGTTTCAAACTTCTTTCTTGTCTGAAACAAAAGAGCCATGTGGCTGAGCTGGAGCAACCAGGTCAGACGTCCTCACACACTGAATTCCCATGTAGTCTGAGTCCAAAAGGCTTGGTTACCCATTTCTTCTCAAGGTGAGGGGAACTGACACAGGCTGGCAGGACAGCTTATGGCATTAACCCCTTCATGCATTAATTAGACTCAAGCATGTTCATTAAATAAAGCTGGTTATCACACGTGTTTATGAGTGCAGCATAAGGTGAAGTCATGCAGTGCCAGAGGATTACTGACTTTAATGCTCACCTCTTCATGACATGGGCAGCACTTCAGAGAGGTGTTCAAGCCTAGAGATGATATAAGGCTTGTACAGGGAACGTATGACCCTCCAGGTATTTTTAGACAACAACTTGCATCAGGTCAAACCACCATGGCCAGTGATCGAGGATGATGGAGCTGCAAATGTTGCTGGACTTCAGTGGCCATCAACCCTAGCCAGCATGGCCAATGCTCAAGGATTTTTGGAGTTGTATTCCAACATCTGGAGAGTCACAGAATCCCTATATCTGGGCTACAATAACCATTGCACAATCAAGTTCCAACATAGATCTCAAGTTACAAATATATGGGGATTTCAAACAGCCTGATCCTGTGGGGCTGGGGATTGGCTGACAAGGAATTGAGTGAGGAAGATGCAATGGTGCACCTGGGAAAGCTAAGGGGATTTCCTACTTAAAGGCAGACAATTTTCAGATCTTGCTAGTCCACATAATACTGTGATGCATTTGGGAACAGCTGCTGAGGCAGGCTGAAGTTGTACATGTCTGGGACAAGGGGAGAAAAGGCTTTTAGGATTTTGCCATCACTGCTGCTTCAATATCCTTTAGCATGATTTAATAGGCATCTAAAGAGCAGCCCTGCACGGTCTTTGTTAGCTTGGAGAACAAGCTGTTCTTTTAAAAGGTTCTAATTGCTGAGTTAGAGGGGACGGAAAATGTATCCAGCGGCACCAGTTAAAAGCTCTTGGACCACTGTGCCACTTTTACCTCCCAATATCCATCATTGCCTCTTGATTTAATTGCGACTAACAGACACAGCTCGCTCATGCTCTCCTCAGCCAGAGTCTTCATGAGGATTGCAGAAATTCTTTAGACACTGATAGCACAAGAAAGTCCAAGGCTGTAATCCAAGACGCAGTGGGATGCATCAAATGTATTTTTAAGCAGTCAAAGCAGGAACAGGTGGTTTTGTCTTCAAAGGTGGGGGGTGGGTTTGTGTGCATTTGAAAAGGGCGCTCAAAAATGTGAGCACCCCTGTTGGAATTTCCATGGAATTTCTATTTGCAAAATAAGCAGCACACACACACACACACACACACACACAGAGAGAGAGAGAGAGAGAGAGAGAGAGATACATAAAATGGTATAACAATCGCTTGTCTGGGTATACTTCCTTAAAGAAAAAGTAATTGGCAAACTTCAAAAATTACGAAGCTATGAAATAGGCAGGCAGTTCCACAGATTAGGTTCTGCCACACTGAAAATTTGACTTACTGCAAGTGCAGAATGAGAGTAACATGGCACTTATAAAAGTGCCAGTTCCACAGATCAAAGCAATCAACTGGGCATGTGTGAGGTAAGGCAATCTTTCAGCTAAATATATCCCAGGTTGTTGAGGATACTATTTGTTAGTATACAAATAGTAACACCTTGAATTTGAGCACCCACCACCTTTATTTCATGGTTTGTTTCATAAAATTTCTATACTGTTTGATTGTAAGGGGGGAAATGGGTTTACAAGAAGAATAGAACAATAAAATTATCTATAAAAACAGCAATTTTAAGCATTCCAAAATAATTAAAATAAACCATGAGCTAAAAACAGATTAAAAGGCACATCGACATTCTACATTTCTGGGGTTGCGCGCTCATCTCGCATTATTGGCCGAGGGAGCCGGCATATAGCTTCCAGGTCATGTGGCCAGCATGACAAAGCCACTTCTGGCGAACCAGAGCAGCACACAGAAATGCCGTTTACCTTCCCGCTGTAGTGGTTCCTATTTATCTACTTGCATTTTGACGTGCTTTCAAACTGCTAGGTTGGCAGGAGCTGGGACCGAGCAACGGGAGCTTACCCCATCACAGGGATTCGAACCGCTGACCTTCTGATCAGGAAGCCCTAGGCTCAGTGGTTTAACCCACAGTGCTACCTGGGTCCCACATTTCTGGGTAGGTTTGCCTAAACAGAATCTGTTTCCACCACAAAGAGTACAGTGAGGGTGCCTGCCTGATGTCCAAACTCCCTTCGTCTCAGCCTCTTCCTTTCCTTGCTCCCTGAGAGTTGACAAACCTTACCTTGGGCAGGAGAAGGGACAGACAGTGGCAAAGGCAGAAGTGAGAATTCCAGCTCCCTGGCAAAGCACTTGTTCCCACTAAGGAGTGAACTGGGGCTACAAGTTACAGGATCTCCTCAGGGAGGAATTGTGCTATTTCTGAGCCCTTGGGGAGGGAGAGGCAATGGTGATGGGCCGCAGCAGGCACTTTGAGCACTCCAAAGTGTTTTACATGTGCTTGCATAGAGCATTGCATACAGTAATGGTGAAACAGAGTATTGTATTTGCAAACACAGAAGACTGAGAATTCTGAAGGAAACAGGAAAAGGAGAAATTGCTGCAGTTCTTGTCAGTGGTTGAGAACGTCAATCAGTCAAGATTCAGGTAGGTAGCTGTGTTGGTCTGGCACAGTCTAAATAAATAAATAAAAATTCTGGTAGCACTTTAGAGACCAACTATGTTTGTTCTGGGTGTAAGCTTTTGTGTGCATGCACACTTCTTCAGTAAATCAGTCAAGTGATTATGATCTGTATTCATTCACAATGTCACTGCAGAAGATGCGTAATTAATGACATCGTTTTGACATTTCGTTTACGCTGAATGTAAATTATGCAAGTTATGTAAATAGGTATGTAAAAAGTTACATTAAAGGTTACTTATGTAACATTAGTAGCTTGTGTTAAATGGTGGGCAATGAGACAGATAACAGAGTATTTGGTGGAAACTGAATTTTTACCAGAACAAAAAGTGCTGACTGCCATGAATACATGTTGGAACAGTAATGGCTGCTTTCTTACATCCTTACTGGCAGAAGATGGATCCCCTTTTGAGGTAAACAAGAGGATGATTCTGCTTCCCTTGCTGAAAGCAATAGAATAGAGACCTCTTTCTTCATTCTGTAAGCATTCATCTTGCTTTTATTTCTCTTCACAAGTTTTTCAGGAATTTGTGGAGTTTCCAAAACCTGCACAACCTGTTTGAATTAATGTCTTAAATAAAATAAAAACTACTTCTCTAGGAGTGTCCAGCAAATTGATGACACATTTTGGCCAAGCCACATGATCCTCCTTGTGACAGGTGAAGACACTGTTGAGCCTAAAGCCCTTTGCAGAGCCCTGCGCATGGTGCTTTGCAAGCTGTGCCTTTGTCCACAATTCAGGGTTTCCCAAACTTGGGTCTCCAGCTGTTTTTGGACTACAATTCCCATCATCCTTGACCACTGGTCCTGCTAGTTAGGGGTGATGGGAGATGTAATCCAAAAACTGGTAGAGACCCAAGTTTGGGAAACCCTGACCCATGTGGTTTGATTTGAAACCATGTGGCCAAAACTGGGTCACCTTACTCCAGGTGATTAAGAATCCAGCCCACAGCCTGATCCAGTTTTCCAACCTCTGATAGCATGACTCCCTTCATTTGGCTGCCTGTATGCAAAATGTGAAGGGAAATCTACAATCATAGTATGACTGGATCAGAAGTGAATAGAATACATTTCCCCCCCTATTGAACTAAATTAACAAACCATATCAATAGAAAACAAAATAAAATACACCTTTAACATCGACATAAATATACACTTATTTTTTAATAAGAAGAAAAACTAAAAATAACAGGAGAAATACAAGTCAGAATAGTATTATATGCTCAAAACTCAGAATCTCACAACTGGAATGGACTCTGAATATGTTTGCCCCTGAGACTACTTTCCAAGTCACATATTGATTCACTCCATGTAATATTAGAAAAGTTGGTTTTTCTTTCACTTTCCAATACCTCATTTTCTTTAAAAAGGACTCTAAAAATAGTGTTATGCAATGTCATGAGAAAGATAGGCTTGAAGAATGTATTGGGGGTCAAATCCTCCAATGCTGCTTTCCACAAATACATAATCTGTCTTGGCATGCTGTAAAAGAGCTCACATCACTCAGGTTTGTAGAGTGGTAGGAGGGAGCCTCCCAGCCTCATTAAGAATATAAGAACATGTGAAGAGCCTGCTGGATCAGACCAATGGAACAAACCATCCAGTCCAACCTCCTGTTCTCAAAGTGGCCAACCAGATGCTGTGGGAAACCTGCAAGCAGAATTCAAGCACAAGACTGTTATTCAGAAGCATTGCTGCCTTAAACTGCAGAGGCAGAGCACAGCTATTGTGGCTAGCAGCCGCTAATAGTCTTATCCTCCAATTATTTATCTAATTCTCTTTTAAAGTCATCTAAGTTGGTAACTATCACTGCCTACAATGGGTGGCGCTGTGGTCTAAACCACTGAGCTTCTTGGGCTTGCCGATCAAAAGGTTGGTGGTTTGAATCCCCATGACGGGGTGAGCTCCTGTTGCTCTGTCCCAGCTCCTGCCAACCTAGCAGTTCGAAAGCATGCCAGTGCAAGTAGATACGTAGGTACCGTTGCTGCGGGAAGGTAAACGGCTTCCATCACGGTTTTCCATTGCACCAGAAGTTGTTTAGTCATGCTGGCCACATGACCCAGAAAGCTGACTGCGGACAAATGCTGGCTCCCTCAGCTTGAAAGCGAGATGAGCGCTGCAACCCCATAGCAGCCTTTGACTGGACTTAACCATCCAGGAGTCCTTTACCTTTTTACCTTTTACCCATGGGACTAAGTTTAACTATGTTTTCTTTTATCTGGCCTGAATCTTCCAACATTCAGTTTCATCCACACTCCGACAGTAACACTGCCTCCAGCCATGGCATTAGTCGTAGACTGAATTATAGCCAAGCAGCATTTTTTTTAGAAGACATTGCTTTGAGAAAACATCTGAATTTTGCTTCTTTGCAGAAGGCCACTTTGCAAAATTTTAAATGAATATTGTCCACCATATTTTTAAAGGATGCAAAATGCAGGCAAGCAGGCATGCACGCACGAAGTATCCTGCTATTGCTAATAGTGAACCCCAACTATAGATGGGAGATAAATTCTATTTGGTTCACATTTTAAGACTAACCAAATAGATTTGCACTTTCTCAATGAAAATCTGCATTAAAAACACAACAATATTTCAGAATTTGCATTTCACTGATTTGGGGGGTGCAGTTCACAAACCAAAAAAAAATACAATAATCTTATTTCTTTTTTCCACACACTTCCATTCCCATATTTTCAGGTATCATGTTTTAGATATTCTTCATATTTTATATAATATAACCCACTTTAATGTACTTTATATGCTATATTTTCTTCATACAGTTGTTGGTTTTATTTTGGTTTGGGTCTATGACCACATAAATTGGATACTGACTAGTTAAAAAATGTATATGAGTAAATGCAACATGCAAAAATGAGCTATATAAGTGGAAATGGTTTGGCAAATTGTGTATATCAGGCAAAAATGTGTATATTAGGCAAAAATGTGTATATTACGATGTAATATGCATGAAAATGTGCATACATTTCCATATGTGGTTTTTTTAAATAAAACAAACAAACAAACTCATTACCAATTAATTACATCTTGCCGCAAATGCTTTGGAATTGCCCCTTGCTCCAGTTGCTGAGTCACAATAGTCCAGCACAGATTTCTTAAATTTTGGCAGTGGAGTTCTGGGTGATTCGTCTGAAGCGCTGTGGGTCTGTGCTCATGTGGTAACCATGATAAAACTGTTAAACCTGCAGACTAACTTTTGTGCAAGATGAGGTGGCTCTCCCAGCGCCTGTCCTCCAATTAAAATGTATGCCTTTTAAGCCCACGTACAAGTAAAAGAGATAAAACAGATATGCTCCTTGCCTGTATGTTGCAATTAACACAAACCGCTGAACCAACTGACTTAAAAACCATTCAAAACAAAAACAAATAAAAACTAGAACAGACAGCACAACTCAAAGACAATCAGCCTTATTCCTCGTCATCTTCACCTGGAAGTCCCTTACCAGCTGATACTGAAATTGGACAAGCTGTACTCTAGACTGGAAAAATAAGAAATGGAAAAACCCAAAGTGGCAGATTCTTCCAACTGTTGGAGAATTTATCTTCCCCTTGGAGAATGCTGATGAAATGCAAACCTCCACCCACCCATTTTTCTGCTTTCAAGTAGGTGGGGGCAAGATGCAATTTGCACACAGCTCTAAACTGCATCTTGGAGCATTGCCTCTTAACTGAGCAAGCTAGTCTGACAAGCAATAGAGCAGATTGCTTTGAAGTGATTGCCTGGATAAACAGAAAATCATACAAGCCACTTTCTGTGTTGTGACATTCAGCAGCATGCTTTAAAGAACAGAACTCCATGTGAAGTTCCCTTTTGTTACACTCAACATACTCCCACCTCATCCTCCCGGGATGGGGATTTTGCCTTTTGTTGATTGTGCTACATGTTTCTACTTTTGTCATCCTCTGGATTGCCTGAGGCAAGGAAGGCGACTTTGTTGCTTGAGCCTCTCTCTTTTTGGCGATTGGCTTTTGCACACAAATTCATATCCTTGTATGAGGGACTCACTGTTCTGCTGTAAAATTCATTTGTTCTCTTTGCCCACCCTCTGTCTCTCTCTCTCTCTCCTCCATCCTCAATATTCTTGTTACCCCAGGCAGCTTTAGCCATGATAGATTTTGAAGTGAGCTTTGCAGTCCACAACTGACACATGCACTTGCTTTCATGTGTCTTCCTACCTAAAAGAGGTGAATAACCAGATGGCTCTTGTATTGTTAGTGCTGTCCGTTCATCAAATGGTCTGTCTCTCTTAGCCCTTTATGTGGATGATGATGAGGAAATAGCTAGAGATGTGTGTGAGGGGAGGTGTCATTTAGTTACTCCACTCATTCTCATTGTTTAAACATTCATTCACTGAATCATTTGCTGTCTATTTGTTTTCATAACTGTTTCAGAATTAATTTAAGTTACACACGGATTTTCATAGGAAACCCAGTCAATCTTCTGCTGCCTGTAATTTTAGTGTTTTTCATCCAAATGGTTTGAAGTGTTCAGGGCTTCTGTTACTCCTTCAAAACATAGGACCTGCAAAATTTCAGAGAGATCCGTTTTGGGAGATAATTTAATAAAGTGCACATTCTATAAGCTTACCATTGTTTTCAATGAGATCCATCTGCCCTTCTCCTGCTTATGACATGATCTATGTTCTCCATTCAGTTGGCACAACTTTCATGTTAATGGTGGGAAAGCAAACCAGTTAAATACAAGTGCCACATAAAATTAATGTTCCCCATGAGTGTTTTTGTTTTCTCCTTTTTTACATTAGGCTAATTTTCAAGCAATGAAGACCCCATCTGAGCTATACATTCAAAGCCGTATCATACCACTTTAAACAGTCTGAGCCCATAAAGGGCCTTTGCCTTGCTATGCAGCCATTGACTTGTATGGCATGTGAGGGCCAGAGGCTGCCCTGGGAGTGAGTCCTCTGAATCTGAAGCATCTTGCAATGCCATGTCTTCTGCTCTGGAAGGAAATGAAGATGGAGACTTATCGTCCAGAAGCTCTGAGCTTTGAGTGGGATGGAAAACTCACCATGACACCAAACAAGAATTAAGCAGGATTAAGACCACAGATCAGACCTAGAAGGGGGCTTTGGATCCAAAATTGCCCTCCTGCTCACTAAATGAGTCCTTCAGTGAGCAGGACACCTTCCATGAGTAGATTTTTTCAATGATCAGAGGACTCCTTCTGTGAGCAGAAGGGCATACCTGGATTGAAACCAATGTGAGTCTGCTTATAACAGGTGCCCTTTTTTCTTCTTCCAAAAATGGGTAGGTGTTTTCCGACACACTCAACAATGTACCAGGTGCATAATTTTGATACAGCCTTACATTTCACATTTTGAAGACACATTTTAAAAAATCCAACCTAATAGGTGCTTTGTAAGCAGTTGGCACCATAACCTTTGCTTGTGTGCATTAAATACAGATGGAGTAGACTGAAACTGTTCCCTTGCACTCTAAATGAATGTGAATAGCTGGTCAGTTAATGGATCAACTCTTTTGGCTGAGGGCACTTTGAAGCAAAGACATGGTTCAATAATTATAGATGAGATCAAGTGGGGGGGGCAGAATTCCAAAATGTTGACCTTCCTTCTTTCCATCTCTCTAGTGAAATGCTCTTGTGCTTGCATGCTGGCAACAAAGGAATCCAGTACATACGTTGCACAAGTGGGAACTTGCTATGCAAGGGATTACATGATCTTTTGTGCAACCAAGTTACCAGCAACTTGCTAATGCATTCTCTTGCATAACAGGGTTTTGTTGTGCAAAGCATTTCGCCAGCAGAACAAGTATACTATTAAGTGACTTTAACTTAGGGCTGAATTTGGTACAATGTGCTCCTACCTAGACCTGGAACCTGACATATCCTAAAGGGAAGGATATATCCCTTCTTTTTTGCACCCCCATTCACCTTAAGGAGACAACCATAGTCCGGGACTGAAGGGCTCAATACCAGTCACATGGTTTCCTGACCAGCTCTTGGACCTCTGCCTTCATAATCCCATCATATGATGAACCATATAGGAGCTTCAGGTCAGTAATGAAGTGCCCGGCTAGCTGCCAGGGATGGGGTGGAAATTCAAGAACTGACACACAACCATTCCTCAAAATTCTCCAAATTTTGCAATTCAGTTCTCCAGCCAAGTAATATGTACAAAACCCACAGATGCTAGGCTGAAATGTGCACAAGCATGCATATATCCATTAAAATAACATACAGAAATGCATTGTCAGGGGAAATTGCTTTGCAAAAATGTGTATATTTGGCAAAATGGCACACAAATGTGTATCTTGGGATAAATTCTTCCTATTTTTTTTTGTCAGTGTTGCCCTTAGTAGAACATAGCAGGGAAAAGGATAGAAGCAAAAGAAGAATGATTTGGCTGTGCCTGACATTGGCTCTGGCTCTGCCTATTGTTGGTCACCTTGCCTTCTGCTAAACCAATCTCAATGTACAGTGGTACCTCGGTTTATGAACACAATTGGTTCCGGAAGTCTGTTCATAAACTGAAGCATTCATAAACTGAAGTGAACTTTCCCATTGAAAGTAATGGAAAGTGAATTAATCCGTTCCAGATGGGTCCGCGGCATTCGTAAACCGAAAATTCATAAACTGAGGTGTTCATAAACCAAGGTTCCACTGTACACCAGCCACTATAATTTATAATAATAATTTTATTATTTATATGCTGACCATCTGATTGGGCTGCCCCAGCCACTTTGGGTAGCTCCCAACAAAATATTAAAAACAAAATAAAACTTCAAACATTTAAAAAAACCTTCCCTGTACAGGGCTGCATTCAGATGTCTTCTAAAAGTCCAATAGTTGTTTAAGTTCTTGACATCTGATGGGAGGCTGCTCCACAGGACAGGTGCCATTGCTGAGAAAACAGTCTCCCTGATTCCCTGTAACTTCTCTTCTCTCAGTGAGGGAACTGCCAGAAGGCCCTCAGAGCTGGACCTCAGTGTCCAGGCTGGATGATGAGGATGCAGATGCTCCTTCAGGTATAGAGGGCCAAGGCCATGTAAAGCTCTAAGGTTAGCACCAACACTTTGAATTGTGCTCAGAAATATACCAGGAGGCAATGTAGATTCTTTAGGACTGGTGTTATATGGTCCCCACAGTTGTTCCCAATAACCAGTCTAGCTGCTGCATTCTGAATTAGTTGTAGTTACAAAGTCACCTTCGAAGGTAGCCCCACATAGAGCGCATTGCAGTAGTCCAAGCGAGAGATAACTAGAGTAGAGCATGCACCACTCTGGCGAGACAGTCTGCAGGCAGGTAGGGTCTCAGCCTGCGTACCAGATGGAGCTGATAGACAGCTGCCCTGGACACAGAATTGACCTGCGCCTCCATGGACAGCTGTGAGTCCAAAATGACTCCCAGGCTGCGCACCTGGTCCTTTAGGGGCACAGTTACCCCATTCAGGACCAGGGAGTCCCCTACACCTGCCCACCTCCTTTCCCCCAGAAACAGTGCTTCTGTCTTTTCAGGATTCAAGCCACCCCTGCCCTTGCCCAGCAGTACCTTTTGTTAACTTTAGATTCTGGGGTTGACGATGTTATGGGTTTCAGAAGGCAATGTGTTGAGCTTCATTCACTTCAGAATGTGCTGAGCCAACCCTGTCGCATATGAGAGGGACCACCCCCCACTTATTACATTGGATGAGACCCTGGGTTTCTGCCCCAAATTCCTTCCCTGATGGCAAAACTGCCCCACCTGCAGTTGCTATACATCGATGCTGGTCAGGCTGTCTGTACAAGCTGGTGTTTCTAGGACTGGGCCTCGCTTTGGGGCTACGGAGTAAATGTACTATCAGTGAAAACAGCTGTTATCTGATTCATCCCAACAGCGCCTGATGCACCGTGAACTTCTTGGACAGTAACATCTTAATATCCTGTGCTAAATGTTTAATGCTGTGTGTGATCAACCCAATCATCGTCAAACTATATCCAGTTGCTTCAGCGGGGCCCAAACACTCCTAGGGGGTGGAAGGCTTCGGAGAGAGCGAGCGCTTTGGAATGCCACTGACTTTGGTTTCGAAACTGACTTCAAGGGACAGCTCAAAAAGCCTTGATCTTCTCTTCAGAGTAAACAAACAAACAAAAACGCAGCCAGTAGTTGAGTAGAGCAACCGTTGTGGGCTAGCAGCCCCTTCAGAAAGCCTTGATCTGCTGAGAAAGCCCACGCTTGCTGGGAACAAGCACACCCTCCCTTTCTCTTTTTCTTAATCTCCTCTTTCTCTTTCTCTGGACTAACACCTCTAGATCCCCCTGCATGGAACACTACATAGCAGGACCAAACAGGACCTCCTAACCACAATCACTACCACCCCACTTCAAGCCTTCCAAAGTACAGTGACCATGCCAGCTGCATTTCTTAAACTTTGGGGCCACGGCTAACATTTACTTATAAAGATTAAAGCAGGAAGAGATGGTAACTGAGTGTTGTACTAATTCTCAAGTCTGAGCATGTTAACCATCAAAGTCCCCTTACCCATTCTATTCAGGTGAACCTATGAGGTGATTTTTTTTATTACTATTGTTATTTTCTTCTTATAGATGCCGGGTTGTTATTGTTGCATCATTTGCCTCTGCAGGCTCATTGCATTATGTACCTGCAATGGATATCAGTGACTTTCCTGTATACAGCGTATGGAAAATAAATGAGAAGATGTGTTGTTGTTTTTTGTTGTTGTTCTAAAGTACATTTTGCATCTAATCATTTGGCTCTGAAGCCACTCAATCTCTTGCCCCCAAACTTTCTTTTAAACAAATATAAAGGAAAGGATGAACACTTCAAATGTGAGGACATTTTTGTGACAGCATCAGCTTGGCAGGGGAGAGTGAGGGAGAAGGGGGGGGGGGAGC
Source organism: Zootoca vivipara (assembly GCF_963506605.1). Taxonomy (NCBI): domain Eukaryota; kingdom Metazoa; phylum Chordata; class Lepidosauria; order Squamata; family Lacertidae; genus Zootoca; species Zootoca vivipara. The sequence goes on from NC_083294.1 coordinate 29,574,052, forward strand.
GTTCAGATGTGATTGTTGGGCATGAACCGCTCCATATTATGTAGCTTCCAGACAAAGTCGACAGCAACTGTCAGAATCTGTGTTTCAAGTTCGACCTTCTGCTTTTATCTATATTTTAAACCCCACACAAGGTATACAAGGCGAATGTTGCTGTTACAGTCAGAGTCCTAAATAATGGATGAAGAACAGAGGCTCTAAAGGGGGGGGGAGAGAAAGAGCTAGAGGAGGTTGGGGGGGGGAGAAAGGAAGGAAGGCAAGGGGGGTGGAATTCCTCCAAAATAAGAGTGAACATCTGAGTAGCTACTGGTGAGACTATTCCATAGCTTTCTGTCCTTTCCAGCTGAATTCCACAGAGTGCCATTTGAGTGCCATCATTGGTATAGAATATTCACCAACATTCACGCAATTGGAATGTTTAACAAACCGAATTGAGTTAGACGTAAAAGGTAGAATTTTTAAAAGAGAAATGAAAAGGTAATTGGGTGAGTTATGAAGGAAGGACACACTTTAAAGAGGATTCTCTTATAGCAGGAGTAGGGGACTTTCCATTAGCCAATGGTCAGTGGTCAGGGATGATGAGCATTGTAGACAACAACATCTGGTGGAAAGGGGCCACAGGTTCCTCAGCCCTGCTTTACAACTTTAAAATCCACAAGTCCCCTCAGCCATGTTGCAGTGCTGTTCTGTGGTTGTGTTCTGATCAGTTCTTGCCGTACTGGTGGGAGGGAAAGCGTCAGTATACTGTATATGTATTTTCCCGCTTCTGTTAAATGTCTACAGTTCCCCGGAAACATTTGGTGAATTGTGGGCAAGCAAGAAACATATTAGCAAAAGTGCTGCATTTGCAGAAGTCCAGAAAAATGGAGCTACTGTCCTTTCACCCTGTAAAGAGATGACAAATGGAGACAGTGTTTTCTCTCCCTTCTAAGGGATGTAATCCTCCTCCCAATGGAACTCCTGTTGATTTATTATTGTTGTGTGAAGCACATATAATTCTTAATGTACTGACATTCCTTACTGTGCAATCCTATACATGCCTGATCGGAAGTAATTTCTTCTGAGAAATTTCATTTTCTTGCATTTTAATGAGAAACGACCTAATTCACACACCTCAACATGAACTGAAACACAACTATCCTTCAAAATTCATACTTCTCCATATATTGTGATGTGGCTGTCCACAAAACAAATGTGTACAATACTGCATATATTAGGAGAAAGTATGTTGACAAATGTCTACATTCATGACATAGCATACAAAAATGTGTTATATTAGGGGGAAATGTTTGCAAAATGTGCATGTTAGTAAAAAGTTGTATATTAGGAGAAATCTGCACTAAAATGAATTCAAGTTTTCATGAGGGCAAAATCCTTAAGAAATGTGGAAAACCTAAGAGTGGAAAAATAAGAAAAATTGTAGAAATCAAGACTGACAGATTTCTCGGTTTCCCACGAGTGCTGCATAGCAGGCATGGTGAACCATTTTTCTATTGAATGCCTTGACCTGAGCATACTTCAAAAAGAAGTCCAATCAAGCATGCATTGGACAGTGGTGTTGAGCAGAGGTGGAGAACTTTTGCCCCTCCAAAAGTTGCTGGGCTTCAGCATGGCCCAAACCAGTATGTCTAGCAATTAGGAATGATGGGAGTTGTAGTCCAGCAACATCTGAAGGAGCACAAGTAATTATACCTGGCCTGGAGCCTTCATCAGGGACAGGAAGGCTGAACACTTCACAACCAAATGTTGTTGCCAAAGCCTCTTCAGGTAGCACATAACTGTTAGCCTTTTCTCCTCCAACTCTTTACGGAGTTTGGGAAAGGGGGTGTCACGAGTTGCAGTGATCCAGCCATTTCAGCTTGACTACCACTCTTCTCCAGCAGGGGGAGGAGAGATATGACTCTGCCTGCCATTTACTGAATGGGTTTAGAGAACAATCACTGAGGAAGACAGGGCGGGGGGTGGTGGTGGTGCTGTTTTAGCTGATATGCCTTTCAGCAGCAGGAATGCATCCCAGCATATGGAAATGTATCCCATAGACTTAGTGATTTATTTGAACTGTTGATATATTGCCAAAGGTACTCAAGGAAAACCCAACAGTGTTGCCGTTGGCTGCTATCTGGGCCAGCTCTACCATAAGGCAGGATGGGCAATAGATCGCTCTCATCAGAGATCTGAAGTGATTGATTGTTGAGGGCTTTTGGAATTAGGCATAGGTCTACAGGTTACCCACCCTAAGATGTGCCATAGTGTGGGCTGAACAGCTTCATTCTTGCATATCTTTAAGACTGTATCTTCTTAAAGTCTGGTGGCTTCAGGTGGATGGTGAGGGAGCACAGCCAGCTGTTTCCAACCCACAGATATTCCCATTCCCCTATGCTGGCCACCAGTAGCTCTCCAGGAGCTGTGACTTTTACTTGATATTCATTTGCTACTGACTTGCTACTGACATGGGCTAGAATCGTAGAATTGTAGCATTGGAAGTGGGTCATCTGCAGTACAGGAATATCAAATGTAGTGCAGGAATATTCCACTACAGTGCAGGAATGTCAGCTACCTAACTACCTCAATAACAAATTCTTGAAGTTACAGCTGATGTAAGAAGAAGTTCTTGTTGTCTTGCCCTTGATAAAAAGAGTAGCAGTGTCTACAGAAGCACTCTCCCAACAGATCTGATCCAGGAGGAGAGCTATGGAAAAGTGGTCCAGGCCTAGAAGACAGGAAAAACCTCCTGCAATGCAGTTTTCCCCTCAGAAAGCTGATAGCTACTGTATTCCTCACAGAAGTGGGCTCCTCCCTCAAATATGCCACTGGTTGTTCTGGCTGATACTGTTCACCACTAAAATCTCTTGAGGATAATTTTGAAGAGAAATGGGGGCCGGAGGGGGCTAGTAGAGGTTAATTTCAGCCTCACTCATGAGTGCCCATCCTTTCTTGACAACCAGGTCTATCTTCCACAAGCTTCAAAAATCCAGTGGAAGGCTATAAATAAAGCCATCAGTGATTTCTCATACAGAGAAATTGTGGGTTTCTGTGGGAAAAAACCACATTCATGGCCCCTGATGACATTTGACCAGTAAATAATAGTGCACTTAAACTTAAAATAACTTAAACTAGTCCAGATTCTGCCAGAAACTGCCAGCAAATAACCCTATCTTGAGAAGAACAATATTCACAGCAAAAGGTTAAATAAAAAACCCTCTATGTTAAAACAATGCATTTTAATTGATACTCTTGAGGAAAGGTCAGCTGATATTTGCTTTCAACAACTGTGCAATGCTGTTAGGTTATATTGCTCAAAAAACTCTCTGTGTTTGAATGGGTGGGTGTTTGAGGTTAAGTCTTGCTTTAATTTAGTGATGGGTGGTGCTATTGGGAGTGGTAGGGTAGAAGGCAGGGAGACCAACAGGAGGGGGAGCTGGAGACAAAGGCAGGCAGAGCCAGTTCATTCTAGTGCTTCCCCATTCTCCTCGAGTTCCCCAAGTGGCACCTCTGAGGTTAAGGAGGAGGAAGCTGACAGTCATGGCCACCCAACCTCCCCAAGACTGGTTGTTGGCAAGCCGGCAAGCCTATGACAGACTGAGGGTGGTGGGGCAGTGTCTCATTTGCCCTAATGGAGCAGCCTCCACTGTATCCATTGCTATTTATAATATCAGTAGTGGGTTTGTATGGGGTGTGTGGGGTGCATGAGGTGTTAAGGGATGGGTAGTACCTCTGGTGTGGGACATGTTGTGTACCTTCTAGGGTAGTTTGGCCACTTTTGGTCCCCACCCTGCACTCTGCACCTGTGGCTCCTAGAAGCTGTCAGCATGTGACAGTGACCACACCCTGGCAATGGCTTTGACTTGCCAGCTAAACCAGGTGAGGGTAGCCAATGTTGTCACAAACCCTTGGTGTACCAGGGATGTCCCTTGCAAATGAATACAGGCTCCCCTGCAGATTGAGCAGACAAGACCAAGAGTGAGTCCAGCAGTCAAGAAGGTTTCTGCATGTGCTGTAGAGGGAACTAAGAGGCAGATGTGGCTCTTCAACCTGGGAAGGTAGCCCATCTAGGAGAAGGAAAACTTGTCCTAAACCTCTGCCTCCTGGCAGGATAGCTTAGGAAGAAGAAAGGTCTAAGGCAGGGATTGTCAACCTGGTCCCTACCACCCACTAGTGGGCATTTCAGGATTCTAGGTGGGCGGTAGGGGGTTCTACAGCACAAGCTGAAACCTTCTTCCATCAAGCACTGGTGGGCGGTAAGGAAAGTTTACCATCAAGAAACATGCATTAGTGGGTGGTAGGTATAAAAAGGTCGACTACCCCTGGTCTAAGGAGTAAATCCTACACAACTCAGAGTGCTGTAGACGGTTGAATGGGGCCTTCTGACAACTCCTGCTGCCAGGCTGGTGCCAAATGTATTGCTTTTCTTTTCTTTAGACTACTTTGGTGAGGCTGAGAGAGGGATCTTGTTGTCTGGGCCACCCAGGACCTCCATGGTGCCATGGTGCCCAAAGTGCCTTGGGAAGGTGTGACGGATTGGTCTTAGTTTAAGGGTTTGGGAGTATCTCCAGGGTGTTAAGAGTTAAGTTACACTCACTCCGTTAGAGTGACAGTTGGCTGCAGAGAGGTGGGACATCCTGCTCTTTAAAAGGAGGGAGCAGCCGTTGGTCAGGAGGAGAGGGCGGGGGAGGGGGAGTGGTGACTGGAAGGAGAGGGTGTGGGGACAGGATAGTGGTGGTTAGGAGAGAACAAGTAGGAATTACAGTTATACATCTGAATGAAGAAAGTATACTGTAAACAAATGAAATACTGAAGCAGTTATGTTATATTAAAAATAAAGCCTAGTTCTTGTTGTGCTAAGAAATATCATCGACTGTTTGATCCAGCAAGGCGGGCGGGCTCAAAAGGTGGTAAACTCGAAGAAAGGGACACTAAGACTTAAAAGGTGATAAGTCAGATCCTTGAGTCAGCCAAAAGAGGGGTGAAGGGACAAAAAAGCTCAGGAGTGCCACATCGTTGCCCTGTGTGCTGAGGTAACAGTAACAGGGAGGGACCCTAGACAAAGGAAGCCCTGGACTTGAGGCAAAAAGGAGCTTTATTCATAGTAGCCCAGAGCCAAGCCTGAAACTGGCCACGTTAGCTGGATAGGAGTACCCTTGTTGTTGAAAGACCCTTAGAGAAAGGGGAGATTCCTATTTTAGGCGGACCTCAAGAGTCTGGTGTAGAAGGGAGGTTAAGAGAGTCCCGATCTTCACCACAGAGAAATAAAAGACAACAGGGGGAATTTGAGAGTCAGAGGGGAGGTCCGTCACAGAAGGTCACTTTGATGCTGTTAACACAGCTATTTGACCTTAATCCTGGAGATGCACTCCATTGACTCCCAAGATAGATGGATGCCAACAAGTGGGTTTGTGGGCTATGCAGTTATTTGGGTCTTGGTGGGAGGGAGTCCTTACTGCCTTTCTGTCAGCCTCTTCCCCACCATCCTATTTCTTGTGCAACCCAAGTGCTAAGGATATGCTATTGCATTATATCTGTCCTTAGTATGTTAATATGTCTGTTTCAGTTTCTCATTTTTTAAAATCTTAAATTCAATTGGCAAATTATTATTATTAATTTTTTAAAAAAAACATCCTCATGAAAACCCACCAGCATTGTATTGCAAATATCTCCTAATAGAATAGAACCATGTGTACCACCTTGGGCTCCTTGGAGGAAAGGTGAGATATAAATATAAATATAAATAATAGCATTTGTTTGAGGCATACATTTTTAAAAGCATTTCCCCCTAATATCATGCATTATCATGTACAGTATGTTATTTCCACTAATATAAACATTTTAGCCCTAGTTTATGCATTTTGTATGCATTGCTTGGATGGAAAAAAACTGCATTGCAAAATTCGGAGGAGTGTGAATTTCAAAAGACAGCTGCTTCAGTTCTCATCTTTATTTGGAAAGTGTTAATTAGGTAAGTTCACCTTTAAATTGAACTGAATCAAATTTGTTCTCCATCTCTAACCTGTGCCTACATTATGAAAAAACATAGCTATATTCAGCTTTTTTGAAACCCGCAGCATCTCTATATAACCATGTGCTGATTAATCCCTTTGAATCCTTCCATCAAAATGCCTAAACCTTTGCAGTGTAAGTGGAGGTTATTAAAAACCATGAGATGCTTCACATAAAAAAGCACCTCAAGAACCCTGTTGGGGCTCTTCGCTTGTATAAAAACACTAGCAATGCTTCATGGGCTGCAGTAGACCATGGTTACCACCAGTGGAAACCATAGGTGACTTGCACTAAGGGGCAGCACTATTAAAGCATCTGATAGGCTGGCAATGGCAGCAAAGTCATTCTGTTAGCAAATACATGCTCCCCCCCCCAATTTATTTTGTTTTATTAAACAACATTTATGCACCACTTGATTGGTATATGAATCAATCTCTAAGTGGTTTACAGGGGGGGGGGAGAATAAAACAAGAAAACTATTTACAAAAATAGTTTAAAACAAGTATTTAAAGCATTCAATAAATAAAACAATAAACTAAAACCAGATTTAAATATATGGCAGGATCTACATGCATGGGTAGACTTTCATAAACAAAAACATTTTAAGCAGGTGCTGAAAAGAGTACTGTGAAGATGCCTCCCTGGCATCAATGGGCAGGGAGTTCCAAAGTTGTGGGTCCTGCTACACTTAAGATGGATTTCTTACAAGTGCAGAATGAATATTATGTGGCACTGTAACAGTGTCCATTCCACTGGGTGGGCATGTGTGCAATAAGGCCATCTTAAAACATGTTTGCAACTTGCACTTTTAAATGTAGCCTACGCCTGTTGCAACAGTTTGAGACCAATCAGAGAGACACATGTCTCAAGCTGTAGTTAGACCAGCTCTGAAAGCAATTCCAAGTCCAAACTGGCTCCTGACATTCGTTTCAAGGCTCCAATGAATCATAGTCTTGTGGTGATGCTGACAAGTTTGATGATTTCAGTCATTCGTATTTAGAGAGCAGAGTAATGAGCAAAATAGGGCCAGGCATTCCTGTAGCATTCCTTCACTGGCCTGGTTGATACAGGTTGCGGCTTCTGCTCACTTGCTCTGTCATTATTGTGCTGCACCCATAATGTACTCAACTACCTTTGCCTGCTTGATTGCCTTGGTCACTTTGGTTCTCACGTAACACCAGAACACCCAGGGCCGCCCCCAACACATTTTGGCACCAGAGGCGAACCACAAAATGGTGCCCCCTTCCAACAAAGGAAAAAGGGGTGAGTGAAGATCTACATCAGGAACAAGGAAGGAATCAAAGCAACCTTACCCAACAGTTGAAGTGGCAATCTAAGGCCATCATGTGTGTGTGTGTGTGTGTGTGTGTGGAAAGGGGTCAGCTCTGAGTGGGTGGGTGCAGAACCCAGGAAATCCCAGAGGGCAGCCCCTGCCATTTCCTCCCAAGGGGTGGGAGCAGACCAGCAGTGCAACCTAGAGGTAGCTTTGGAGGAGCTGCTAGGGAGGTAAAAGATCTGGCCTCCAAGGAGCATGCTGCAGGTATCATTACCACCACAGCAGGTGATGCATTCCTTGGAGGTCAGATCTGCTGCCCCTGTGGACCCTGCCACATGAGCCAGCCACCTCGCCTTGCCTCATGGGTGAACCAGCCCTGAGAACACCATAAGGCCAAAGGTACAGCTGACTCTGTCTTTCATTCTGCTGCCAACAGAAGCCAACCAAATGCACCTGAAGAAGCTCACAAGTGTGACCTTCCCCCTTTTGTCCTTAGCACCTGCCATTCAGAGGTATTCTGCTCCTGTACATGGAGGTTCTAATGAGGTGTTTATCAACAGCAATCCCTTTCACCACGAGATGTCTGTAGGGTGTTTGGTTTTTGCTTACAATATTGTAAATGACTTTTAGTCATGGTTGCATAATAATAATAATAATAATAATAATAATAATAATAATAATAATAATTCTGATTGTACAAAAAATGTAGTTTTCAAGGGCTTAGTAGCATCTGGAATCCTAAACTAGTCAACTGAAGAAGAACAGACACAGATTACTTTCAAATGCTTTATTCATTTGGTTCCATTAATATATTTAATACCATTACACTTCAGATATGCATCTCCTTAGTCTAATAATCAAAGTTCTTTGCAAATACTACGGTAAGTTACTAAATGGTAGGAGAGCCCAGTGAGGTGGGGGGGGGAGTTGATGATGGTGATGGTGATGATGATGATAGCGAGTTTCCCCATAGAGTAGTGGAAGCCCTTTTATAGGATTTTTATCCTGGGATCCCTGCCAAAAATGATCTATAGTATATCATACCATATCAGTCTTACCACATTACGCTCATACTTTCCCTATATATCCTTCTCTCTCATACTAAAAACAGCTGATTTTATGAACTCTGTCATATATAATTTGTTGTTTCATGGTTATTTGGGATCATGGGTGTGGCCAAGGGGGGCAGGTGCCCCTCCCCTAGATCCACAAACATTATTGAAAATCATTGAAAGTACTCAAATATTTAAGTTTCTGCCCTTTCCCCAGTAGAAGCCTGCCCCAAGTAATGAAGTACGGTATTTTTCACAGGGTATTTTTACTCATGATTTCTCAACTTTGATTTCCTAAAAAAAATGCTCACCAACTTTGGCTCCCCACCGCCATCAAAAATCCTGGCTATGACCATATTTGGGAGGGGTGCAATTTCAATCCATTACAGGATGGATTTTTATTTAGAAAAGTGGAAGCTAAAAATCTTGAAATGATTTTACTTTTTCTGAGCCTACTTCCAATCATTTTTATTGGATGAACTCAGCTCCCCATTTCTAGAAAGAAGGAACTAATATTTTCATACTCTTTGCCTTTCATTTATGATTTTACAAATATCTTTCATTTCTTTTTTTGGTTGCCTTTTCTCCAAGCTAAAAGGCCCCAACTTCCTGTGGCTCAAAGTTTGTTTTTTGTTAACAGACTCGTCGGCTCCTGTGTTTAGATCTAAGTTAGCCTCTTGGGACAGCCAAAAGGAGAAATTTAGCAAAGGAAACTGCTAAATCAGGATGGTGTGCTGAGGCTGTGAGATTCTCCCATAAAGCATAACTCGGCACAGCAGCTGGCTGTCTTGCCAGCAAGTCATCGGTAGCTGGCCAGCAAAGCTAATGTGGTCACTGAGAGGGATTTTTGGGCTATAATGTATTTATTCCAAGGTATTCCCATGTCTGTGTTTGACTGCTATAGAAGTCAGTGGATGGATGCAGGCAGCCCCTCCATGGTGCAAATTGGTTAGTGACAATGACCTTCTATTGGTCTTGGTCCATGTCACTTTAAATGATACACTAAACACTGAAGTCCTAAGCATTATAATCCATTTGTGTACAAAGTCATTAGGTTGTATCCAACTATGTTAAATTCGTGAACCCATTGAAATTAATAGCCACGAGCTAGCTATGTCCATTAATTTCAATGGAGCTACTCATGAGTATGAATAGCATTTGAGTACAGAGTTGAGTACAGACCTACTGTCTTCTTTCCAGATGGATCATACAACTACTGAAACTATCTGGAACACCCACTCACCCACACAACCCTCCAGAACAGCATCCCATTGGATCCAGAAGTTCCTGAAAGGAGCACACTGCAGGGCGTTGAGCCTCCACAAATTACAGCTTCCACACGGACTTCATTTACATCAGTCTTGCCTGGACTCACATCCATTTGGCTCACTTGCATATAGCCCCCTATGACAGCCAGACACTGATTACTTAGTGAGACTTCGCTATGACAGAATGCAAGTGAGATGCTGAACAAAGAATGAGCTTCTGTCATAAATAGTACTGAACTCTGGAGATGCTTTCTCATATATCCATAGGTGAAAAGTGGAAGGACAAGAAGGAGCCTGAGAGAAGCGAAAAGAAGGGACATGTGCCCTGGGAATTGTGACTTTGTAAAGGCAGAACAATAAAGGTGTATCAGTGGTGCATTCTTTTTCCCAGAAAATAACATGAAATGCATACCCTGGAAACCCTGGTTAATATTTTTTGCAAAAAAACCTCAGCACCACATTGAGGACTGAAACACAGGGTACTGTATAGGATTGGTGTGTTACTGCTAAGTAAAAAGTAGTAAGTATGCTTAGGATTTCAGGCTGAAATGCTCAAATTTTGATGGGGGAAATCCACATCTTAACTTTTAATCTGAAATCTTCCTTGCAGAATATTGAATGGCATGGTCATAAAAATGAAAAGCACTTTTGAGCACCATTCAGATAAAATCAAGCACTTCTATGCTGTATTGATTTAAACAGTGGAGAGAGCTAAGCATTTTTTTTTTAATTTTCCTATTGAAAACATGGGGCTTAAAAATGCTTAATTATGCCTGGATTATGCCATTTATGTTTCTTTCAGCTGTACTATAAGCAAAACATGATGCAAGAAGCAAGCCTGTGTACTTTGAGATGGTGGAGCAAGTAAACCCTTTCTGGATATTTCAACATTGCAGCTATTAAACCAGATATAACCCAAGACGTTTTGTTGGCTGGAACCATGAAGGACAAGATATTGCACCCTCAATTCCATGTACAGAATCCAACTGGACTGACAGTTGAATCTTACTGCAATGTTAGCAATGGGATAGCATCGTTCACCATACCTGGCATTAGCAGGTTAGCTTAAGTAATGCAGTGCAGATTGCATGGCACACACAACTCTGTCTTGCCATTACTCCCTGCCCTCCAGCATCTGCCACCCAAGGGAGCCACCTCACTCTGTCTAATGGTAGGGCTGGCCTTGCCATTCATATATAGCAAGAAGAACTGCCAAAAGATCCTTGACCATAATACTTAATCATTGTCTCTCACCCCTAAAACAAGACATCCTTTCCAGCATTGCCTGAGCTGTTCTGTAGGTAGCTAACTGGGAGCTTTTCCCACCCTGAAGTTTCCTGTTTATAGCCTGCTGTTCTTGTAGTGCAGGAGCCCATAGTGACTGCTTGACTCCATTCTTCTTCTTCTCCCCCCCTGCAGTGGGACAGAGCCAACTACAAGCACACACTTTTTTCAAAAATGCATTTTCTCAGCACTGGAGCCAAAACACAGAGAATAATAAAATAAGACCTTTCAGATGGATCTTCTTTGCTGGAATGCCTTTCTCTCTAAGAGAAGAATCTCTTACAAGCATTGGGATATTTTCTGCCTTCTATTGTTTCTACAAAAAGGTTTTAATGAGGGTTATCAGATGTCCCTTATTTCATGAACAGAGGCTATCAAATGCTGGTATTCCATTCTACAGACAACCTCTATTGTGGCTAAGTATGTCACAGAATTCTGTTGGAAACAGGAACGGAAATTGTTACCCTTCACTTATTTGTCCCGTGTCTAGAACGGATAGCAATCCAGTGAATATGATTGTCACAATGTAATAATGATGCAATTAATTACTTATATAAAATTCCACTATAGCAGACAGTGAGGCAAATAATATAGCTTTTGTTGGAAGCCAAACTGCAGTGGCATGGAAACAGTGCTGCATGCAAAAACATAAGGCAGAATGGAAACGGATGCCTTCTCACATTCGCTTCCCAGGAGCGAAGCTTCCTAAAATAAAAAAGTACACCTTTGGCCAGACTTTCCTACAAGTATGGAAAGGTGGGGAAGCTGTTTCCCATGTACTTGATATCTATTATTTTTTAAATGTGAAGTCTTTTAAAGAAATCTGCATGGAAAAAATATTTCAAAAGGAAAAGAAAGGCTTTGCCTTAACAACAAAAGGCCAAGAGAAGACACAATGAAGTAATTTCTCCCTTGAGACTTTTTCAGATCAGGAAATGTGCACAGCCCAGGAGGCTGAAGAACACTGGAAAAACATTTAATGGACGGAGGTGGAGAACAGACAAACCACCCTTGGCCACCTCTCAACAATAAGTTAAGCTCAACCCAGTGGCACTATAAAGACACTTTAAAGTCTCCTTTAAATTGCACAAAAGAACAGAAACCTATTTTACAGAAGAAGAAAATTCTCAGGAAACCGGAGGACAGATTTTGGCACAGCACAACTATCCAAGGGTTTTCTCAAACTTTTTCAATGTGATCTGTTCCTTCTTCCAGCTGGGGCCTGTAGGTTCTTCATTTGCACTGTACATTTAAAGCACTGTCAAAGCATGTTAAACAGTTGTGGCTTCCCCCAAAGAGTTCTGGGAACTGTGGCATGCAAGGATGCTGAGAATTGTTAGGATCTCTATTCCCCTCACAAAGCTACGATTCCCAGATTCCTTGAGACAAAGGATTGACAATTAAACTGCTTTGGAAATGTACGAGATTATAATTTGTGAATATGTGGTTATAGCTCGTATTCGGCTACATTGCATTGCTGCAACATACCTGGTTTTTCCCCTTACATGTATATATGCATACTTTATTGCTTAGAGTCACATTCTATCTATGACATTAAGAAGCCAACACAGAGTGTCAGAAGATCCTCAAAACTGGGGCTTTGATAGTATGACAGTAGAAGAGTGTTATATTTCCTTCCTATTCAAAACATTGGTGAATATTCTGCAGAGTAGCAGTGGAGTCCACGGGGAGTGTCTTTGGCAGCAGGGGGAGCAATGGGTCTGTTTGATCAGTGTCTGGATTTCTAGGAGAACCTGGACTACTTAATACTTTTCTCACTGTCACTTCGAACATCACCTAACATAAATCGACACTTGCATGACTTGAATTTTTGAATTGCCCATTCCCCACCCCCAGTAACTGCTCATTTTGGATCTGGCTACTCATTTTTTTCCTGTCAACCTAGCAGTTCGAAAGCATGTCAAAGTGCAAGTAGATAAATAGGTACCACTACAGTGGGAAGGTAAACGGCATTTCCGTGTGCTGCTCTGGTTCACCGGAAGTGGCTTTGTCATGCTAGCCACATGACCTGGAAGCTGTACGCCGGCTCCCTCAGCCAATAACGTGAGATGAGCGCCGCAACCCCAAAGTCAGTCATGACTGGACCTAATGGTCAGGGGTCCCTTTACCTTTACCCATTTTTAAAGCACTGGATTACACTGTAAATTATGCAATATCTTGCCCAGGATCGAAGAAGTTGCTATTTGTGTTTCTGTTTCCAAACCGTACACAAATACATTCTTTATTGCAATGTCTGAGAAGTTGTGGTTGTTTTTTGTGTGCAAGCAAGGTGTGATTCCGAACTAGTAGACTATCTTAATAAGGAGTATGCACCAAGAATAAGGAACAGGCTAGAGTCTGAAAAGCCTTTGGGATTTTCTTCCTTGCCTTTGTACTGAAGATTACCTGACCACAATGAAGCTCAGAAAGAATGCACTGTTGATTTCCCCCAAGCCTATTATTTTTACTCAGCAGGAAAAAAATAAATGAACATGTAACTATCCTGCCTTATGATTGGTGTTGTAATTGGGTTGCTTGTCTGCTTGTTTGCTTTTTACAACTCTTGCATAAGCTTAATAATCACTTCCTGACATTAGTGGTTCTGGGATGTGGGAATCTTAGATGCTTTATTCTACTCTGACCCACCCAGATCTGTACCACATCATCAGTTCCCCAAAAGAATCAGGGGGGAAAAGCAATGATGACATATTCCTATAACTCTTTGGGTATTGTGTCAGACAGGATAGCTTTGTGAGAAGGTAGAGAAAGGCAGTACTGCTTCCTCCTTTTGTTGAGGTACTATTAAGCACATAAGATGACAGGCATTCCATATTGAACAGGCTAAGGTAAAGGGACTCCTGACCATTAGGTCCAGTCATGACTGACTCTGGGGTTGCAGCGCTCATCTCACATTAATGGCCGAGGGAGCCGGCGTACAGCTTCCAGGTCATGTGGCCAGCATGACAAAGCTGCTTCTGGCGAACCAGAGCAGCACACGGAAATGTCGCTTACCTTCCCGCTGTAGTGGTACCTGTTTATCTACTTACACTTTGACGTGCTTTCGAACTGCCAGGTTGGCAGGAGCTGGGACCAAGCAATGGGAGCTCACCCCGTCACAGGGATTCGAACCGCTGACCTTCTGATCAGCAAGCCCTAGGCTCTGTGGTTTAACCTACAGTGCCACCCACGTCAAAAGGCTAGAACTAACTAAATTCAGGCCTGATAATATCCACATTAGCACTGATGAAAATAGAACATAAAATATAAGAAGATCATATTTCCCACAAGCGTAGCTTTTATTTACTCAGAATTGACTGGACGTTCCCCCTTCCTAGTAAGTAAGTAGGTAGGTAAGTAGGCAGTGTTGCATGCTATCCCAATTTCCGAGTAGTGATAAACTCCTGGGGGAAAGCTCCTGCCTGAAACCTTAGAGAGCAAGGGCTGCATTAAGCTAAATCACTCCACTAGCAGAAGCCAGTGCAATGATGCCTGCTAGCACAATGGAACTCCCCTCTCCTCCCACTGCAAGTCCCCCTTGCCTTCCCCAGATCTGCTCCATAGGGTCAGAATGGCGCACAAGGGCAGAAGAGGGGAGGCAGAACAATAAGCAAATATCAATGAAACCCCAAAGTCATGCAAGTAACAGAGTCTCTGGTGCTGCCTGACAAGATACCTATAACATGGGCATAAAACAAAGCTCAAGCAGGAAGGAGGGAGCTGCTACTGAAAAGACCCTGCCACCAAACCATGCCCACTGACAGCAATGGAATGCAAATGGCTTGCTTCTGAACTTCCTGGCATTGTTCACCACCAGAAACGGGACAACATGGGACTTTAGAGTTGGGAGAGCCTGGGAGGTCATATGTTTCAACTCTCTGCTCAGTGCCAGTCACACTTCTTTCCCTTTTCTGAAGCTCTTCCCATTACTGGGAAACATTTTCCATACTGAAGACCACATTGCCTTCTGGGGAAGCTTCTTGTTGTCACATCACAGTGGCAGGCAGGGCAAGAGGGAAAAGAGGTTGGAGCAAAGGAAGCAAATTATACTTTTGTAGAGGCACATTCCAGCTAGGCAAAAACCCTCAAGGGGGGGGTATGAAGCAGGGCTGGTGGGGGTTGTGGCCTGGGGAGAGTTCCAAGATCCAGCAGAGGGATACATTTGTCCCTATCTAGCTACAGTGGGTGACCTCTTGATAGTTTCTGCCTTTTTCAACTTCCCTTTTTTGAGCATTTCACCAAGTGATGCTCCTGCTGGCAGACATCTGATAAAAAGACATGATACCTGCCTGTGGACCTATAATGACAGTGGAACGCTGGTGGAATATGCATTCATGTAACACCTCATCATGTGGTGAAGCTCAATGCTGACGGGGCAGATGAGGAGATCCACCCATAGCACTTCTTGGAAAGGTGTGTCCCCCCCCCCTGATTTCAAAAGATTCGTATACTGCTTGGTTGTAAACAAACTGAAAACTCGAATAAGTTTTCACAGTGAAGAATAAAGAAAAATAAAACAACAAAATTATGAGTGAAAACAGATGAAAACAACTTCCTAAAGCTTTGAAAAAAATAATAATTAAAATGAGCAATAAGCTCAAAACACATGTCAAAATACCCAAATGTCACCCTCCAGAATACCCTCCAGAATACATCGCCCTCCAAATTGTGATTTGGTTCAAGATGTCACTTCTTCTGTCCCCTTAAATTAGCCTTGATATATCTGTTACATCATAGCTCTTGCTGGCTTTACTTTTTGCTCATTTGCACCCATGTGAATGTAGAAATGTGACTAAAGGTAAGGAAAAAATACAAACCCTGATTCTGAGACATACACTAGCCCCAAATCATGCACAGACCAGTTATATGTCTCTTTTCCATACCTATACAATAACATGCATGAGTTCAAACCCATTATGGAATGGAATGCTACAGAGATAAATAATTACAGAAGTTAACAAAACTTCTTTCTGGCACCGCAATTATATATATACATATCCTTTGTTCTTGTTTGTTTTCTCTTTTACAAGCCCACATTGTTTTAAGTTTTCCATATTATGGGGGGCAGCAAAATCCAGTGGTCCAACTAAACAGTTGCCTCAAGCACCTAAACAAGAAGCCAAGTAATCCAAGTCCACTCAAGTCACTTGTTCTACATACTTGGATGCAGCAGAACATTCACTCCTCCTCCTTTTTTATTTCTTTTTCTTTTTATCTCTGTCTCTCTGTCTCTCTCTCCCCCCTGCATTCTTTGCCCTTAGCTGCCAGAATGTTCTTCCTAGGCTCTCCATCATTTAGTGAAGTTATCTGACAGTTCAGCACAGACTTTTAAAAAGGAAGTAGGTCTTCACTACTTCTATAACACCACAATGTGACAATGGCCACAGAATTAGATGACTCTTATAAAAAAGAGAAGAGGGTTGATAAAGTAGGTGACTATTAGCTGTTGTAGTTAAATGGAACTTCCAGGTTCAATAGCAGAATACCTCTGATAGCATTAGAGACTGAGGATAGACAACTATTGAGGGATGTCTGTCTCCATGGCCTGTTTGGGAGCTTCCCAGAGGCATTTCCATCCCCACTGGTCCCATAACAACTGTGGCTTTAAGAACTGATGCCTGAGCATGACTTTTTCCCTTTCCTCTCTCCTCCCATTCCTTTGGGTGGGTGGGTGGGTGCAGTGTCTTTTAGAATCGTATGCTGTTTATTTAAAGTGTGGGGTGGAAGTGCAAACCAAGGCATATCTACTCAAAAGAAAGTCCCACTGATTTCAATTACATTTACTCCAAAGGTGGTATATATAACTAACTAAATAAATTGATTTCTGGACTTCCTGTGATTTGCTTCCAAGTAAATATGTATAGGAACACATTGTTAGATGGGACTTTTCATCCAGCAGAGAAGTTCGTCATACTTTTTTCCAAAGTGCAGTTTTCAAGAACTTCCGTGAATTCATCCTACCACAGATTGATAGTACCCACAACACCTTGTGAGTTCTTCCAACTATACTACTTTTTTAAAAGAAAAGAAAGCCTTGCACCAAAGTTTCTTTTCTCTCCCCCTCCGCTCCTAGCAAGTCATTACATATTACCGCTGCCTAGATGAATAGCTTGCAAGGATAATGCAGATCAAGAAGGAACCAAGGAAAGCATGGAGTGTTGACTCCGATGCTGATAATAACACTATACTAGGCGTGAGATGAGTTCGTTGGCTTACTTAACAGGCCAGGGCAATAGCTCTTGGCTCACATGCACAATGCATTTGATCTATTTTGATTTGGATTTTTTTAATGGTAAAAGCGAAAACAAGCGCACGAGACTTGTTTGTTTGTTTGCCCTGTTCTGACTGCAAGACTTGCCTAATCGCGCAGCGTTCCCTTTAGAGAGGGGGTGGCGCGGCTGCATTTTAGCTCCCTCATTCTCTCCCCCCCCCTCCATCAGCCGCCCCCTCCACGAAAGGCCTTCTCTGGCATTAAGGAAAACCGCCCTTACCTGCTTACAGCCACTCCTACAGAGAGGAGGCTGCCTTATGGCCTTCGAATAGTGCCCTCGAAAAGGAACTCCCCACAAAAAACAAACAAAAACGCCAGCAGCGGGTTGGTGGTGGTGCTGCCTTCCCCCAAACAACTCTTAAGCCCGGGTAGATTCAGCAGGAGAAGCATTTTGCTTAAAGCTGTGTGAATTTTGAAACGAGGAAATACTGTCTCGCCTTTTTATTATCTCAGGTGATAAATATTGCATCGCGCGCATTTAAAACTTTTAATACAAGGGCCGGAGTGTAAGAGGCACCTGTGGGTGTTGTCATTTTGCCTGGTCGTTCCCCTTTCCTCCTAAGGAAGAAGTGCACGAGAGGGTTGGCTTTGTGGGAGAGGGCTGCTGCTGGCACCCCATTTTTCGCTCCGTGGGGGCGTGGGAGGGGGAGCTCCATTCACTAAGGCGCGACCCGTCTTAAGCCGTGGAGAGTTTGATGTCTCTTGGAAAGAGCCATGGCGGGGAGAGGGGGGCGAGAGAAGGGCTCTGCTAATGTTGCACTGAGATGATTCTCAAAGGCCCCCCAGGCAGCACTCAACATCCAGACTTCATTAAAATTTCATACTCAGCACTTGGCCAAGGTCTATTTATGAAAATGCGTTTTTCGTGGCATGGAAAAAACAGGACTCCGACGAAAGAACAAAGCGGAGACGGAGAGTGGGGGGGGGGCTGAACTGAAGGGGCTTTAAAGCTGTGCGAAGGGACCGGTCCACGACCGGGCAGAGAGCATTCAGTGGAGGCTGGGTAGACGAGAAGGGAAGTTACAGAAGAGAGGGGGTATTTCTCAGATCTTCGGAGAGCTGTTTCAGCACCCCGGACAGCTCATCCACTCTGCGATCGGGGCTCTCCTGTTCCCCAAACTCCCCAGAAGAGGCATATTTTGCCCTGTAGGGGAGCAGGCAACCAGACCCGAAGCAGCAATCCCTTTTTGAACTGTCCAGGGTCCTGAAAACAGCCCGAAGCAGGTTGCTTATTATTAACGGGCAGTGGGGGAGGGTGCAGGACTGGTGGAGAACTGAACAACAACAACAGCAAAAATGCTTCTCATTCATGAAAAAGTCGCAGTCCAATCTATTCTCTCTCACTGGTGCCTGAGAGAGAGGGTTTAATGTGGTCCCAGGCGGAACGCCAAGCGCGATAGAAGCCCGGGGAGAGTTGTCAGTCAGACCAAGCAAGCGCCATGGTGGGAGTTAAAGGCGGCGGGTGGGGTGGGTGGATGGCATTTCGGAGGAGAGAGCAGTGGACGGTGGGGAGAACTGACAAAGTTTTCTGCTGAGTTCAAAAAGCGGAGATTCGCCATAGGTGCTTAGAACAGAGCCCCTTTCCATTCTACTCCCGCTATGGTTGCCACCCAGAGTCAACTCTCTTTATAGCTGTTTCCCCCTCCTATTAAAATCAATGGGATTTAAATGTGCTTTATCTTGGCTGAATCTTGTCCAATGCCAGCTAGCTAACTCTCATAACATCCCTGTGGTCTTCGTTTTTCTGGTGGATCGAGTGCCTGGCGTGCTATGGTCCATGGGGTCACGAAGAGTCGGACACGACTAAACGACTAAACAACAACATATAATTCGATTTTCTTCTTTTACCACTGTTGCTGTTGTTGTTGTTGTTGCTGCTGCTGCTGCTGCTGTTATTATTATTATTATTATTATTATTATTATTATTATTATTATTATTATTTTCCAACTACTAGAATCGAGTAGGTTGAGTTTGTTAGAATACACTACAGTATTACCCCTCCCGCATTCATAAAGGTTTGAGGTAAATTACAGACGAAATCAAATCCATCTAGAAACCTTATACTAGATTATGAATAAGATCAACTAACCCCCCCCAAAAAAACCTAGTCGCATTAATAAAAAGCAAAGCTCATTACTTAAAAGACCAAGCACAAAATCAAAGACACAGGGTGATTTTTTATTAGAGGGGTGGGGGAATCCGAACTGAAAAGTTATAGGAACAGCTTATATAGTTTTACCTAATGCTCTGTACAAAAAGAAAAAGGAAAGGGGGGAAAAGTGACATTTCCTTCTCTCTCTTTTTGGCAATTTCTTCTGGTTTCGGGAGCAAACAAGCAAAAGTAAATAAATAATAATCTCCAGCGCTAATTGCATTCAATATATTTCGTTGCAAATCGCCCAAATAATATAACTTCCAGGTTTTGGTCATGCCGAACAGCAGCTCTGAACTTTTTATCGAGTTGTATAAAGAGGAATAAGAATATTGCCATTTTCAAAGAGGAAGTATTCCTGCATTGCAGGGGTTTGGACTAGATGATTCTGAGGGACCTTTCCAACTCTAAAATTTTTATAATTCTATGATTCTAAGGATCGCCAAACGAAATCCCAAAGAAACCGGAGCAAAGATTATTGAGCGGTTATTGGCCTGAGTAAGTGATTCGAGCCAGAGCCAGAAAGAGATTTCTGCCGCCCTAGAAGCCGCTTCTCCTCTAGTTGGAGGGGGCTAACAATGATAGAGTTAGGGCTAACAATCATAGAGTTGCAGAGTTGGAAGGGACTCCGAGGGTCACCTAGTCCCACCCCCTGCAATGCAGGAATCTCAACTAGTTCATACATATAGAATCATAGAATAGACGGAATTGAGCAAACGACTTTTTAAGAAAACATAAGCAAAATAAAAACAACACCCACCTAGTTATATTTTTAAGCTTATGTATGGAAATATTTAAGCAAAAGTTGTCAAGGATGCTATCCTCCCCAAACTCCCGATATCCTCCCCAAACTCCCGATAAGCAGGATCCCAATTAATTTTGCTATCCTAAGTTTAACTGAACTGAATGTATATTCCTCCAGCCTCCTCGCCTCTCTCTCCGTTGCTTTCTGTGGTGCTGCTTGAAAAAATAAAATGTAAGCGCCTCGGAGCAGGGACCTTTCTTCTAGTTAAGGGACCATGTATGCCAATAGAAGAACAATAACAATAGAGAGCACCTAAACTTTACGTGTAAATGGCCTAAGCCTATTAAATAGGGTGGTTGGTCCCTTTTGGATTCTCTGTCTGTTTCTCCAACACAAGGCTGACTTGTTTTTAAGTTTTTACATTTGTGAAATTATTTTAAACAGCCTCCGCCCTGGTTCTACTCAGACAAACCCATTTAAGTTAATGGACGTGACTAACTTAGGTTCATTAATTTTAATGGGTCTACTCTGAGTAGGATTTAGATACAATTCCATGCCTTTCCCTCTCCCTAGTATAGTTCCCTCCCCTCTCAATTTCTGAGTTCCTCAGAGGGTAGGGTGGCGCTGTGGTTAAACCACTGAGCCTAGGGCTTGCTGATCAGAAGGTCGGCGGTTCGAATCCCCGCGACTGGGTGAGCTCCCGTTGCTTGGTCCCAGCTCCTGCCAACCTAGCAGTTCGAAAGCACATCAAAATGCAAGTAGATAAATAGGAACCGCTACAGCGGGAAGGTAAACGGCGTTTCCATGTGCTGCTCTGGTTTGCCAGAAGCGGCTTTGTCATGCTGGCCACGTGACCTGGAAGCTATACGCCGGCTCCCTCGGCCAATAATGCGAGATGAGCGCGCAACCCCAGAGTCGGTCACGACTGGACCTAATGGTCAGGGGTCCCTTTACCTTTATCTTTTACAGAGGGTAGGGGCTTGCCTATTTTTGTAAGCCTTTATTAACCCTCATGAGGCGTTAAATTAATTCATAGCGTTGTAATAACAAGATATAATAACAATACAGATAATAATAGCAACAATTTCAGCGAAAATAATTTAGCTCGCATTTTGGCCTAAATGGTTTAGACGTTCTCGTTAAGCGGCTGCCTGCCTGCTTGCCTCAGGCTCAAGAACTGGCAAACGGCGGGACAGCCAAAAGTGCCGAGAGCATCATTAATTGAAGAAGACGAGGCAATGGTGGCCACAGGCTAGGCGATTTTTAAAAGGGGATTAGACAGAAACACATGGAGGCTCTGACTGTCAAATACATGGGGAAGGAACCTAGCTCTCTGATTAGAACACCTGCCTTCTATACAGAAGGTCTCAGGTTCAGACCCCAGCATCTCCAGGTAAAATTGGGAAATAACCTGTCTGAAACCAATGAAAGTCACTGCCAGTCAGAGTGTACAATACTGAGCTGGATGGACCAATGGTTGGAGGAGGGCTGTGACTCAGTGGTAGAGCATCTGCTTTGCACACAAAATGTCCCAGGTCAACCCCCAATATCCTCAGATAAGGCTGGGAGAGTCCCACTGCCTGAAACCCTTGAAGAACCACTCCTTACTGAACTAGATGAGTCCAGTGGTCTGACTGGCTCGTGTATTCCATGTGTATTTCCCTATATTCCATGCCCACAGTTACTATACCCTGTACCCCAAATTGGGTGTGGGGAAAGCAAGCAGCAGGACACGCATGCCTTGCATCAGAGCTACCCAAAGGCACCCATCTACCTGCTGTAAGAAACAGTATCATCCTGGAGAACACGGTATTTTTATCTGATCCAGCAGGTCTCTTCTGACGTGCCAAGGAATTTGTGTGCATCGCTGTTTTTTCTGCGTAGTATGGGGGGGGCACAACCCCTTCCCCCCCCCAGGGGGATCATGCCCTGAATTAGCCAGAAACTTACCCATCGGCTTCCATAACCTTTCCACACGCGTAGGATGCACACTTTCAGGACCCCTCGCGCTAAAAAGAATAAACTTTCCCTGATCACAAGAGTTGGTACAGTATGTTGTTCTTATTGAAAATGTCTGGGGGACTGGACTTTTATATGCTTCCAGAATGATCCTGCTTCTGGACTCCAAAATAAAATTATTTACTTATTTATTTATTTATTTATTTCTCCTTCTCGGTAGTGATACAATTCGCTACTATTTAGACCAGGAATCAGCAAACTTTTTCAGCAGGGGGCCGGTCCACTGTCCCTTAGACCTTGTGGGGGCCCGGTATATATTGGGGGGGGGGGAATGAACGAATTCCTATGCCCCACAAATAACCCAGAGATGCATTTTAAATAAAAGGACACATTCTACTCATGTAAAAACATGCTGATTCCCGGACCGTCGGCGGGCCGGATTTAAAAGGCGATTGGGCCGCATCCGGCCCCCAGGCCTTAGTTTGGGAACCCCTAATTTAGACCCTGACAATAACGGCCTTGCGAGGTTGGGTGCTTGCTGGCATGAGCGCGTGTGTACTGTCAGTATTTTACTTACTTCAAAACGTGGTGAGCCAGTCCTGCTGGGCTCGGGAACTTCCTTGCTCGTTCTGTTGAATGGAGCCCTGGTCACCTCCCCCAAAGTACTGACCTGGTGGCCTCACCATAATTCCACACGTCATGTGGATGATGGTGCCAGATGGGCTGGGGGCAATGGCTTCGTTCCCCGCCCCCTTTTCGACCGAGAGAGTAGGGGGAGTTGTGGTAAAACACCAGCATAAGAATGACAGGAAATTCTCTGGTTGCCATATTCTCTACGCGGATTCTCTGCTGACGGATTTGTCGCAAGCGATGTAATTTCTTTTTAATGGCATTTCACTCAGCTGTATTTACCTTATAAATACTTGATGTTCCTAACGTATTATCTTCCGATTTGCCTCTACACACACACACACACACATTCCAAGGAATGAAGGAGGGTGGGGTGAAGTAAAGCGTGCGAGGTTTATTTCGAAAATCCACAGAATACACAAACACGAAAATGCCACTGGTCGTACTTACAAATTAAGCGTTAATTTTAATGAAGGGGAGTAAATTAACTAAGGAAAGCAACAACCACGATAACAACAACATAAGCTTATAATTAAATATGTGCAAAGTAATATGGAAGCTGCTAGCAACTTTTCCTTAAAAATAAACAAAATCAAAACAAGCCTTCTGTAATTTGCAAGTGTTATATTTTGATCCAGCCGCCCTCCAGGCTTACAGCATGTTTACTTAGAAGCCCCAGTGAGTTCAATGGGATTATTCTACAGTACTTCTACTAGGTGTGCTTAGGATAGGCTTTCTTTTGGGACAATGCACTCTGGAATCAAAAGGAGAGAAACAAATCAAACAGGGAAAGGAAAGTTAACTGAAGAGTCTAAGTATTAACACCCCCATTTACTTTATAACTCATTCCACGGAGTAAAAATAAGACGCAATTGTGATATATTTAAGGATTTGATTGTCAAAGCGTATTGTTTTGCACTGAAATTGTACAGGCCTCAAGTATTTCACTTGGATTGTATGCAAAATAAAATCTTAACTCGATGTCCTCCATTTGGCTCTACTTCCTGAACGTATTTTCCCCAAGATAAACAATCTAGTTCATCTTTTATTTATTTGGGAGCTGCAGGCAGCTTGATCCCCCTCCCCAAGGCACGTTTACTTGGGAGTAACTTGATTCCCTCCGTTTTCATTGGGTCTTGCTTCTAAATAGACGCTATAGGATTGCTCTGTTATCCCCAAATTTCAGTGCTATCCTATAGCACTGAAGTCCCACTTTCAATGGGGCTTGCACCCATGTAAGCTGGTCTAGACGACTGCAGTCTTGCAGCATGGTTTTACACATGTCTATTCAAAAGTAAATCTCATTAAGGCCAATAAGGCTTACTCCCAAGTAAATGAGTGGAGGACTGCCCCCTTCCTTCCTTAGCCAATGAATAGGAAGAGAATACCCCAGGCCTTTGCCTGCAGAGGAGGCAAACCAAGTCAGAATCGCTGGTGGTGCCGGTGTCGGGAAGACCCTCGGAGGGATGCGATCAACTTGTTTGAAGCAGGGAGGGTTTTGTCAGTTAACTTTCCTTGCTCTCCTCTGCGCACGCGCACTAACTTTTTACACACGTTTTCTTGACAACAGGAGTCTGAAAAGCACTTACTTTTTTGGGGGGGGGGATAAAGAATCCCCAACAACCATTTTATTGTGGAATAAGCTTTTGCAGTAGGCTGCATTCCACGATGTCAGATGCATAACGTACAAATCCACGAATATCGGAACATTTCATGCATCTGAAGAAATGGACGGCAGTCCTTGAAAGCTTGCTTCACAATAAATGGGTTAGGTGTCCCGGGACTTTCTTTCTCTCTCTGCGGCAGACAGCCCCTCTGGAAACATCTACCTGGGAGTGAACCCCGTCTAATTCCGTGAAACTTAACTTCAAAGTAAGGACGCACAGGACAGAGCTGCAAAGACACGGAAGAATTGACTACGCCACACTAACAAATCTTATTAGCATTCTTCAGCTGGTCTGAAGGCTCCAAAAATCGAGGTAACTCCCGTTTTAACGTCTCCGCCCCAGACAACTACTCTGTTGTGAAGGGGATTTGCTGTGCTGGCTGGAACCACGGGGGACTTATCTGTGAGAATGGGCAACTGCCAGACTCCGTGGGAAGTCGATAGGCAAGGCACAATTGTTGGTTGGGGAAGGGCCGTGACTCAGTGGTATGCTCTGCATGTAGAAGGTCTCAAGTTCGATCCCCAGAAAGACCCCTGCGTGGAACCCCAGACAACCCTACTAGTCAGTGTGGACACTACTGCACTAGATAGACCAGTGGTCTGACTATTTCCTATGTTCACCCGCCCACCTCCTAGGCATCAGGTAGCCAGGAAAATAAACTGTCTCTAATCGTGGAGGTTCAATTTGTCTAGCTATGGCTAGTATCAGGCAGAAAATGCCGTTTTAATGGGTTAGGAAGGCGGTTGAAGAGACACTGCTATGTCTGAGAGCTGGAAATGGGATTTCCACTGAACGGTAGAGAACTTCCTGACTACACCAGCTTGTTCGCTTCGGGAAGTAATGGACTATTCTTCCTCAGAGTTTGTTTGTTTGTTTTTGTTTTTTTTTTTAAAAAAGCGACGACTAGAAACAGTCACTTTTTATGGATGCTGTTTCAGGGTTTGAGATCTCTTCCAAGTTTATGATCCTATGAGCAAGACGCTTGTCTGAACGTCCCCCAGACTCCGGGATATCTGCGCAGTCTCAGTTCTTGTTGCCTTCATCCTGGGGGAAAGTCAAATGCAGGGGCACCATTTAGGGAGGGGGCAAGTCCCGTTCTTCAGGTACCAGTGGGTGGCAAATGGGAGAGCAGGCTGGCTCTTCCATCCGCCAGAGGAGCAGCAGGTGCTCCAAAACTTGCTTTCTATTCTCTCCTCAAGCCCTTTTTCTTTTATATCGTGTCTGTTAGCCTGTGTGCCCTTAGCCAGGGACTGTCTCTCACATTCATATATATATATTCATTCATATATATATATATATATATATATATATATATATATATATATATATATATGAAATACGTCAGGTGCTTTGCAAGTGTTGATTAAAAAAATAGATTAATTGGCATATGTTTTCAAAGTATCACAGCAAACGGTTCTTTACTCCCCCCCCCGCACGCCAAAGCCAGAGTCCCAAATTTACCCCCTCCCCAAAAAATCCCCACACACAAACATGAAAAACCACGCACCATTCAGTATCACTGGAGATGATTCTCGTACCAGAATTCCTCCACATTAGGGCAGCGGGTTAAACAAGGCAACTGATGTAGGGTAGTCCTCAGAGCGCAGGACTAAAGCCAGAGAGAGTCCGAGTTCAAATCTTTGATCGTATTGGACCAGTCACCCTATCTTGACCTGATCTGCCCGTCCACGCAAAACTGTAGTTGCAAGGGTTAAAAGAAGGAAGACCAAAAGTGCTAGTCTGAGGCAGTGAAGTGGCATTTTAATAAAAGGAGCCAATGATATTTCAATATTGAGACTGGCCCTCGGGACCAGGGTGGAACTCAAACTCTAAAACACCCCCCCGCAGATAGTAAGACACACTAAGCACGTTGCTTCACAGCACATTGTTCGGTGTTAAGCGCCCAGATCACAGGAAGCCACAGTTGTCTACACTGACTGGCAGTGGCACCGTAGGATTTCAGACCTGGAATATCTCCCAGCCCTACAGGGAAGCTGCTGGGAGTTGATCCCAGGGCCTTGTGCGTGCAGAAGAGATGCCCAGCCAGGTAGTTACGGCTCTTTCCTAACCAGTCCTAGCTTACTGGCACCGTCTTCCCGGGTTTCAAACCTAAAGTCTTGTACAACCCAGCTTGAGGTACCTAAGGGCTTCCGCATGCAGAGCAGATGCTCTATCTCTAAAACAAACATACATCAGAAATCTGAGGCATTCTGGAGCCTGTTGTGTGTGTGCATCTTTTGATAAATATACAATCATTTTCTAAGTATTCCTGTTTTTTTCTGTTCATTCAAGTAAAACGCTAATTAGAAAGACCCCTTAACCAGATGGGCTGGGCCCATCCTTTGAAATAACTAGGCACTGGCAGGCTATTCAAAACAACTACAGAAGCTCAGGCACAACCTGAACCGCTAACCACCCACCCACCCGCCTCCACGAGAACTCTTATAGAGATCGGTGACTGTTTTCCGTTGACTGCTTCTCATTAGTGGAGTCTTAATGGAAAGCATTTCAGCTCCAGAAGAGTTTATTGACAACTCAATGTGTAGACTGTAATGAAATATTTCGTTGATTTTTCTGGGTCTCCCAGCTACTCCTTCCCTGCTGCGCAGTAACTGCATGCACTCTTTGCCCCTAAAGAAGGAGCCATCCAGACTTCAGGGGAAGCAGCCAGAAAGACTAAAAATCAGCTGCAACTCCTCTGCTCCCTTCCTCTATTTAGTCTATTTATCTATCCAATCCTTGGGGTCGGAGTTGGACATCCATAGTACTTCTAGTAAAATCAAAAACTAAAACATTCTACACTACAAAGAGGAAGGGTAGGGGAAGATCAACGCCAGAGGTTTGTAAGCTACGAAGGTTCCAAAGCTGTGTTTGCAAAGGAAAGTAGCATAGCTGCCAAGTTATCCCTTTTTTACAGGGATTTTCCCTTATGCTGAATAGGCTTCCTCGCGAGAAAAGGGAAACTTGGCAGCTATGGAAAGTAGTTACTGCGCAGCAACAAGGAAGACAAGTTGACTGTGGAGGGAAACTGCCTCTTGGTTGCACTGGGTATAGCTTTTTCCTTTCAACAGCATTTTGCGCTATGCGTTCTACTTTGTAATATATTTTTTTAAATCGAGACGAATAGTTCCCCAACCCAAGACATATAGAATAAATAACATTTGCCTGTATAAACAGGGGGCGGTGACCTGAGTTGTGCTTAGATCCAGAGACTCACATTCATTTCATGCCTAGATCATCCAAAGCCGTGGAGCGGGGTGAGGTAAAACGTGCGTGTTTTATTTGAACTGGTGTAGTATACACGGACACATCATTTCATTCGTCACGCACTCACACAAACGAATAATACAATCTTTCTATTTTCTTTCTTTAAAAACAGTGACATGGAGACCATTTTGCTATTACATAGGCAAAGCGAAACGAAATAAAAATATTTTTTTGTTTTTGTTTTAGAAAGTGCCAAGTAAAATCTTTGCAGAGGAAGAAGTTGTTTGCTAATAATTAGTTTTGTTAACCACCGTGTTTGGTTTTGAAAAGAAGAAGACATATAAATCAGAATCTTTTACCTTCCTCACACCCCGCAGAAAACAAAACAATCTTTTGGATAGTTGCATTCTAGAAACAAAAATGGGGGGGGGTTTCCCAGGTGGGGGGCGACAAAAAGCGTGACTTGTTGTATAATAACAAAATCAAAACATCGAAGCAAAGGGGAAGCCTGGAGTCACAATATCTGCACACTTCCCTGGGAGTAAGTCCCATCGAACTCAATACAATTTACTTCTAAGTAGAGATGCGTAGGATTGCGCTGTGCGTTAGAAACCAAGGAGCTCCTTTTGCCCTTGCGACATTCATATCCCCCCCAGCGCAATTCCACAGGTTTAAAGAGTAATAAAGGCGATATTTAATGATTTGATTGTCAAAGCGCTGTTGTTGTTGTTGGTTGTACAGTGAAATTATACAGGATTAAATAGTTCAAGTGAAGTCAAATCAAAATTTTAAATCAAGCTCTCTCCACCATCACCCGGTTTTCCAAATCAGCCTGACAGGCTCCTTTGATATTTGCTCTTCTTTTCTCTCCCCCCCCCTTTTAATTATTTTTTTTAAAGGATGAGGTAGGAACAGATGATTTATTGCAAAGAATGCGGTTGGATTTTGCTGTGGGGCAAGGAGAGGATCGGAAGGCTGAAGCATGCGAGGTCTGGGATGGGGTGAAGAGTGCCGGAGAGGTAAGCCAATGGGAGCAAAGATAGTAGTAGTACTAGTAGTAGTAGTAGTAATAATAATAATAATAATAATAATAATCTCATCGAACAGAAGCCAGCAAAAAGTATTAAAAAACAAACAAACTTTTGGAACTCGGGAGGAAAGAGGGAGTGTTTGTTTGCTTTCGGTTTCAAGCTTCCTTCCTTTCCCCCCTCCATATCTCGTTTGCTTGAAAATACAGGGATGGAAATGGGATGACAATATGAAGTCCCTTTTTTCGTTTAAAAAAAGTAAAGTAAAGTAAACCCACGAAAAAGACTCAACTTTTTCACTCACCAGGAATATGGTACAGTAGCATAGGGGTTTCCCCCCTCACTCCTGTATATATCTATTGAAGTATTTGCATTGTTCTTTTACTTAGTAAACAAAGAGTCTTTATTTTCTCTTTCTTTCTTTCTCTCTCGGATGGGGCTGGTTGAGTTGCGTCTGCCTTTCCTTACTCCTCGGCCAAGGGAGTTCCAGTAAGTCCAGCACAGGGTGCACTATAGAGCTCCCTATGCCCGTGGGAGATGTTTTCACCCTTATTTTATTTTATTTTAGATTCACCATTGTCCCTCCGTTTTAGGCGTCCTTTTTGCCTTCTATCCCCCTCCGCTCACCGCTCTTCCTTCCCTTTCCCCATCCTCTCTCCTCAATAAGCGGCGGAGAATTTCATGCGCTTCTGCTTCTGCCTTTGATTGCAAAACCAGACCCTCACCACGTTCTTCTTCAGGTCCAGCTTCTCGGCGATGGCGGCGATCTTCTCCGACGAAGGCCGCGGCTGGACGGCGAAGTAGGCCTCCAGCGAGCGTTTCTCCGGAGCCGCGATGGAGGTGCGCTTGCGCTTCTTGTCTCCCGTCGAGTATACCTCGGGCTTAGCCATCTTCTCGCGCTGGGCCCGCTCCGCCTCCTCCAGCCAGGCTTCCAGGATGGGCTTGAGGGCCACCATGTTGTTGTGCGAGAGGGTGAGCGACTCGAAGCGGCAGATGGTGCTCTGGCTGAGGCATCCGACGCCGGGGATCTTGAGGTTGGCCAACGCGGAGCCCACGTCGGCCTGCGTCACGCCCAGCTTGATGCGCCGCTGCTTGAAGCGCTCGGCGAAGGACTCCAGCTCCCGCGGGTCCGTCTCTGTCTCCGGGCCGGCCAAAACAGTGTGCGACGCCAGGCCGTGGGGCGGGTGGTGGCCCATGCCCATAGGCGGCTGGCCATGCGCTGCGTGGCCCATGGCGTTGAGGGCCGGCAGGTGGGCGTGCGGGTGAGGGTGCGTGGGCGCTGCCCCCACGTCCGGTAGCGGCAGGGCTGAGTTGAGGTGCTCCAGCAGCTCGCCGTCCAGGCCCTGAGCAGGCTGGTGGTGATGATGGTGATGGTGAGCGTGGTGCGAGTGGCCGCTCAGCACCGACGGGTGGTGCAGGTGCACCGACGACGAGGTGGGCGTGCAGGAGACCGAGACGCTGCTCATGGTGTGGTAAGTGGCGTCCGGCTTGAAGGGGTGGCTCTTCTGTGAGACAATGTCCACCGCCGCCAGGGCCTCGGCCCCCCGCAGTAAAGTCTCGTCCAGGCCGGCGAAGAAGTTACTTTGCAGCTGCGAGGGGGTGGGGAGAGAGATGGACAGAGCTCAGAGAGAGGCACGCAACCAGAGAAGGAAAGCAGGCACCTATCCACCACCTCCGACCCTAGCTGGGTCGCCTTGCTTCTGGGATATATCAAATGAACCTTTCCTGCCCCCCTTCTTTCCCGAAAGTATACCGTTTCCTACCTCCACGTGTCTCCCCTCCTCATTTCTGCCACGCAACTTTTGAGAGGAGGACTGGACTTGGGTAAACAGGAAGGGCCGGGACAGTGCCGTAGGATCTCCGCAGAGCCGTCTTCTTCCTCTTTCCAGACTTTGCCCGAGTTATCTTTCGGGCTCACCCATCACCCCAAATGTCCCTCGCTCTCTCCTCCCTCTTCCTGCACCCCCGACTTGGAAATTTGATCTGCACCTTCGCATAGGCTACCGTCTAGGGGATCGGAGAGAACCAGTCCAACTGAGTAGGTCACAGGGGTGGAGAAGGGAAGCAAGGAATCCAGGTACCGACATCCTTTCACAGAAATACTAGCTCCCACCATCACTTTCCTCCCCCCCCCACCTCTATCCCCTTTCCGTAGAACCCGTTCCTTACCTGCGGGGCAGGCAAGCAAGCCCTCCGGATGGCCTCGGAGCTGGAGTGGAGGTGGGTGTACTTGGGCTCGTGCAGGATGGGGTGCATGCTGAACGCCTGTTTGCTGTTCATGGACATCATGGTGGTGATTATGGTGTTGGCGGCGTTGGCGAGGAGCAGGAGGAGACCAGCAGGTGACCGCGCCAGCCCGGCTCCCCTTATTGTCTCTGCCGGCGCTCTTGCACTATCAATGACATTATAGAGCCGCCCAGACCACACCCGTCTAGCGGGCCGCCCTCCCATTGGCTGCGGCGGAAGGACTCCGCCCCGCCCACTTCCGAGATCTCCGAGCCTGAAAGGAATTTTATTTGGTTTAGCAGGAGAAGCGCTCACGCTCCTTGTTCGCCTTTTTGCCGCCAGAGCTCCCGGAGGCGGCTTGTCGAAGAAGAAAGAGGGCCAGGGTGCTTTTTATCATCATCATCATCATCACATTAAAAACATTTTTTTAAAACTGTCACCTGCCCTGGAAATGAGTTATTTCCTTTGGCTGTGGCTGCCTGCCTTTGGGGAGGGACCTCCTGCTCATTCTGTTAAACGGGGGTGGGGGGAGGGAAGTTTTGCACTGACTACCACTATTCTAGCCCCATCTGAATTAAACCTCACGTGCAACAAGCAGCAGAGTTAAGGAAGCAAAATTAAAAAATTAAAAAATTCAATGTCAGGACATATGGGGAGAGAAATACAAGGATAAGCAGTTCCGGGGGGGGGGAGTCCTAGAAGCCCCCTCCAAAACAATGTATTTGAAAGTTGTGCTTTGGAATTGCCTCTGCCAGTGAAAATGAGATCTTGATTTCTGTCCTTGATCTCCTTGGTTCTATACCTTATTATAGATAAGTACCTGCGTTAGGACCAACCAAAATGTCTCAACGATGCATTTCCCTGTTGAGGCTTTTGGATTTCCACTCCTGACATAGACTAACATGGGTGTCTTCAATTTTAATATGTTTGCTGCTAGCCTGCTTCTCCTTACTCTCTGTTAGTCTCTCCACTGATGGAGAAAAATGGAGTGACGGTGTGCTGCCAGAGAGCAGATGATAAACTTTGGCTGTCTTCACATTACCATTTACTCTGGCTCCAGCACACTCCCCTCCTCCCCCACTGGTTTTTTAATCCGTGTACACACGTCACACAGAACTATCCTGTAGTAGTTTCTTGAGCAATGCTGCAGTTCAATGTGCTTTCCCCTGAACCACCTTTTCAGTCCAAAAGGAAAACCACCACATTTCACCACATTTACTTCTCAGTATATATACAGCTGACAGTGCATGTACTGATGACAGCTTTATGAACACGAGTGGTGAGAGGTTGTAGAGGTGCAGAGATCAAACAGGTAGTGCACAATGGGATCATATCATCCCCTCCCTGGCATGT
Organism: Zootoca vivipara; assembly: GCF_963506605.1. Lineage (NCBI taxonomy): Eukaryota > Metazoa > Chordata > Lepidosauria > Squamata > Lacertidae > Zootoca > Zootoca vivipara. Next base: position 29,606,159 of record NC_083294.1, read on the forward strand.
ACCACAGTGTGCAAATGTGACTTGAAACACAAGTGGCCTTAGAATCTATTCCATGGGTAGGCAAACTAAGGCCCAGGGGCCGCCTTCTCAATCTGGCCCGCCACCCACGGACAGTCCAGGAATCAGCGTGTTTTTACATGAGTAGAATGTGTCCTTTTATTTAAAATGCATCTCTGGGCTATTTGTGGGGCATAGGAATTTGTTCAACCCCCCCCCAAAAAAAATATAGTCCAGCCTCCCACAAGGTCTAAGGGACAGTGGGCCAGCCCCCTGCTGAAAAAGTTTGCTGACCCCTAGTCTATTCTGACTCTCTTTGCAAGGCTCGTTTGAGTATCAGTAGTCAGAGAATCTGTAAGAGGTTTTTCACATCACCTGCTAATTTCTATCTACAGGTGTCAGGGATTGAACCAGAGACCTTATGCATGCACAACATGGGCTTAACCACTGAGCTTCAGTCTGTCTCCTGGTAAATAGGAAATATTTTGTAATCACATAGAATCATAGAACTGTATAGTTGGAAGAGATCCCGAGGGTCGTTTACTCCAACCTCTTGCAATGCATGAGTCTCAACTAAAGTATCAATGGCAAATGACCATCCAACCTCTGCTTAAAAACCTCCAAGGAAGGAGAGTCCACCACCTTCCCAGGGAGTTTGCTGCGCTGTTGAACAGCTCTTGCCATCAGAGAGTTGTTTCTGATGTTTAGTCAGAATCTCCTTTCTTGTAACTTGAATCCATTGGTTTGAGTCCTACCCTCTGGAGCAGGAAAAAGCAAGCTTGTTCCACCTTCCATGTGACAGCCCTTTAGATATCTGGATATTGCTATCATATCTCTTCTCAGTCTCCTCTTTTCCAGGCTAAACACACCCAGCTCCCTCAAACATTCCTCAAAAGGCTTGATTTCCAGATCCTTGATCATCTTGGTTGCCCTCCTCTGCACACATTCCAGTTTGTTAAAATCCTTCTTAAATTGTTGCACCCAGAACTGGACACAGTATTCCAGGTGTGGTCTGACCAAGGCAGAATAGAGTGGGACTATTACTTCTTGATTAGGACACTATACTTCTGTTGGTGCAGCCTAGAATAGCATTAGGTTTTTTTTTGTTGCTGCTGCATCAGACAGTTGACTCATGTTAAGCTTGTGGTCTACTAAGGCTCCTAGATTCTTTTCACATGTACTACTGGCAAGCCAGGTATCCCCAATTTTATGTTTGTGCAGCTGATTCATCCTGTTTAAATGCAGAACCCCACATTTATGCCTATTGAAATTGATTTTGTTAGCTTGGGCCCAGTTCTCTAACATATTAAGGTCATTTTGAATTCTGATTCTGTCTTCTGCAGCATTAGCCACCCCTCCCAGTTTGGTGTCATCGGAAAATTTGATGAATTTCCCCTCAATTCCTTCATCCAAGTCATTTATAAAGATGTTGAACAACAATGGGCCGCCCAGGACAGAATCTTGAGGAACCCCACTGGTCACTTTTTCCCAAGATGTTGAGGAACCATTACTGAGCACTCTTTGGGTTTGGTCAGTCAACCAGCTACAAATCAACCCAAGAGTAGCCTCATCCAGTCTACATTTTACCAGCTTCCATACAAGAATACCATGGGGGACTTTGTCAAAGGCTTCACTGAAATCAAGATACACAATGTGCACAGCATTCCCCTGATCCACCAAGCTTGTAACTGTAAGAAAAGAAAAGAAAAGAAAAGAAAAGAAAAGAAAAGATGGTGCCATCTAGGGGGCTGCCCCACCTAAAATTCAAGGAGGAGGCTGAGCCCCATCAAAATTCCATGCTTCGGCCAATTAAATGTGTTGTCATGACTCCCATTCCAAGTATGCTGACTGAGGCATGTATGAGTTCAAGGCATGCAATGGTACAGGTCAGGCTTGACATAGGTACATATTGCCATGGACAGGATTATGTGGGAATGTTCAGGGTGGCAGGAGAGGATATATTGTTTGTTAATATCCTTTCTAACTTGCGCTAGCAAGTTTCTTTGCTTAGCAGTCTACATTCCCCTTTACACAGCAGAAAACTAGTTGCAAACTTGTGTGAGTTTCTTAAGACAATACGCAATTCAATCCGGTTTATCCAGACTGAAATGTGTTCTAATATTTTCCTGGTAGGACCCCTTGAATCCCTCCTAAAAGAATAAAGACACCACAGTCTTATTCATAAGCAATAAAAAAAAGTTTACTCACGATCAGACAGAGCACAGTGTGATCCCTGAAGGCAGGCTTTTTGCTTAAAGTTACAAACTTATACTAACAGGTTTATCCCATAAGGGAGATGACCTGGGGCAGCCAACAGTTCATTTCAGGAAGTTCGCAGGACAAAAACAAGATGGAATAGAGAGAGAGTGGCAGCATGCCTCGGCCTTTTACCAGGTCTGGAAAGGTCATGCCCACCCACTAGTCACATGCAAGGAAGGATGCTCCAGGCCAGGAGGAACAGGAAGTTTCGCCTGGCTGGACCAAACATTCCCTTGCATGTCCACTCTTGGAAAACAAGGAATGTTGTACTTGACTGCTCTCAATGGATTACATCCCACAGATATAATCCCACAGATTAGAGAATTCATGAATGGCACCAGGAGTCCAAGATTTGATGCAAGTGACAAAGATATCTCAACAGATGGATATTGGGACCCAAATACAATTAGAAGCTCCTCGCCCTAGATCAGTCTGCCTGTGTATTAAAATTATCAGAGGATGATTTTAATCATGTTCTACCATTATGGGAAAGGGACCCAGGTGGCGCTGTGGGTTAAACCACTGAGCCTAGGGCTTGCTGATCAGAAGGTCGGCGGTTCGAATCCCTGTGATGGGGTGAGCTCCCGTTGCTTGGTCCCAGCTCCTGCCAACCTAGCAGTTCGAAAGCACGTCAAAATGCAAGTAGATAAATAGGAACCGCTACAGCGGGAAGGTAAACGGTGTTTCCATGTGCTGCTCTGGTTTGCCAGAAGCGGCTTTGTCATGCTGCCCACCTGACCTGGAAGCTATACGCCGGCTCCCTTGGCCAATAATGCGAGATGAGCGTGCAACCCCAGAGTCGGTCACGACTGGACCTAATGGTCAGGGGTCCCTTTACCTTTACCTTTACCATTATGGGAGGTTCATCCAGTTGTGATGAAGTTTGTGTAATGCCCTCCCCCTACACACGAGCAGTCCTACCATTTGGGAGAGTGAGGCAGCCACTTCAGGCATAAGATTTACCAATGGGATTTCCATGGTATGGTGTGGTAGAATGTTGACCCCAGAGGAAACTTGTGTCTGTGGCAATGTCAGAAGGACTATCCTGTAGGTCTACTTATGTATGAAATGCACAATAAAAAGGCTGCTGGGAGGAACGGTTCTTGCCTGACAGCATTCGATTAAGGCTTATTTCATGTGAGTGAGGAGTGTCCAGAGGGAAAGGAGAAGAGGGGCGCCAAAATAGATGCAGCAATGAATGGAGGCCGGTGGTGGGGTGGAGGATCTTCTGCCTGTGGTCAGTGCAGATGTGTTTCTTTTGCCTGCCAGCCCACTGGGTAGGGATGAAGACAGTAAGGTAATGGGGTGCCAGAGGGAGAAATAAGGTAGTACCTCCCATTATTTGTTCTGGCCCTGCCTACTGTCAACATGTGACCCCTGATAAATTGCCATTGAGGGAATGGGCTCTTAGATAAGGGTGGAAAGTCTCCCTCCCTTGCTGTAACCACTAGACAACAGTGAGGAGGAGGCCCATGGTTGAAGTTGTGCACCACTGCCATCATGGCTTGGGGTGGCAAGGGAAGTTTGTAACCTAGTTAGCTTCGAAGAAGGGCTGAGGCCTAACAAGCATATCAGCCTAGCCCCAGGGGCAATAAACCTCAAGACACTGATTATGAGGATACCCATAGATCCTAGGGAGATTAATCAGGTCTGTAAAAACCTTTATTAAAAAAAAAAAACCTGACCCACTTTGTACTAAAGGAGAGCTCTTAATTTAAAAAGTGCAATTGCCCACTGAAGGTGCCAGGAGGGAATTCATCAAGGCCAGCTGCCTTTCCCCTCAGCGTTAATCCTGCTTAGGATTTTAAATGGACAACTTGGTGAGTTTCCGGAGCGAACGCGGCTTCTTCCATTAAGAAGCGGGAATCTTTTTAACGGGTCACCCAGGCAGCAAAATACCCCTCTTGCCGCCTCCTACATTAGGAGGAGGGCTGGCATCCCTACCACTCCAACTCTCAGTAGAGAAGGGAGTGTGAGGGAAAAGAATAAAAGGAAAAGAAATTACAGATGGGGCAAAGTGTGTCTCTACTTTTTAATACTAAATTATTCACCATAAGTAAAATCATGTGTGTCAATTGTGAAAAGAGTCCAATTTGTTTGATTTACATGGCAGGGGGGGTGCCCTCGGGTAGGGGGTGTTTAACTACCTCCTTTAATGCAATTGCCTGTGGCAGCTCACTAAATATTTTATAGGCTGCCTCTGCAAAAAGTGAGGCTGCCTCATCTGATCTGCGCTTGCAGCCCATCCTGTGTATAAAATGGATCTGCTTGGGCAGTCAGAAGAAACCAAACTTACCGGTATTTTAATTGAGTTAAGCAGCACAATAAAACCACCTAGGCAGTCCAAAATACAAAACAAAAACCCCCACCACTAACAAAGTCCTAATATGTCTGGGGGAAAGCAACAGTTTCCCCCTGGAAAAATATATTGACTCCTTGATCCTAATGGTGAACCTAAAGTTTGGAGCTGCAGAGAAATAGAATATAAAATATGTTCTGAAGTCTTGGCGATATACAAAACTTTAATACAGTAACATAAATAAATGGATTAGGTATTGAAAGACATATTAATAACTTGATGGATGTAATTATTTCCCTAAAGTATGGTGTGTGTGTGTGTGTGTGTGTGTGTGTGTGTGTGTGTGTGTGTGTGTGTCCAATCCTCCCTAAGTCTGGGAAGCAAATAGCCTTATACCTCAAATGCATTGCAGTCTGACTTCCAACTTGTTAGGCTATCAAAGAGCTTTCTTCTTCTTGGCTTTCGTATCAGTCACTTTCCAAGGGATGATAAGAAAAAGAGAAATCAATAGATTTCATAGAGGCTCCTGAGTAATGCTGCCTGTCCCTGGGGCTTCCCTGTATGCATGGGTGTTACACAGATTGTGGGGACACTCAAAGTGGGTTTGGCAGGAAGTTCCAGACATGCTCAGATGTCCATATCCTTAGGTTAAGTTATTTATCACCATTTGCCCTGGCAGTGGTGGATGCTGGGAGGTGTCCTTCAGAACAAGCAATTTTTCACAGTACTGTGCACCCACAGCTGGCAAGCATTTGCACTATTGATCTGGGGAGGACAAGCGCAAGCCACCAGTGTCAAAAGCTGTGTCAAAACACAGACCTATTAATTGAGAGCCTCTGGTTGGCTTTGTAACATTTGGTAGTGCTAGAAAACAATTGGGAAGGGCCTCCTTTTAGTCAAGCATTGTACTGAAAAGGCCACCAGACAGGATGTCGAGAAGCCCACAGACCTTAAAGTGGCCACCCTTTAACAAAGGAATTTCAGAAGGGGCTTTAAAGTGGAATAGCTGACATATATCAGTAAATTCAATTCTACTCATTTGAGTCTGAATAGAGGAAATGATTTCCTGCCCCATTACATATGTTAATCAACACAGCATTGCCAAGTTGGTTATTTTATCACCCCTCACTGCTGTTTAAAGGGTCACTGAGCCTTTTTTTTTTTTGCATGCATGCATTCATGCATTCTAGTTCTAACGGAGTTGCCACAAGCTGTACTTTTTTCATTTCATTTTCCACACCACTTACAATTCCACTTCACCACCGTCATGTCTCTCTCTCTGTGTGTGCATGCATTTGGTGCATTATGCATTTGGTGAAATAGACTCTTATACCAGGGGTGGGGATCCTCTTTCATCCCAAGGGCCAGATTCAAATATGACCAGCCTTATGAGAGTTGCATGCCAAGGTGGAAGTGGGCAGGACAAAAGTGAGTGGTGCAGTAAATGCTCTGGCTCTGTACACACATTTAAAGCACATCCCTCCCTCAGTCACACAGAATTTATTGGAGCTGCAATTTGTTAAAGGTGCAGGGAATTGCTGTTTTGTGAGGTTCAAGTGCCACTTCCCAATATTTGGGACAGGGACAGGGGGTTGCTTTCAATGTATGGTGTGCAGGCAGCAAAAGCAAAATAAAGGAAGAAAAGAAGAAATAAAATTTCTCCAGTGGAATAATTAAAAATAATTATGATTAGGAAAAATTGAGAAATAAAGAAAACACAATCCCCTCCACTGAAAACACACACACACACACACACACACACACACACACACACACACACACACACACTATATATAATATATTCTTCTATCACTAGTGGGCCTCCTTGCACAAATAGGTTTGCCCCAAATAATGTGCAGGGATGGGGAGTGGGATAGAAAAAGAGAGAGAGAGAGAATTCTTGCACTTTTGAATTTATCCCCCACACTCCTGCCTTTTCTTCAGCATCT